>NC_089823.1:160781411-161089161 GCF_035046505.1 Tiliqua scincoides | reverse complement strand
GAGTGAAAGATCTCCATTCTGAGCCATAACTCCGTGGTATGTGACTGCATTTGAGGAAATGTTACAAATCTGTACTTTGAACAGGCTATTATGTATATGCTTTAAACAATGATAGTCAATGGGACTTTCTCCTGGGTAAGTGTGGGTAGGATTACAGCCTAGGATTGTAAAACGTTTCCCTGCTTGATGATGTCATTTCCAGTCATGACATCACTTCTGGTGAGTCTTGGCAGATTCTCATTCTAAAAAGTGTGTCCCAGTGCTAAAACTGTGAGAACCACTGATTTAAAGTACTTGCTCTTTTGCCAACAAGGCTCCTGGTACAGCTTACAGCAAACCAATCAATGGGAAAGGCAATCAAGACCAGAGGAAAGGGGTGGTGGTGGTGATGCCTCACTGCCTTCTTGTTGTCCTCTTCATTCTTACAGGGCAGTGGATGGTTCTGAGGAGAGGAGGGGACACACTCGGCTTGAAAGGTCCCTGCATGGAGAAAGTGCTCTCTTTTCTTCTTCAGCCTGACATGGAGTTGTGCAGGGGATTATGATTTTGACAAGATGGCTAACTTCATAAGCAGCTGGTGGTGATATTTAGCTTAATTCCATGAAAAGCTTCACCTATGGATTTTTGCACATTCAATTTCTATTAAAAACACAGCAATAGGCTGTGTGTGTGTGTGCGCGCACGCACGCACATACATTCCTGGACAGTTGAGAGGTTCTGTTGGAAAGTTGTCTATACAGCTGAAGAGATCTTATCTGGGCAACAGTGCACGGATGGGGTGGATTACAGTTTGGCTAGCAGATTTACAATATGGAAAAAATAACCAGACCTGGAGTGAGTCAAAGTGTCCAGACCAAGCATCAAAGAATCTTGTAGCATCAGACTAACCAATTTCAGCTTAAGTTTTCATGGACTACTGTCCACTTCTGCAGATGCATGATGTTAGAACATGCCATAAACTGAGGTCATTGATCTTATAATCGAGGTCATTTTAAAGCTCTAAGCAGATTTCAACCAAAAACTTGACTTATGTCAAATACAAATGTAGCAATAAAACAGGCGTGCATTTTTACTATATCTGTAATAATATTGTTTTCTTTTGCTGGTTAATTTAATTAAGCCAAGAAATAGTCCTAACAGAATATTCAGTTTCTGATTGTGAGTGGGAGAGGTTTTTTTTTTTTAAAACCAGATTATCCTTTTACAAAACAGATGAAGATGGAAACAAAATGTTGGATATGCTTCAGACATGGTGAAGTTACAGTATATCAGTGTGCAAGCTCAGAGCATATTGTCATCTTCCAATTGTACACATTTATATTTTTCTGCATGCCATACAGTGGCATAGCTAGTAGGGGCAGGGGGCAGACTGCCCTGGGTGCCAAAATTATTGACCAAAATTGTGAAAATTGCAGATGTGAGGAGCATAACATCATGTTATATACCATTCAATGTGTAATTTACAGCAGAATGCAATGACAAAAAACCAGAGTGAAATATCTCCATTTTATCAAAAGTTATGGCAAAAAACCCCAGAAAACAAAAATACTATGCAACTATACAAGTAGATTTTCTTAACTCAAAATAGACCAGTGAGACTGATTGTTCGAAGAGCCAATAAGATGTTGTTATGACACAGCATGGAACCAATAAGAGCCCAATCCTGTGCAAAGCGGCACAGCCTCGTGCTGCCAAGCACAGTTGCAAATGAGCCTCTCCACCTGGCTCCTGCCTGTGCTAGCCCAGCGCTGGTCAGTGCTGGGCTAGCGCGGGGCGGTTGTGCAGCCTCCGCGGCTCAGCGGTCTCATAGACTGCACGGTAAGTGGGGGCGGGAATATGGGCGGGAACAAGGCATTCCGGGGAGGCGGGAGGACGGCGGGGGCGGAGAGAGGGTGGGGACGAGGCATGACGCAGAGGCGTGACGCAGGGATGGGAGCAGGCTGGAGGCTTAGTGGGGAGGGAGGGAGGGAGGGAGGGCAGGATCCAAGGCACTCGTGGAGGGCTCAGCACCCTATATGAGCGCCTTTACTTTACAGCTGACCTTTTGGTAAGTGGTAAAGTGAGTAGCCCCATTGCAGGGTTGCTTACCTTACCCAGGGGAAGGGGATGAAAGTCCCCTTCTCCTGAGGTGCCTCCTACAGTAGCCCAGGGCGCACAGGATCTGGCCGCAGCTGTTCTTGGTGCTGCCAAACCTGGGCGCCCCAGAGAGCTCAGGATTGGGCTGCCCGGTGTTAGTTATGTGACACCCTCGGGGGAGGGGTGACACCATTAGTGACCAAAATGGTGGAAATTGTAGTGTTTAGAATAAATACCATCAAGTTATAGATCATTCAATGTGCAATTTAATGTCGGATGTAATGAAAGAAACCACATTGAAATATCTGTGTTCTATTAAAAGCTGTAATCAAATAGCCAGAAAAGGAAACCACAACAAAAAGTGAATCTCCTAAACTCAAACTGACCAATGGGACAGACTGGTCTAAGAGCCAATGAGGCATTATTATGACATAGCAGGAAACCAGTAAGTTGTTAGTATGAGTCAGTTCTCATTTCCATGTACCAGAGCTAATACCAGAATTCCTATTCAGTTGTGTGAGTATCATCATGTTGACCATTTTTTTCTTTGCTGGTTACTGATTGGTTGGGTGACCAATGGTGTCACCCCATTAACTTTATTTTACTATAGAACAGTACACTGTTCTATACCATGACATCATGAGTTACCAAACCAAGTGACACCAATCCTAGTGATGCCACAGGTGGGAAAGTTGGGTGCTGTTGGTCACTGGCTTAGATGACTTTAAAAGTGGATTCCAAACATACATGGTGAACTACAGTGTATCAGTGGTTATTAACCCTGATGGCTACATTGAACCTCCAGATACAGGGGCAGTATATCACTGACTACTACATACAGGGGAGCAACAGCAGGGAAGGGCACTGACGCTCATCCACTGCTTGCGGGGAAATATTCACAGCATTTATTTTCTGACCATTATTATTATTATTATTCATTTCATGTCATGACCATTACTATCCTTCAGCCTCACCTACCTCACAGGGTTGTTGTGAGGACAAAAAAAGGGGAGGAACGATACACACCACCCTGAGCTCCTTAGAAGAATGGTGGTATAAAAATGTGAAAAATATAAAACAATCATATAAGTGGGGTCAAAAATTTACGGGCCCTGGGTGTCAAATAACCTAGCTATGCCACTGACATCATATATGCAGATTAGAAACTGCAGCAACTGGGGCTCTGTAGTCATTCTGAAAGCAGCAAAATACATGTGCAACTGTCCTATGTGAAGAAACACAACTGATTCAGGAATGTTGATTCCTATACAAAAGTGCTGTTTCAAAATATGTTTATACCTGAAGCAAAAGATCAAAGTGATATTTGCTCTCCCCAGTAGAGTTACTTGGGGGGGGGTGCAAGAGGTGTGGACAGTATCATGTGACATCATGGGGGCGTGGCACCAAAGAAGGGGAGCCACAAATTTCCTGCCTGGTATGCCAGCTCTACCAAGCAAGTAGACCTGGGCTCAACATTAGGAAGCCTGGTAGACCTAGACTGGATAATTTTTTGGCTTTTGCTGCCCTCCCCCTGCCCTGTTTTGTCCCCTCCCTGCCCTTTTTTCACCCACCCTTTGCCACCCTCCCTCTGCCTCACGCTGGGTGACACCAACCCTCATAACGCCACTCCCCCCAATCTTGGTCTGGATTTCCTTTTTTTTCCTTTTTTTTTAAACAAGATGAAGAAATGGAGGTTGGAGGCAGGCAATAACATCTGACTCTTAACACCTAGGATCATTAATGCAGAATGCCACATTCATGGTAAAGCTACAGCAGCACTTTAAAAAGAAGAAAATCATGATTGCATCTGGTATCCATTTGTAGCACTCAAATGATGTCATGGTCTATTGTCACGTCCAGATTTACAAACTGTTTACTTTTTGCAGGCCTCCCAGTAACATTCAGGGAAAAGCAGGGAACCCAACACTAAGACATGCCTGAAGTTCAGCAAGCAGAAGGTATATTTTCCGTGTTTTTTTTTTAAGTTTTGGGATGTGAAATAGAAATGCTTGATTTTCAGAAATATGTTTTGTGTTGGGTTTTTCCCCTTCCCCCAAAACTTACAGTAGGATACCACTCATTTCGTTGGCCAGAAGCTGTGGGCATAACCCTCTTTTCTTGCACACTTGAGCTTAGGTTGTAAGAAATTTTTGCAAGAACTGTATTCTTTTTTTATTCCTGTAACAAACCAGTTTACAACATAGTCCTTTTAGGCAGGTCTACTCAGAATTATGCCTCAATTAAGTTCAAAGGGGCTTACTTCTCCAAGTAGTGTGTGTTGGACTGTAGCCTTAGATAAATGGATTACAGAGCCTTACATCCAACTCAGAAATCCAATGGATTATAAGGTGGTGGCCAAACCACAGCTCGTGAGTCACATGCAGCTCTCTGACATATATGTGGCTTTCAGAAATATGTTGGCTGAGCTCCTTTTTGCATCACAACTCTGCACACCAAAAGAAGGGGTCTGTGATTTAAAGAGAACCTTGCTTTCAACCAGGCTTACTTATCAGGCTTTGGGATCGAAATGGCCTTGATTTGCCCTGATGGAACTAACCTGCACCAGGGACTAGACAGGGGAATTGTATCCCTGTTGGCCCAGCTGGACCTCTCAGCAGATTTTACTATCTTTGAGTATGCTATCACTCCGAGTTGGTTGGCCAGGTTGGGGCTTGCCACCACAGTTTTGCAGTGGTTCTGGTTCTTCCTGGCTGACAGATTCCAGTAGATATTACTGGGAGACCCCCGTTTGATGCCCTGGATTTTGACTTGCAGGTGCCACAAAGTTCTGTCCTGTCCCCTGTGTTGTTTAACCTCTTCATGAAAGTGCTGGGTTAACATCATTCAGAGTTTTCAAGCAGTGTCATCACCAGTACGCATATGACACTTGGCTCTATTGCTGCATATCAGTGAATCCCAGCATGGCTGTAGAAATTTTGGAGCACTGTTCGGAGGCGGCTGGGTAATGGATGAGGGGAACCAACCTGAAATTAAACCTGGGCAAAACAGAGGTGGTCTTGATTCAGAAACTGCCAATGCAGGTATTGGGCTACAAAGCTGCTTTAAATGCATTTGTACTCCCTCTGCAGGAGTAGGTTCAGAGCTTTGGAACCCTCCTGGCTTTATCACTCCTCCTGGTGGCATTGGTGGCCATGGGGGGGGGGTTGCCCAGCTTAGGCTGGTGTGCCAGCTGCAGACATATCTAAGTCAGACCAACCTAACCACATGCCTTGGTAACCTCAAGACTCAACTACTGTGATGTGCTTTACATTACAGGAGTTCTTATCGTTTTATGGGAGGAAAGGTGAGACATAAATATTTCAAGGTGAGACATAAATATTTTAAGGAAATTAAATATAGACAAAGAATTGACAACAGCAGAGTGAATCTGCAAGGGGAAAGGAAATGGGACTGATCTGGTAACAAGCTAAAAATATGCAAGATAAGCACGGGTAACAACTCACAACTGGTGATCACTTCATTGCAATGCTAAGGTAATGATTACAGGATTAAGAATCTTTTTATACAGCTTTACGGTGACAACCACAAACATTTCAGGCAGTGGTCTACATATAAGTGATTCCGACTCCAAAGGACCCAAAATGGGAAAAGATGCAAAGGTGACACCAGCAAATAGCTATGGGTGAAGGGGGCAGTTGCTGAATGCAGGATCACTCCTTGAAAAACTGCCTCATCCTACACACCTGAGCAGAGGGTCCAGAGGCCTGTCAAGATTCAGACTACCTCCTGAGATCTGGTTCAGTCTCCAACATTTTAGGGGTGGGGGAGTCTGAATCTTGCCAGGCTCCTTATTGTACCACCTGCCTAAAAGCAAGCCCTATACAGGTGTCCTCACCAATTGGTGCCTGTCTTGCATCCTTTCAAGTTTGTTTGATCAGTCTCGCTTCCTTTCAACTTGCTGGTACTCTGCTGCTGCTTGCAATTGTTTTTCTAACCTGTGTCCATGTGCGTGTGTGTCTGTCTGTCCCTGCCTATTGAAGAGTGTGTGTGTGTCCCTGTCTATTGAGGGGGGGGGGAGAGAGAGAGCGCGTGTGTGTGCACATGTGTCCCTGCCTACTGAGGAGTGTGTGTGTCTATCTGTCCCTCCCTGCCTATTGAGTTTGCCCGCGCATCTGTCTGTCTGTTCCTGTCTACTGTGAGTGTGTGTCCGTCCCTGTCTGTTGAGGAGAGAGAGAGTGTCCCTGCCTATTGAGGAGTGTGTGTGTCTATCCTTCCCTGCCTATTAAGAAGAAGTGTGGGTGTGTGACCCTCCCTGCCTATTGAGGAGTGCGTTTGTGTGTCTGTCCCTGCCTACTGAGGAGTGAGTGTGTGTGTGTGTGTGTGTGTGTCCCTCCCTGCTTAGGGAAGGGGTGTGTATGCGTGTGTCCCTGCCTACTGAAGAATGTGTGTGTTCCCCTGCCTGCTGGGGAGTGTGTTTGTGTGTCTGTCCCTGCCTAATGAGGAGCTCACTGCGCGCCTCCGATGCTGCGGGGGAAGCTGCTGCTGTGCGTCGGGGCTTGCTGCCTCCTCCTCCTCACCTGGAAACTGGGCTCGGCCGGCCTGGAAATTCCTGGGCAGTTTCCTTGCGCGAAGGAAGCGGCTCTGGCGCTGCGGCAGGAACCGCGCTGTGGCGTCATCGACGGGGCGGATAAAAGCCGGAGGGAGCGCGGCGGCAGCAACAGTGGCGCCGCAGCAGCAGCGCGAGCATGAACTGCAGCGCGCGGCCCGACGGCGCACCGGCTCCGGCTCTGGCGCTGCAGCCCGCCTGGGACGCGGTGCGGGCGCAGGAGGCGCTGCTGCGCTCGCCCTTCTTCCCGGCGCTGTTCAGCTTCGCGGCGTACGCGGCCTGCTGCCTGCCCTTCGCGGCGCTGGACTGCCTGAGCGGGCGGGTGCGGGCGCTGCGCGCCTACCAGCTGCAGCCGCAGGCCCGGCCGACGCCGCGCGTGATGGGGCAGTGCCTGGCGCGCAGCCTCTACCAGCACGTGGTGTGCGTGTTCCCGGTCACCGTGGCTCACTGGTACTGGCGGCCCGTGCGCCTGCCGCCCGCCGCGCCGCCCCTACCGCGCCTGCTGCTGCAGGTGGCGCTGTGCCTGCTGCTCTTCGACGCGCTCTACTTCCTGTGGCACCTGCTGCACCACCGCGTGCCCTGGCTCTACCGCACCTTCCACAAGCTGCACCACCGCCACGTGGCCACCTTCGCGCTCTCCACGCAGTACTCCAGCGCCTGGGAGCTGCTCTGGCTGGGGTTCTTCGCCGCGCTGGCGCCCGCGCTGCTGCGCTGCCACCCGCTCACCGAGATGGCCTTCTTCCTGGCCAACATCTGGCTCTCCGTCGAGGACCACTCCGGCTACGACCTGCCCTGGGCCACGCACCGCCTGCTGCCCTTCGGCCTCTACGGCGGCGCCCCGCACCACGACCTGCACCACCTCCGCTTCCGCTACAACTACGCGCCCTACTTCACGCACTGGGACCGCCTCTTCGGCACGCTGGAGAGCAGCGCGCCTGCCAAGCGGGCCGCGGAATGAGGCCGCCAGGCGGGAGTGAGCCCCAGTGACTAGAGGAACCCACTCCTGAGTGACACGCGCAGGTTGGGCTCTCATGCGAGCCACACTTACCTGGGAGTGAGCCCCAGTGACTGTAGAGGAACCCACTCCTGGGTGGACACGCAGAGGCTTCGGCTCTCAGGCGGCAGTCGTATCCACGCTTACCTGGAAGTAAGCCCCATTGCCTATAGTGGGAAGGACCATGGAGGTGGCAGGCATAAGATTGGGCTGTAAGGCTGAAATCCTCTAACCTGGGAGTCAGTGTCTTTCAACTCAGCGAAACTCACTCCAGAGTAGACATGCACAGGATTGGGCTGTGGGGCTGAAATCATCTAACCTGGGAGTAAAACATCTTTGAGCTCAATGAGACAGACTTACTTCCAAGTAGACATGCACAGGACTGTGATCGTCCCTGCAGATTCAGGTGGGCATGAGTAGCCTGAAGAGTTGTCAATTGCACATGTCTGTATTTATGTATTTATGGAGGATTCTTATGTAAAAAGATCCATAACTCGTGATTGTTCAGTACCAAGAAAGCGGACAGTGGCTAGAAGCCAGCCCGTTCTCTTTTGGCCATGCCAGCTTTTGTAAAGCGAGTGTGTACATTGCGTATGTAAGAGAATGTTTGCTTGGTGAAAAAAAGATGAGATCAGTTGTGCTGAGAGTGAAAAAATTTTCCTCTTATGATTCCTATGGAATTGTTCTCCATTTGGCATTGCACAAACCAAAAACATATACCCCAAAATGATAGGCAGCAATAGCTGCAACAGGGATTTTTAACTTTCTTATGTTTTATTCAATAAGAGATAAATTATTTATATTCTATTATTATATACAAAAGAAAATAAACTATTGTTTAAATTATTCTTTTCTCTTCTATACTTATTTTTCATGCACCTTTTGCAAACTTTGGAGAGAATGCTTCCTTCTGTGTGATCAATTTATTGTTTGAAAGATTGCCACATTCTGGAAATACCTTGGCCAAAAAAAAAATCCTGTCAAAAGTCACTGCCAGTCACTGTTGCCAATACTTAACTAGGGCTGCAATCCTTTCGACACTTTCTTGAGAGTAGGCCCCATCAAACACAATAGGACTTACTGATGTGCTAGAATTGTGCCCTACCTAGACCAGTGGTCTAACTCTGTTGAAGGCAGCTTTGCATGGTCCTATAAGGTCTAGTCTGCAGATGAGGGAATAACATGGAGTCTGTTACATCAGGTTAGTGGGTGAAGGTGTGTGCCATTATGATATAGAAAACTCACTGCAAGTAAAGAACCAGCACATTGCAGAGAAAAGTACTAGTCTTGCTCTCTCCTTGCTATGCTACATTTCTATTTGCAGGGAGGTTTTTTCACTCTTTCAAAAATATGCTTCCTGGCTGCACTATCTGAATGGGTACAGTTCATTCTCTTGCCTCGCTTTTTTAAAAAAAGAATTCCACTCCCTCCCCAAATTAAACATACTGAGTTTAAAGCACACATGCAGAAATGTAGATCACATGCTTTTCTGGCAGAATTCTGGAAGTTTGCTCTTCAGAAATTTATCCTTCCAAGTCCTATTTCCATCATATCTGCCTGTAACACGATGTATTGTGTTTGGAATGCTGCCAGCATAATCAGGGCTGTGGGGAGGAGGAGGAAGCAAGGCTCTGAAACTTCTCTTTTACAGCAGGAGTAGTGATGTCATCAGCAAGAATGCTCAGGTGTGAAACTTTTTTGAAAGAACCTTAGCAAAGAAACCTCAGGCTCAGCAAGAGGCAAAGTGAGAAATTTGCCTAATGGCATATGTTATTGCTGAGCTCATCATTTTTGCGAGGGCTGAAGCTGGACTAGATGGGCCTATGGCCTGATCCAGTGGGGCTGTTCTTATGTTCTTATGTTATGTACCTGAGAGACATTCACAATACATTAAGGCTGCCACCCAATGCACATTTATCTGGGAGTCAGTCCTACTGAACACATGGCTCTGTGGGGTATAACAACAAGCTTCTGAACTTCAAAGAATTTATCACTACATCACTGGGTCTGGCTAGAAAAGAGGCGCCTGAGGGGGGACATGATTGAGACATACAAAATTATGCAGGGGGTGGATAGAGTAGATAGAGAGATGCTCTTTTCCCTCTCACACTATTATTATTATTATTATTATTATTATTATTATTATTATTATTATTAACAGTATTTATATACCGCTTTTCAACTAAAAGTTCACAAAGCGGTTTACAGAGAAAAATCAAATAACTAAATGGCTCCCTGTCCCAAAAGGGCTCACAATCTAAAAAGATGCAAATGAATACCAGCAGACAGCCACTAGAACAGACAGTGCTGGGGTGAGGTGGGCCAGTTACTCTCCCCCTGCTAAAAAAAGGAGCACCCACTTGAAAAAGTGCCTCTTACCCAATTAGCAGGGGTTACACTACACCAGAACCAGGGGCCATTTGCTAAAATTGAGTGTTGGGAGATTTAGGACAAAGGAAAATATTTCTTTACCCAGCCTGTAATTAGGCTGTGTAACTCCTTGCCACAGGATGTGGTAATGGCAACTGGCCTAGACGCCTTTAAAAGGGAATTGGACAGATTTATGGAGGAAAAGTCCATTTCAGGATACAAGCCATGATGGGTATGTGCAATCTCCTGATTTTAGAGGTAGGCTACCTCAGAATGTCAGGTGCAAGGGAGTGGCACCAGGATACAGGTCTCTGATTGTCTTGTGTGCTCCCTGAGTGGTGGGTTACTGTGATATACAGGAAGTTAGACTAGATGGGCCTTTAGTCTGATCCGGTGGGGCTCTTCTTAGATTGTTTTACTTTCCATGTGGTACAACTGAATAATGCCCTATGATTAAGTTGTACATCCATACACACATTTGGATATAGTGGTTCTAAAACCCACCTATAGCCCAATCCTAACTAACTTATGAGCACCAATGCAGCAGTGCCAATGGGGCTCATGCTGCATCCTGCAGTGTCCTCCACAAGGTAACATAATGCTTGTTCCTTTACCTTGGGGCTGCATCAGCACTGGAAAGTTGGTTCGGATCGGGCTCTTAAGCATTATATCTGCCATTCAGAGGTTCCTTTAAATCAGTCCATGTGCAGGTGTTAGCATGTGAACTGTGACCACATGCGGCATTGTTTGTGTACTGTAGCTCACCACACATGAGGAGTTTTTCTCCTCACCAACTAAGATTTAGAGAAGAAAAGGCTGTTGTTGCTCGTAACTACAGGGTGAATTTGCCAACATAGAAGTGGTTTAATGTCACATGAGAGCTGTAATCTGAAACCAGCCATGAAACACTGCTCAAAAAATTAGGGAAGGTTCACAATTCTCCTCATCTGAATTTCTTCCTGGACTATGGCATGCAAATGACCTGGCCCTTTTTCCAAAATGCAATCAATACATTAGGAAGTCTCCATTGTCCTGTTTTTTATTTCTAAAATGTGTACAGACCTCTGTGCACATGCAGGTCACTGTAACTTTCAGTTCTTCCGTAGCATAGCTAGAGGGGAAGCAAAACAGTAAGTGCTGCAGGCACCACAACACGTCATGTAAGCAGCCCCTTCCGCTCATTGTCAGAGCCATGGCAACGCACAGGAGACACCATTTGGTTCAGCGAATACCTGCACATTGCGGTCGCTGCTCAGAATGGCTCTGATAGTGACTGGAAAGCGGCACTTAAGCAGCACATTGTCGCCTGCAGTACCAACAGGTTTGACCTCCTCTATCTATGCTACGGCAGTTCATCTCTTTCCCTTCGATTATACTAAAGCTTCCTGGGTCTCACAGTGGCCCATCAAATGCCTCAGGGAGCACACAAAACAAGAGACCTGCATCCTGGTGTCCTCCCTTGCTCTTGCATTCTAAGATAGCCCACTTCTAAAATCAGGAGGTTGCACATCACACATCATGGCTTGTAATCCATGATGGACTTTTTCTCCAGAAATTTGTCCAATTCCCTTTTAAAGACATCTAGGCCAGATGCCATCACCACATCCTGTGGCAAGGAGTTCCACAGCCTAATTACAGGTTGGGTAAAGAAATATTTTCCTTTGTCTGCTCTAACTCACCCGACACACAATTTCAGGGGATGTCCTCTAGTTCTGGTGTTGTGTGAGAGGGAAAACAACACCACTCTATCCATCCCTTGCATAATTTTGTATGTCTCAATCATGTCCACCCTCAGGTGCCTTTTTGCTAGGTGAACTGAAGGGGCCCCAAAGGCTGTAGCCTTTCCTCATAAAGGAAGTGCCCCAGGCTAGAAATGATTTTTGTCACTCTCTTCTGCACCTTTTCCATATCCACTATATCCTTTTTGAGATGTGGCAACTAGAACTTTATGCAATACTCCTGGTGTGGCCATACCATCGATTTGTACAATGGCATTATCATATTAACCGTTTTATTCTCAATCCTTTTTTAATCATCCCAAGTATGGAATTAGCCCCTTCACTGGCGCTGCACATTGGGTCAACACTTTCATTGAGCTGTCCACCAGCACCCCGTGTCTCAATAGACCTCCCCTGTGTGGAAACAGTGCAGTGGGTCAGTATTGAAAATGGGAAGTCTCAGCAGCACACAACTTGTTTCCCCTTCCAGCTCTTTCTCTACATGTATTGCAAATTATGTGCTGGTCATAAAGAGGGAAGACTGGACCAGAACATGGAGGGTTTATGTAGACCTTTCATTCTTCATAGTGCCCTGTTATGCTGCCAGTGTGTCAAGGATGAATAGGGTTTTATTCAAGGTTCCTCAAGTGTTGTGATACTGATGGGTGTGGAGCCTATCCATAGTGTGTAACAAATGATAGGACAAATGCAAATTGCATGATTGGTTAAAAAAGAGAAGTCAAGAGAGTCAATAAAAGCTGAGGTTGCCATTATGCACAGTTCTTTGTGGAAAAAATAGTTTGTCCTCATTTATGAATGAGAGGGGACATAAAACACAGTTCACACACTTCAATACCTTTATTGGCATATTTAAAATGGGAGAGAATAAATAACATAATAAATAGAACAGCTTTAAAGATGTTAACTTCGAACTTTGGCCTTAGAGACTACCGCTAAAAATTCCGCCACCAAGTTGGTAATAGGAGGGGAATAATCACTAAGAAGAATTGGGAAAGGATCAACAAGGGAAACAGGAAGAGAAGAAAGGAAAGAATCAAGTGAGTGAACCCTGAGATTGTGATGAGCACAACACAGTTCATGAACCATATACAGCCACCTTGTGTAGTTCTTTGGGTGTTTGGATGGTCCACAAGAGGGAGCGATGTAGGAAGTCAACTGGATTGCAGAAAGTGCTTGGAGAGAACACCATTGATTGTGACAAGGGCAATGATGGTTGTCTTGATCGATGGAAACTGGATGGTTCAGGACCGTTACTGTAGTATTTCTGAAGTGCCTCTACCCCCACTAAAGTCTGGCACACTGTGATTCATGCATGCTGTGATTCACACAATGTATACCGCAGCCATGTGGGATGGCACCATGGCAGAAGTGTGGCTTTGGGTGTGAGATATCTAGAGTGAAGCCTACCATTGCATCACCAAACAAGACAAGGCACAGCTGTATATGATAGATACCCAGGCTGTTGGAGTTTCCCTTCCCTGGGAAGGGAGAGTTTTCAATATAGGTAGAAACTTAAGAAGTCTGAAAATAGGTCAAACCACAAACGACATGGGGACTTCCCATTTTACAAGCTTTTACAAGACAGTGGTGTGAGTGGCCTGGAAAGAGAAAACATGAGTGTGCTTCTGGGTGATGGGAACGTTCGTGTGTTGCATGTCAGCGCTTTCCAAGGTGCAATGCCTACTTTTGGAGACAGACTTGTGATTTGAGTATGCTGAAGTTTGGGGGCTGTAGGTTTGATTGCCAATGCTATTTTTGCCGATATCTATGGCCCCACTTTCCTATTCGAAAAGTCACAAGTGGAGGAGTGATGCAGCCACTCCTAGACAGTTTCCGACAGGTACAGAATTGAAGGGCAGCCTGTTGGAAGTTGCCATTTCCTCAGAATTGGGTGCTTTACAGCCTGTATTGTGTAGCAAAAATTAGTCTGTCAGAAATGGGTATTGTTAGAAGATTTTCAATGAATAGTAATTTTTCTGTGTGTCAAGATACTTTTCGGAAACCATTCAGATGACACAGCAATTATGCTGAGTGATCTCCTTTCATTTCAGTGGGACTTCTGCAAGGATACATCCTAGGCCTATTGTCCATGTTTGGACATGTCCAGAGGGGAGGGGCAACCTGACCGCAAGGCTAAGCTATATAAGGGGCTACATGGGCCACTGCCTTTCAGATGGAGTAGATGCATCTTGGCCTGTCATGAGGCCTGATGGAAACTGTGCTGGCTATGCAGTTGACCAGGCAACCACAACACTGTGAACAAGTGCATTATGGGAGGATAGAGTAGGCTAGAAGTAGGAGGTGGGCCCATACAGCAGCAGGAAATAGTCCCCTTTACTTGCTGAGTATGAGCCAAATAGCTGGAGCTGACCAGGCCTCCATAAGGGAACCAGTTGGCAAGCTCTGGGAAGTGTAGCAGTCTGGTCTTGTAGGAGAGGAAGTGGGTGCATGTCAAACACCATAACTGCAACCACTCTGAGGCCACCATTTTGGGTGAAAGGTAGGGGGAACCATAATCAGTCCCAGTCTGGTGGCACCCCCAAAAGAGAGAGGGGTGAGAAAGAGGGCAAGAGCAACTGCCCCCTGGTCTGGGACCCACTCTACACCTCTCATACCCATGAAAATATATAGGGGTAGCAAAACATCAGTAGATTTTGCCTTAGTTCCCTAAAATGATTGTTCTTACTGCATGATCCTAACCTTGAATTTATGGCAGTGGGACATTGTTCCGCGGTTGTAAATTGGATGCTGGTGATGCACAGCTCTGAAGCTCCATTGGGTCCTTGAGTAAATGGATTATCTGGCTGCCTTTCAATCTGGTTTCAGGCTGGGCTTTGGAATTATGATTGCCCTGGTTAACCTGTGCTGGGGACTAGACAGGAGAAGTGCATCTCCGTCGGTCATGCTGGACCTCTGAGCAGGGCCTAGGAGAGGGCGGTAAAGGAGAGGGGGGTAATTTGTACCCAGGCCCAGGGTCAGAAAAGGGGCCCATGAGCCAAAGGAGGGGACCCAGAAAGTTCCTGGGATCTGACATTTTCCAATCTCACCTGAACTCGCTGCCTGATGTTGGGGCACAACCACATGCATGCAGTGCTAACTGCTGCTGCAAGCCATACACACCAGGCCCAGGAATGCATCCATGATCCTCCTTAGTACAGTGTCAAATCTGGGAGGAAATCGGCTTGCTATAGTAGCTCTTTGATTTGTGGATCCCATAACTGTGAAGGAGTGTATAGAAGCCATGGGGCTATAGCTGCTGCAGAAGTTCATTTTGGTCCATTCTAGTGTGAGCCTAAATACGATAATGCTAATTTTCTGCAATGGATTTTCTATATTTCAAAGATTTTAGAGAGACTTAAAATCTCTAAATTTTAAGAGTGTGTTTGGTTTTCAGTATTACTTTGTCTAGCTGCCAATGCCACATGGGCGGGTAGACCTGGGCTCTGCATCAAGAAGCCTAGAAGACCTGGGCTCCAAAGACTATTGTGGCTGTCAATATTCCTTCCCCTGCCCTATTTTGCTCCCCCCGGGCTGCCTGCTCCCATTGCCCCCCCCTTTGCGAAGGGGTACATAAGAAATTTTGTACCCCCTGATAAAATTCCTCTCATAGGCCCTGCCTCTGAGCGACCTTTCGATACCACTGACGTTTGCATTCTTCTGGGGCAGTTGGCTGCATTGAGGCTTGGAGGCACTATTTTGCAGTAGTTCCTGACAGAAGGTGGGGCTGGGGGATGCTACCTTGGCCATTGGCATGCGGAGTGATTCAAAAGTTGAGTTTATCCCCTATGCTGTTTCACATCTACATGAAACAGCTGGGCGAGGCAATCTAGGGTCTTGGATGCCATCAGTATGCTGAGGATATCCAACTCTATCTTTCCTTTCCACCTAATATTGGGGAGGTTACTGAGATTTTGGAGCAGTGCATGGAGGCAGTTGGGAACTGAACACCTGGACACATCTGATAGTAGTAGGAGAGGCAAGTCTAGTCTTAAAGGAGAAGTTACAGTGATATCAGGCACAGAAGAGAGAAAGACAGAGAGAACACTTGCTCCAGCTAACAATGGCAATTCACGTTTTACTTGTTAACCCAGCCAGGAGGGAGTAAAGAGACTTCTGTCTTTCTCACCAGTATTGTTTGGTCTCTTGTAATAGCACCAGTCATGGTGTAAGGTGCCGGAAACCAGGTGTTACATGCACATCAATTACCAGTAATTGACTTTATAACTTGGGTCCAAAAAAGGTGGACACTTATACTAGGTGTACTCACCTGGAAATGAACCTGCCGTACCCATCCCTCGATGTGTGCTCTCTAATGCCTCAGGGGAACCACTCCTTCTCTTTGCGGCTTACAACTCCCACTCAAAATTGGTTGTATCAAATATGCTGATCTTTGCAACGTAAAGGCTTCCTGTTTTTTTAATGTTCCATATAAGGAGTGTAGGAAATACTTGCCCTTCTCGTGCAAGTGAAAGTGCTGCTAAAATGATGGAAAGTTTGCCCCAAACTAAAATGTGGGAGTTGTCTTGGAGGAGGCACATGAGAAAACATGTCATGCTGTCAAACCACGTCAAAAAATGAACTTCCTTCCTTGAGAAAGCAGAAAGCCTTTTGTCATTGCACATTCCAGAAAATTGGATAAGAGCAAAACGGTGCACCAGAACTGCTTGTTTGCATGGTAGTTCTTTTTAATATTTGCCCCAAGGGAGACCCAAAGTGACTAATATAAGAACACAATTAATGCATCATCAAAATAGTAACTAATATAGCACATATTATAATGAAGAATAAAGAGTAATTCAATTCAGATTTTATATCAGACAATATCAGCAATATTACAACCATTCTGTGAACCTTTTTGTTGAAATGCAGTATAGACCTATTCATCTTCATTGTAACTGATCATCATTCCTGAAAAGGAGTAGCATGGTTCAAGGTTCACATAAAAACACAAGAAAAGCTTTGCTGATCAGGTCAGGGGCCCATCTAATCCAGCTTCCTGTATTTCACAGTGGCCCACCAGATGCCTCTGGGAGCACACAAGACAACAAGACACCTGTATCCTGTTATCATTCCCTTGAATCTGGCATTCAGAGATAGGCGATCTCTAAAATCTGGAGGTTGCATACAGCCATCCTGACTTGTAACCAGTTATGGATTTCCCCCCATAAATCTGTCCAATCCCCCTTTAAAGACAACTAGCCAGGTGCCATCTTTACAACTTGTGGCAAGGAGTTTGTACCCTGATTAATTACATGTAGGGTAAAGTAATATTTCCTTTTATCTGTTCTGACTCTCTTGCCAGTCAATTTTAGTCAATGTCCTCTGGTTCTGGGATTGTGCAAGAGGGTAAAGAACTTCCCTCTATCCATTCTGTCCATTCCATGAATAATTTTACATGTCTCAATCATGCCCCCCTCAGGTACTCTCTTTTTAGATTATTGAGCTCCAATATTGTAACATTTCATAATAAGGGATGCGTCTAAGTCCATGAATACTTTGGTCATTCTGCACCTTTTCCAGTTCCACTATATCCTTTTTGAGATGTGGAGAAAAGAGTTGGACACAATATTTCCGATGTGACCTTACCATTGATATGCCATTTTGTCACCCATTCCCTCAGTTTGGACATATCCTTCTGCAAAGGTCCTTATCCCCAGCTGCAGGTCATTTATGAACAAATTGAAAAGTGCTGGTCCAAAGACTGATCCTTGAGGCACATCACTTTTCACCTCTCTCATTTGTGAAAATTACTCATTGACACCCGCTCTCTGTTTCCTGCTCTTCAAGCAGTTCCTAGTCAACAAGAGGATCTAGCCTCTTATTCCCTGACTGTGGAGTTTTCTTAGGAAGCTGTGGTGAGCAACTGGGTCAAACATCTGAAAGTCTAGATATACAATATCAATGGGTTAATCCACATCCACATGCCTGTTACCTTTCCAAAGAACTATAAAAGATTATCCTTATAGAAGCCATGCTGATTCTCCCTCAGCAAAGTATGCTCTTCTGTGTGGTCCAAGATTTTATTTTTGATTACCATCAAGCTTTTCACCATGGTGTGTCCACCTAGCACCAACCTCCAGCCTGGTCTAAGTTGATGTGGCACCCAAAGCAGAAACCAAATTTCACCCTTTTTAAAAGATGCACAAGCCTGTGCATGCTACCATCTACTCTTCACCTACTCTGCTTGCTACCATGTCTTTATTATGAGATCCTCCCTGCCTGATCAGTGTGCACTTCTTTAAAAACGTAAAATTAACTTTAATTAATTCCAATTAACTTTAATGGAATTGATTTTGATCACAGCAGGGATGTGGGCTCATCTTTCTTTGTGATCCAGTTTTCTGATCAAAACTCTTCCACCTCCGTTTATTTTCCCACCTGTGGGGAAAAGATACTGGATCAAGCTATATTTCCCCCTGCATGGAGACCAGCACATGGGGAGTAATTTTGTTCAGAAAAATGGTTCACTGGGAGAGGGTTAAGAACCTACCCCCCCAGGTCTGCTATGGATGGGAGACCCCAGAGGTTGCATTAAAGTGAAAATACTGTCAGGAGGCACTTTAATTACTGCATCACATTTATTTGTTCCATCAGTGTCAGGTTTTGTGATGAGTCAGACATTTTGAGATGGAGTGTGTGTTAATTTTTTTTCTGTTAGCCCCACACCCTGACCCAATAGGCTCCAACCTCTGACCGACTAAAACCAACCAGGCTGTTACCCTTGACTTGCCTCTGGCTCTGCCTAAGGAAAAGTTCAGATTGTATTGCCTCCTTGTATTGTTACAAGTCAAGTTGAAAAGCTTTGAAATACCTATCCTATGATTCCTTATCATCCGATTTCCTCATTCAGGCCTACAGCAGCAGTCCATCGTTGAAATTTAGTTTTAAATATCAAACTGTTTCCAGGACCAACATTATGTTTGGCAGTCAATCAAGGACAATGGCAGATACAAGGAAGTAGCAACTGGATACAGGTATGTTGTTGTCTTAAGTGTTCCCAGAATCATCTGGTGGGCCACTGTGAGATACAGGAAGCTGGATTAGATGGGCCTTTGGCCTGATCCAGCAGGGCTCTTCTTATGTTTTTATGATGACTTTATCCAAGCATAGTACCTTTCTTTAAAATGCGGGCGTTTTTTAAAAGCATGGAGAACGAGCACTAAAAGCTAAAGCTAGTTTCAGAGCAGTTAAGCAACTGAATGGAACAAATGGAAGAGTCTTATCTTCTGCTCCTGCTTTATTTTTGTAAGATGTTAGCTTTTAATGCAACGTCTGAGAATGCTGCTGCTTTAAAAGTGAGCCATGTTTTCACTGGATTACATGCTGCGTCGCCTTCCAAAATTTGTGATGCAAGAAATGTCCACATAGTCATTGATTTGTTCTTCTTTTCTTTTAACTAAAGAATAATATGTTTTGTCATATGTTAGCTGTGGAAATGAAATGCCATCAGCAAAGTCTGAGTATGAGTACATTTTGCTTTGAAAAAGCATTGGTCTTTCAGTAGAAAAGTTACAATGAATCACGAGCAGTGCTGCAACCACTGCAATCATGCAGCCCTGCCATTGGAGAGACTCTGTGCTGT
Source organism: Tiliqua scincoides (assembly GCF_035046505.1). Classification (NCBI taxonomy): domain Eukaryota; kingdom Metazoa; phylum Chordata; class Lepidosauria; order Squamata; family Scincidae; genus Tiliqua; species Tiliqua scincoides. Next base: position 161,069,833 of record NC_089823.1, on the reverse strand, counting down.
ATTGAAAGTTGTTTACATCCAGGTAGTATTACCATATAAACCATATAATAGCTATATATACTGTATATAACTATAATTGGTATTTGACCTTAAGATCTATGGAGTTTGTTGACATCATTCAGTGTAGGACCTGAGCATTGCATTTAGGATGCAATCCTATGCACACTTTTCCAAGAGTAAGTCCCACTGAATTCAATGGCTCTTACTTCTGAGTAGACAGGCATAGGCTTGTCCAATTAATTGCACAGAAGAAAAAGTTTTATGACAGTACAATCTAACTTTAACTACAACTGTAAAGGAGAAGTAGCAGTGGTTCATTTTGAGCACATAAAAGTCCCCCCCCCACCCCCGTATCTTGTAATTTGCCAAGTGAAACCAGCAAACAACAAATGTTTCATATAAATTCTAAGGCTTTCACAACCAGCATTCATGACATTGAAATGAACAATGTTTGGGCTGATAGGCTGCAGTCGAATAAACTTTTGGTCAAAAGTCAGAGGAGGCCTCTGTGACTGCCCCCAACTGCAGGATGCAGCACATGCCCCACTGGCATAGTTATGCAAGTGCTAGAAAGTTGGTTAGGATTCCACCCTAAATGCCATAGAATCACATCTAAAACAGCTTAGTTCATACAGGCAGAGCATTGTGCCCCACTTTCCTCCACGGTTCTGGCTTGCAGTCCTTTCAGCCGTTACCTCTCCTGCAAATCAAGATATCCAGAGATGCTCAATGTCTGTGACCTGTCTTGCTTCCATATGATTGAGGGTCACTGATCTCTGACCACAGCATTGCTGATTTCTGACTTCTAGCCACAAACAGTTCATTTTTTTTAATGCACTGACATCACAAGAGGATGATTATAGAGACTGGGTGTGTTGGAATGCATTACAGTTTCCTCCTTTTATTTCAAAGTTTGTGTTTTTTGTAAGCTTAGGGTTTAGAAAAAAAAATGTAATGAAAAGATATTATTCGGATTTAATTTTCCAGGCAAGCCATCTAAGGGCGCAATCCTAACCGGCAGTTATGCCAATATAGGTGGCCCTGGAAGGTCGCAAACGTGCCGTAAAGCACGTTTACAGAGCGGAGCTTAGGTGCTTGAGTTTAGGCGGGAGCTGCATCGGTGCATTCAGATGCGCCGACCAGCGGATGGAGGCAGAAGCCTCTGCCATGGCTCCCGCGCTGCTGCTTGTGTCGGTGCAAGTGCGCCAACATAAGCAGCAAAGGTAGGTGTGGGGGCGTAGGGAGGGGGCGGAAGGGGTGGGGGGAGGGTGGACCCGGGCACACGGGGAGCCAGGGGCAGGGCTGGGACCTGGCGGTTATGCCAGATTCCAACACCCGTCCCTGGGGCGAGCGGAGTGGCTTCAAGCTGCTCCGCTGTCCTCGGACTTGCGCCACCTCCAGAGCACAGGTCCGAGGAGACCCATAGGGGCATGCAGCCCTTACCCACGGGTAAGGGGAAGAGCTTCCCCTTGCCCGTGGCTGAGCTGCTGCTTGCTGCAATCCTGCCTTGGATACAGCGCAAGCCTCCTGGTTTGCCTGCTCCAGTGTGGGTTGGGATTGCGCCCTTAATAGACTAAATAGAATGGAAAAGCCCAAATTACTTTTGGTTCATGAAATAAGCATGTAGAAATGTACTGTGTTACTGTCTCACCAGAGCTGGTCAAACTACAATTTGCAGTTTGCAACTGCAATTTGTTCCCTGAGAGCTGTGGCTGCAAAATCTGTGTTGTCATCCTTGCACAGGACCATGGGCTGCAACTCTCAAGATTTAGGCCACTTCTTTGGTGCCCCTAATAATGTCCTTCTGTTCAACTGCTTTGGTTGCCTGTGCATTTTGTCTAGCCCTTTTCTCAGATGGCTATTGGACATCTTGTGATTTCTTGGTCACTCTTTCTTCTAATTATAAGAAGACAACAATATTTTATTCCCTAGACAGAAGCAATAACATAAACCAGATTTCCAAGCCTAAACAAGAGACTTGTGGGAGACTGTCTTGTGAGACACTCTTCAACTTGGCTCATTTCAAATGTTTTCATTATGAGCACAGAACAAGATTGCCGTTTCAAAGCTGCTAAGCCAAAATACAGTTATCACATTCTGTGGTTTGTCTTGCAACATCTCAAAATGTCTGGTCTCAAATGTATACAATTCTGAACTATCTGAGTTCCTTGTTGTTGACTCTTTAAAAAAAAAATCTTCCTAAAGAATGACCATTGTATACTACCTAAATTTTGATACTTCAAGTCTGGAAATAATAACATAAAAAGTCCTGCACAAGCATTGCTTATATGGAACAGACCAAAACATCTTAGACCCAACTCCTATCCAGCACTGGCATAGCCGTGCCTTTGGGATGTGTACTGCACCCTGCAGTTGGGTTGCAGTCACGGAGGCCTCCTCAGAGTAAGGGAATGTTTGTTCCCTTACTTCAGAGCTGCATTGCCCTTATGTCGGTGTTGGAAAGTGGGTTAAGATTGTGCCCTTCATTGCATAAGCTTAATTGTGCATCACTGAATCCCTGTAACAGAAGTCAGTTTTGGAACAATATCTAGAATGCTGGATTTGGACAGAAGTTTGTATCCTGGCTGCTTCGCTATGAAGTTCTCTGTGTAGCCTTGGCCCTGTCAACTGCCAAATTGTTGCGAGGACAGAGCGATAGAGTAAGATACTACAACCCACTCTGACACCTGGGATACAGTGGGAAAAGAATATCAAATTTCATCGCTATAGAAAACTCTTATGTAAGCTGAGCAATGTTTTTTTCACTCTTTCTCAACATGCATGCTGAATTTTTCTTTAGTTTTTTCCTGCCCCCTTGGCCAAGTAGCATAGCCAAAATAAAAATCCCCCCAGTAATTCATCCATTATAGCAGGGGTCTCCAAAGTTTTTGGCATGACATCTGCATTATATGTCTGACACAGTGTTGAGGGTCAGCAAGCAAGCAAGCAAACAAAGAACTGACGTGCTGAGAGTTTGATTGAGCAAAATTGACGTGCACAATAAGTGGGTGGGGAGAGTGGAAGGAGGAAGGAGGCTGAGCAAAATTGACATGCACTGGAAGGGGGTGAATGGATTTGGAAAATGTTTTGGGGGGAGTAGAGGGCAAAATTGACTTTATTAAAATGCACAGAACTAAGAACCAGCAGATCACAGGAAAGTATCCCAAATCCCCTACACTCCAGGCATCTTACAAAAATGCACAGAACCAAGAATCTCAGAACCAACAGAGTTCCTGCATTTCACCAAGCACTCAGAGTCAATGGAGGGGGAAAACGTTTCTGGGTTTGCAGGAGACACATACTCACCCGAACACCACAAAAGTAAGTTAACACGGAATAGGGCTGTCACAGGCAACTGGGGGAGGAGGGCTGCAAGTGCCTGACTTGCAGGAGAGACACACACATGCTCAACAGGAGTAAGTTAACAGGGAGTAGGGATCTCACAGCCAAAGGAGGGGGGCTGCTACAGCAATAGCAGTCTCCCACGAACTTCCTTGTCCTCCCAGTTCTGTGCAAGCAGCATTCCCGGTTTGTGCCTCTCAGTTCCTCTTCTGGCTTGCTGCAGGCCAATTGGTAGGGTGGTGCTCTTGCAGGACCCTCTGCAGCTCTATTAGCCTCACACCTACGCCTACAAGGTCAGAATGAAGGTCTCTTGTCAGCCGGAGGCTCACAAGGGACCGGAGGCTTCTCGCAGGCTAGATAGTGGCTTGCTGCAGGCCAGATTTGGCCCACAGGCTGGGGCTTGGAGACTGTGTTACAGCATGCCTACAGCCCCAGTTTCAGTCTAAAGGGGACTGTGTAATTAGAATGATTTAATTGTCAGAATTTAGAACACCACAAAATGAAATAGGAAATGTTGCCGATTCTTTGGACTGTGAGATGATTCCCTTACTCAAGCACATTTCTGGCTTTTACATCAGCTATAGTGTGATGGGCCTTATGCAGTCATGTGTAGAGAAAAGCAAAGTTCAGTAGTACATTATTCCCACTGAACACTCCCCCAGATTTCTCCTGGCCTCTTTCTTTTCCTGATGACACAAGGAATAGCTTGGCTCATCAGCAGGACTAGCCCACCGCCCCAACAGCACATAGGTAATAGAAAGCCACAGCTGTGTAATGAATGTATTGTATCAAGATGTTATTCATTAAATGACACAGAAAGGGTGGAGGTTAATTGAAAGCCTCTGTGGTATTGATGTCACCCAGTTCACTGACAGTTCATTACAGCTGTAGCAAATATAAATGTGTGCTGGTGCAGGGTAATGACTTAGTCCTATGCCTGTCTATTCAGAAGTAAGCCTCATTGAGTAGAATGGGACTTGATCCCATCTACACATGTCTAGGATTGCAGCCTAACTAAACTCCCATGCAGCACTGGTATGGCTACACTGCATCCCATGGGGGAATTTCGGCTGCTGGAGGTCTCCCCAGGATGAGGGGATACTTGATCCCATGTTGATTAACCTTATGAAGATGCTGTAGGGATTTCATCAAGGTAACACATATGAAGCACTGTGAAACCTAAAAATGTGCTCTACAAATGCTTCATTAAATCATGGAAACCTGCTAAGTAGAAATGAAGGTTATGGCAAAAACAGCTTCAGAGACAGGCACACTTTTTTCAGATCAACCAAAAAGATCAACGTATGAAGAGAATGAAATGGAAGATCAAAAGTAACTGCTAAAAGACTCAAGAATAAACACAGGAATAAAAGGGCAACAGCTGGAGTTTCTGATGTGTTCAATGGAATATTCCTTGGTTAGAAAAAGTGACTATTTACCGAAGGCAACAGGGAATTCTTCCAGATGATGCTGTTCTAGTGATGCCCAGTCATGGTTTTTCCATTCCAAGATACACCCAGAATTGTAACTCTGCTTCCATATTGCCGTGGCTACATTATCCTGTTAAAATGTCACTCCATTTCATCCACACAAGTGCATATATTAGCAGTTGGTAGGTAGATTAGGACAGTGTTTCTCGATGTTTATCCCCCGCTGTACCACTTCACATGATCCACCTGTTGGAAATACCACTGGAAAACTGGTGATGACATCATTGCCAGTTACTTCTGAGTTGAGAGGCTAAATGCAACATGACAAGAGGCTCAGGGTGGATGGGAGGGCTTTTTAGAATGAATGAAAAGCATGCTTTGGAGCTCTGCCCACCACACCAAGCCTTCTACCAATGTTTGCCATGTCACAACACTTGTCAGCTGCCAGGCAGCAGATGTCCAGGGTTCCCTCAAGTACCACCAGACACCATCTCAAGTACCACTGGTGGTACCCATATCACTGGTTTAGAAGATGTGAAAAGAATAATAGTTCCCCTTTCCCTTCTGCATTCACTTCTCCTCAGATAAGGCATATGTAGAATCCACATCAATCCACCAACACTCTTAAAACAACTTCTTTTGTCATTGCTTCCTGCTCTGGCTTAGGCTCCTGCTCAGGTGCAAAGAACAGGTCATTCAGCTTGCAGAGGCAAGGACATGTGCTGGTTCTGCTCACCAAAGAGCAGCGTGTCAGATTTTCTCCTACCTTCATTCATTATCAGATCAGCTGCCTCACCCATTGCTCCACCCCAAGTGAGTTTTGTTCCTGAATTTGCTCCATGGAGGGGGTCAAGGATCAGCCTGTTCAGGGAAATAAGACTTGTCTTCATTCCCTCTCCCACCTATCAGCACCAAGTTGTAAAAAATCAAATCTCACTGGAAACTTCCAGATAGAATCCTTCACAGCGTGGCATCTGGCTATGCCTTCCAAGCTTCTAGTTGGAGCAAGTTCGTATTCCTGCAACATCACTTGCGCGTCTATCACCCTCTCGGGTCAAAACAGCAACTCCTTCTGGCTCTGTCTTCTCACAACAGCTTTGTCAGCTTTAGCCAGTCTCCCCTTTAATTTTCAACCAGGATCATTCCTGCTTAGTATTTTTCAGACAGCCTTCAGTTCAACCACCAGACCACACCTCCTGCCTTTATAACATCAAAATATGATAAAAGTCAGGCATCCAAAGTCTTTTGGATAAAACAAACCAGTCAATAACACCTGTCTGACTGTGTGAAAATGAATAATACTAATAAATGGTTTGCAAATTGAAAATCATGTGGCTAGATGGGCTATACTTGGGAGATTACATGATGTGTGTGCTAGTCCTTAAAGCTACCAAAAGGTGTTGGAAAAGTGCTGAGAAGAAGCAACGTTGAGGATTTAAAAATGTTGATTTTGTACACTCTCTTTAATTTGTGGCACAAAGAGGCTTGAGTATATTTGGAATGTGTCAGGGTCTGTCCTTGTCATGCAGTTGCACAAGCACAAACTTGCGACTTCTGTTGAATAATTCCTCTCAGTATAAAAAGACAAAATAACTGGACTTAAGAATTGTTTTCCTCCCATCCTTGTCTAGTTCATAGATGGATTCTATACTATATTGTATGGTCATTTATGCAAGATGTTTTTCCCTCCAAAATTCATTTTTTTCTGCTGCCCAATCCTATCCTCTGCCATCAACAGAGTGCACACTGCATGCTATAGTTAGGAGGGCAATTGGAGAGCAAAATATTGCTTACCCTAGGATAAGTTGCCTATGGATTTTTTTGGACCTATGCTGGAGCATTTTGCTGGAGCATATACGAGGAGATACAGGGGACTGGGTGGGCAGAAAAATGGAAGAAATGATTCAGCTTGCATGACTGCTACCAGATCCACCCTCTCCCTCCCCTGACACCCCTGGTTCCTCCCCCTCCCACACATGGCTTGTCCCTGCAACTTACTGGTGCCTGCAGAGTTTCCTGGGGCTGCTGCTGCACATCCACGCCTCTAGCTATTTGTGCAGCAACCTCACAGTGCATGACAGTAACCCAGCTTTTGTACCACCATAAAGGATTGTGCATTTCTGGAACACTAGTTAGGGCAGCACAAGGCCCCCATAGAACAGAACTGGAGCCATAGCCAGTGACATTAACAAATATTCTGTAAACTCCCAAAAGTTCCTTATCCCTTTGTGGTTTTAATTTATGCCATCATACCAGAGAACTGAATCACACGACTAAGTTAAAAATGAGGCGTAAGGCAGCCCACATTCTTAATTGGCAGCCTTACATTGCCATTCAGCTAGCTTCCCATATTGCAAAATCTTCCCTTAGGTTGCTAATCCCTTTTAGAGAAGCTGGCAATTCTACGCATGTCCTAATTCTGAGTTATAGCTGAACACTGACTAATGAAGACCAATTAAAAAGGAAAAAAGTCTTATACTGTTTCTGGAAGATGTTTAGGTATGCTTCATATAAACACCTCAGCAGCACAGAGGCTTTTTGAAATTGAATCAGGTAGTAGCTGGTAAATGGTAGCAAGCTCTGTGTGTTTGTGGCGATGGCTCCCCTGGCAGAGGTGTTGCTCTGCCTGAGGGACTTATTCTATGAGGTGCTCCACTGGGAAAGTCCCATGCTTTTTAATATCAACATGAATCTGCTGGGAGAGGTCATCAGAATCAGAGAGTGCACAGCAATGTGTCTCCTTTTTCAGTTGCACCAGTCAAAGTAGCGGATGCCCTATGCAAGTGCTGGGGGCTGAGCTATTTTTTCCATGAAGCAACATGAGAGTGTCACATTGTGCAGAAAAGTTGAGGGGCAGTGAACTGACAATATGGTAATACCCTCCCATAACACAACTCTCTTTAATAATGTTTCATTACAGTACTCTTTGTTCTTGGTGTGACAGCTATCATAGCCAATGAGATCAGAGCATTTTGGGTAGTGTACGTAATTGTGCCTTTCTATAGTTGAGCGTTGTCTCAATTCAGGGGTGCCCAAACCCTGGCCCTGGGGCCACTTGCAGCCCTTGAGGCCTCTCAATGCGGCCCTCCGGGTGCCCCCAGTCTCCAATGAGCCTCTGGCCCTCTGGAGATTCGTTGGAGCCCACACTGGCCCGATGCAACTGCTCTCAGCGTGAGGGCGACTGTTTCACCTCTTGCGTGAGCTGTGGGATGAGGGCTCCCTCCAATGCTTGTTGTTTCATGTCTGTGATGCAGTAGCAGCAGCAAAGGAAAGGCCAGCCTTGCTTTGTGCAAGGACTTTTATAGGCCTTGAGCTATTGCAAGACCTTCATTCATTCATATAAGTTCCTTTAATATATTCATTTATGTAAACTTATGTAAATTTATTCAAACTTTAAATGTAAATTAATTCTTTTTTTCCCCCGGCCCCCGACACAGTGTCAGAGAGACGATGTGGCCCTCCTGCCAAAAACTTTGGGCACCCCTGTCCCAATTAATTGTGACAAGGCCTCTGGACACTCAGCAAAGACATCATCGCATCATCATCAAACTTCCAAGTTACCAAGCTCTGTGTTGCATGGCTCTCAGCTGAGAGGTGTGTGACCTTAGAGGTGCACCTTAGAAGGAACACTGGTGCAGGGCCAATAAGTGCCACTTTCCTGCCTCATCATCAAGTGATGTCTTCTTTAGTGGTGTTCACACAATGCTTGACTTTCCCAGAACATAATCCCTGCAGTTTCGGAGGTACTACAAATACTTATCGTGCTGCTTCATTAGTGTAGGGCAGCGGTTCTCAAACTTTTTAGCACTGGGACCCACTTTTTAGATTAGAATGACAATCTGTCGGAACCCATCAGAAGTGATGTCATTAACCTGGAAGTGATGCCATGACCAGAAGTAACATAAAGCAGGAAAATTTTAACCCTCACATATGACAAAATCAAATCAATTAAGTAAATTAAAAGTTTACAATAAGTGTGTGGCTTGCTATTTATTTAAAATAAAGAAACTCCTAACCCTCCCAAGCAGTTGATGATCTGTTTTTTAAAAATTCCCCAAACATCCAAAGGCTGCACTGGCGTCGCTAGGGGGGTGGGGATGTGTGCGCCGCACCAGGTGAGGGTGGGGGGGGAAGACGCGCCCTGGGGGCATATGCACAAACATCGCGGGGCTAGGAGCTACCATGTCATGCCATACACCATTGGATGCGGAATGGCCAGCGGAGTGCAGTGCAAAAAACAGAATTGAAATCGCTCCTTCCCTTCAAAAGTTATGGCCAAAATACCAGAAGGAAAAATGCATGGAGCCCTATGGAAAGTGAAAGTGAGCCGTATCGCGCGTTTACTCGCGAGTAGGCGTACTTGCCATAGGCCTTCGGAAAGGGCAGGCTGAGAGGAATCCAACGACACCAGAATGGTCCCGATCCAATGAATGCAGCCCCCCCAAAACACCCGAGAAGCTCCCTCGTCCGGGCTGTGAGCCTGCGCCCAAAAGGAAGCTACGTAGCCGTATTTACTCGCGAGTAGACGAACTTGCCTTAGTCCATTGGAAAGGGCAGGCTGAGAGGCTCCAAGGTCCTCATCCAATGAGGACCCAGCTCCCAAAAACACCGAAGAAGGAGGTTCCAGCTGCCTCCCTCCCAGTCTATGGAGCAAAGCAACCTCACAGCCGCGTTTACTCACAAGTAGGCACACCTGCCTTGGCTGGTGGTCAGGCCAGGCAAAGGGGAATGTGAGGACACCAGAAGGACCCAGATCCAATGGAGCTGGAGTGCAACAGAAGGTAGCCCTCCCCCCACTAAAAAGGACAAAAAAGAGGCTTGAACTGGTAAGGGGAAAGTTTTCTATTTTGCACTTGCAAAGCCAGGTGGGTCTATCTTGATGTGCCTGAAATAGAAGAACTTTAAATTGGGCACTGGAAATCTCACCGATTCTTTTTTTTTGGGGGGGGGGGGCAGTTATTGCAGGCAGGCTACAGAGTAAGCCCCATTAACCACTATGGGTCTTACTTCAGAGTAGACATGCATTGGATTGGGCTTACAGGCTGCAATCCTACCCACACTTTCCTGAGAGTAAGCCCTGTTGACCACTATGGGACTTACTTTAGAGTAGATTCACTTGGTGGAACAGGACTGGCTCCCCTTATTTAATTATTTCTTTAATTTTAATTTAATTATTTATTATTTATTTTAGTTGCTTGATGATCTCACTTCTGGCCATGACATCACTTCCAATGGGTCCTGGACAGATTGTCATTCTAAAAAGTGGGTCCCAGTGCTAAAAGTTTGAGAACTGCTGCAATAAGGTGTTAGTAAGTTGACACGGGGTGTGTGTGTGTGTGTGTGTGTGTGCGTGCGCGTGTGTGAGAGAGAGAGACTCTACAAGTTTTCGAAATCACTAAAATCAGAATTTGGAGGAATAAGACCATCATGTTATATATCAATCAATGCGTAATTTCATGCTGAATGCAATGAAACAAACCACATTGAAATATCTGTGTTCTAACAAAAGGTACAGTCAAAAAACTGGTGGGGGTGGGGCAATGGTACATCACCACGCCCACCTGGGGCGCTGCCCCACCCACTACATGGGGTGACACGTAGGCCTCCCGCACTGGGTGATGCGAATCCTAGTGACGCCACTGAAAGGGTGCAATCCTATTCACACTTACTCGGGAGTAAGCCCCACTGACTATCATTGTTAAAAATATACATAGTAGTGTGTTAAAAGTACAGATCTGTAACACTTCCCCAAATGCAGTCACATACCATGGTAGCATCAAGTCTAATACATTAAAAATAAAAGACACATTAAAATGAATGGGGACCCACCTGAAATTGGCTTGCGACCCACCTACTGGGTCCTAACCCACAGTTTGAGAAACACTGGAATAAGTCATTAATAAAAATATTTTAATCATGAAAACAACCAGCCTAGGACAGCTAGAGAATCCACTTTTCTTGCGGCTTTAGGGATGAGAATTTCCAGTGTATCTGGCAATCAAGAATTAGAAGTAAGAGATGCTTTGAGATGCTTTTCAATTTTGTTGTTGGCAACCCTCAGTCTCGAAAGACTACGGTATCGCACTCTGAATGGTGGTTCTGGAACAGCGTCTAGTGTGGCTGAAAAGGCTGATTCGGGAGTGACAATCCCTTCCACACTGGGAGCAAGTGCAGTCTGTCCCTGGTCTGTCTCCCTGGCTATGGACCTTCCTTCTTTGCCTCTTTGCCTCAGTCTGTTGGCCAAGTGTGTCTTCAAACTGGGAAAGGCCATGCTGCACAGCCTGCCTCCAAGCAGGCCGCTCAGAGGCCAGGGTTTCCCACCTGTTGAGGTCCACTCCTAAGGCCTTCAGATCCCTCTTGCAGATGTCCTTGTATCACAGCTGTGGTCTACCTGTAGGGCGCTTTCCTTGCACGAATTCTCCATAGAGGAGGTCCTTTGGGATCCGGCCATCATCCATTCTCACGACATGACCGAGCCAACGCAGGCTTCTCTGTTTCAGCAGTGCATACATGCTAGGGATTCCAGCTCATTCCAGGACTGTGTTGTTTGGAACTTTGTCCTGCCAGGTGATGCTGAGGATGCGTCGGAGGCAGCGCATGTGGAAAGCGTTCAATTTCCTCTCCTGTTGTGAGTGAAGAGTCCATGACTCGCTGCAGTACAGAAGCGTACTCAGGACGCAAGCTCTGTAGACCTGGATCTTGGTATGTTCCGTCAGCTTCTTGTTGGACCAGACTCTCTTTGTGGTAGCTGCTTTACTGATGTGTTTGTTTAGCTCGGTATCGAGAGAAAGAGTGTTGGAGATCATTGAGCCAAGGTACACAAAGTCATGGACAACCTCCAGTTCATGTGCAGAGATTGTAATGCAGGGAGTCCACATCCTGAACCATGACCTGTGTTTTCTTCAGGCTGATCGTCAGTCCAAAATCTTGGCAGGCCTTGCTAAAACGATCCATGAGCTGCTGGAGATCTTTGGCAGAGTGGGTAGTGATAGCTGCATCGTCGGCAAAGAGGAAGTCACGCAGACATTTCAGCTGGACTTTGGACTTTGCTCTCTCAGTCTGGGGAGGCTGAAGAGCTTTCCATCTGATCTGGTCCGGGTGGCTGTCGTTGTTCCCTGCATTTCTCCTGCTGTTGTCTAAGGGAGAATACCATATGAGTGGTGGACCTGTTGGCTTGGAATCTGCACTGCGATTCTGGATAGACGCTCTCTGCAAGTACCTGGAAACTCTTTAGTACAACTCGGGCAAACAGCTTTCCTACAACGCTAAGGAGAGAGATGCCACGGTAGTTGTTGCAGTCACCCCTGTCGCCTTTGTTCTTGTATAGTGTGATGATGTTTGCATCCCTCATGTCTTGAGGTACTCCACCTTCTCTCCAGCAGAGACATTCATGCAGCTCAGTGACGATGATCTCTTTGCAGCACTTTAGGACTTCAGCAGGGATGCTGTCTTTTCCAGGTGCCTTGCCAAAGGCAAGGGAGTCCAGGGCCACGTGAAGTTCTTCTAGGGTTGGTTCACTGTCAAGCTCCTCCAGCACAGGCAGGCACTGAGGCAGTTCGCGGCTGTACACAGTCACGCTCTGGCAACTCCTGCGAAGCCGTTGGAACCAACCGTATTGGCTTCTGCCTTTCCATTGGACCATTCCAGCGACGTGGAGAGGGGGAATTTGCTGCATGGGTAACAGCCCATCCTTTTCAACTTTACAGCTGAGCAAAGACCATGATACCTGGATTTTGCAATCCAAGCCTTTCTGAATGATTTGTGTCATGTAAACTATGTTTGCTCCTTTCTAAAGTCCTCATAATATGTGCCTCTCTCATCATGGTGATTATGGCTGTAATCCTAACCATACTTTCCTGAGAGCAAGCCCCATTCAACAAAATAGGACTCACTTCTGAGTAGACCTGGTTAGGATTGTGCCCTATGCCAGTTAACAATAGTTAGAGCCCAATCCTATACTTAGCAACTGTTGTTTGTAAGGCTCCTCCACTGGTGCTGACTGCCATAAAACAGTCAGCACCAGTCATAAAAGGCACTCGGGTGATGCACCCATGTTGTTGGCTCTCCCGCTGCTCACCAGAGCAGGTAAGCCAGCAGGAGAGGTGGGGTGGGGTGGGGTGGGAGGAAGGAAGGAAGAATGGGGGCAGGGAGGGACAAAACTGTGCAGGGAGGATGCAGGGGATGAATTGGGTCCCAGAAGGGGGCGGGTTCGGTTGCAGCGGCAGCCATTGAATCCTAATCTTTTTCCTGGACCCAGTCATGGCATGGGTCCGCACAGACCTGTGTCAGTTATTTAGCTAGTACAGGTCTAAGACCCCACTCCTGCACTGCAGAGGCTTGCCCCCAGGTTAAAAAATTGTTCCCTTACCCAGAAGAGAACTCCGCAACTGCCTCCCCACCACAGGATGTAGTAGTAGCAGCCATTTTGGCACCACTGCATTGGGGGACAGGATAGGTTTGGGCTGTTATTTAATCTAGTGTTATTTGCAAATTCACTCAGCAGAAGCAGTGCTAAAGGCTGTTGAAAAGAGAGTATCCCTGATGAGAGAAGTGAAACCATGTCACTTCTTCAAGGGAACTATTTCTGCGAAATTAACATTCTTTAGCTTGCCTCAGCTTGTTGATTGCAACACAAAAGGTCTTTGGACGATTCCCAGGTTCTTATCAGTGATGGCCGGATCAGGATTTATTAAAAAAAAAAAAAAAAGCTATAGAATGATGAAGACACATTTCTTTAAGTCAACAATGCCTATGTTAGGACAACAACACATGCAAACTTGGATTCGGTGTAGATTGAGTAATGATTTAAGGCAAAAGAAACTCACTCTGGACTTTTACTGGCTCATATAATAGTGAATGGTATTTTATGCCATTAGAATTGCTTCTTTTTCTTGGTCTAAAAAAATTGCCTTGAATGAACTAAGATGACTATTTTGGCTAGAGTGTATATACGCCCTAGAAATCCCCTTCATGCCCTGCATGAATCCCAGCGGAATCTGGCTGGCAGCTGCCATACCTGGCTGTCTGGCTTTGATCCGGCAAGCAAGGAAGTTCTTATTTCTTCAGTTTGAAAGGACATAATTAGGATTGTCTCAGTTGCCTTTTGTATTCCTTGGGCTATACTGTGCCACTTTCTCTATGCCCTTCACAGTGGTATCACTGGGGCTTGCTTCACCCTGCGGTGAAGGCCAGTGCATCACCCCCATGATGAAACTCCTCCCATGCAGTGGGCGGGGCAGCAACCTGGGCAGTGGGCTTGGTGATGCACCATTGCCCCACCCCCACTGGGTTTTTGGCTATAATTTTTGATAGAATAGAGATATTTCAATGTGATTTGTTTCATTGCATTCTGCATGAAAATATGCATTGAATGATATATAACATAATGGTATTATTTGAAAATACCAAGATTTTAAAAATTTTGGCCAGTAGTGGCCAAATGTGCACCCTCCTATGCACATCACCGGTGCAGCCCACAAGCCTTTGCACCCCTGAATGATGCCACTGCCCTTGCACCCTGCCGCACATTAATCTTTCCAATGTCTATGAGCCCTCCTGCCATGCAAAGGTATCTGTTCCACTTTAACTGATTCTTTCTTCTAATCTTGGTGTATCAGAGAGATACTAACCATCCCAACAGGCTCAGTTCCCTTCATCACTCTGATCTCTGTCTTCATGATCATCTATATGAAGTTTCATCATTACACACTCCTGTGTAAACTAGCTTGTCCTGCAGCAATTTGAGTTCCATATTCTCAGAAAAAAATATCTTTCCTCTGCCCAAACAGGGATGTTTCTTCCTCAATCTTGCTGCAATATCCAGAAGCCACCCACGCTTTATAATCCCATTTGTCTCTCTTCCCACATAAAACAAGTTGCTTTCTACATTTCTTGTGTAGCTACGGAGCAAGAGGTATGGTCATGACTCACCACCAAAGCCACAGAAAGGGTTGTCAGATTCTTTTCTCTTCTAGCACCAGCAACCATCTCTACTAAGTGGATATTTTTAATGCCAGAGAGGAACAGCCGGGTCAAGCCATTGCTACGGATTCCAATACTAAGGGCCAAATTCTATCCAGTTTTTCAGCACTGGTGCAGCCATGCCAACAGGGCATGCACTGCATCCTGCAGTAGGGGGGCAGTCATGGAGGCATCCCCAAGGAAAAGGAATATTTGTTCCCATTCCTCGGAGCTGCATTGCTGCGGCACCAGTATTAGAAAGTTTGATAGGATTAGGCCTGGATTCTCCAGTCAGATATTCAAGGCAAATTGAAAATTCCATCTCCAGTAGTTGTTTTCAGTACAAGGATACTGTCTTCTTTGCAGTGATCAAGACAGGAAGTACCGTTATCAACTGAGAGGGAAATATGGAGAGGTGATTAAAAATGCAACCTTAGTCCTTCTACCAATCCAACAGTACAGTAGTTTATTCCTGTGGTATGAACCAGTGTCCCAAGGTGGCTACTTTACTCCCATAAGTAGCCTAGTAGTAAACTACAGTTGTATTTCAAAGGTTCATGGGGACATAGGCTTAGTTTCATTTGCTCCCCCCTCCCCCAGGACTGGTTCATCCATGCATGCATGCATATCACTTCATTTCTCATCACTTGATGGGCGGTTGCACATGTGTGAACTGATTCCACTGGAAACCACTGAATTTGTGATATACAAATTCCAGCTGTGATGTAAAAGAACAGTGAAGGTTCATTCAGCAAGTAGCACTTGATGTTGTAGTCACCTAGCGATGAAAATGAACCACTGAGCTAGCACCCTAATAATTTGCAATTTCAGGGTTTGAACTGCCCCCCTGCTTTGTCTTAAAGTGTCTCTGAAACCTATTGCAAAGGCCAGAGAGTTCAGTTGAGTGCTCTGCTTGCCTGTAATGGACTAGAAGAGGTCACAGTTTCCCACAAGTATGGCAGTGTGACAGCAGATGAATCAGGGCCAGCTTTAAGCCAACTGGAGCAATTGCTCCCAATTGGGCCCCATGCTAGGGAAATCTACTATTATTTATTATTTACTTTTCAGAGGTAATCTACAAGTTTGTTTACTTGTAAGCTTAATGTATGCAAATTTTTTATTAAAAAGTGCTTTGATCCATTTGGTCCATTAATTCACATGCACTTTTAAGCACACCATTTGATTGCTTTCCATTTTACCATAGACATATAAAGTCTATAATACATTTTATTTATACCTAAGAACATAAGAACAGCCCCACTGGATCAGGCCATAGGCCCATCTAGTCCAGCTTCCTGTATCTCACAGCAGCCCACCAAATGCCCCAGGGAGCACACCAGATAACAAGAGACCTCATCCTGGTGCCCTCCCTTGCATCTGGCATTCTGACATAACCCATTTCTAAAATCAGGAGGTTGCACATGCACATCATGGCTTGTAACCCGTAATGGATTTTTCCTCCAGAAACTTGTCCAATCCCCTTTTAAAGGCGTCCAGGCCAGACGCCATCACCACGTCCTGGGGCAAGGAGTTCCACAGACCAGACACACTCCAAACATTCATATGGTTTCTCTCCTGTGTGAGTCCTTTGATGCACAACAAGGCTTGCTCTCTTACTGAAGCTCTTTCCACACTCCAAGCATTTATATGGTTGCTCACCAGTGTGGATTTTTTGATGCACAGTGAGGCTTTGCCTCTCACTGAAGTTCTTTCCACACTCTAAGCATTTATGAGGCCTCTCCCCAGTGTGGATTCTTTGATGCACAGCGAGGCTTGTCTACTGAGTGAAGATTTTTCCACACTCCAAGCATTTATAAGGCCTCTCCCCAGTGTGGATTCTCAGCGTGAAAGTATCAGATTTTTTTCTCTCTTTCTCTGTCTGGCTTCCCTTCTGCTTCTGTGATCTGTCTTCATGCGCAGCTTTCTCATCTCTCTGGAATTTTTCATGGGGTCCGAGGTGTGAGCTTGTACTGAAGCTCTTTCTCCGCTCAGAGCACTTCAACTTTTTCTTCCCTGTGCAGATTTCACTGTGTTCATTAATGTAAGATTCAGAACTGATTGTTTTCCCCTTTACCCTAAGATTCTACAGACCTTGGCTATGAACTGCAAAAAATGTTTCCAGTTGGGCCCTGCAGCTCCTGAGGTGAATGACAAAAGGCACTGATGGCTTGCTAAAGCCATGGGAGTACATCAAGGAAATAATTCAAAGGAAAGCACTCATATTCCTCCTAGCAATTCCTATGGGGGGGGGGGAAGGGTTCTCCAACCCAGTGGAAGACTGTAGGTTCCTCAAACTCCAGCAATTTCCTGTAGCTCCTTCATAGCTTTTCAACAGTACTTTTCCCACCTGTGCCAGCAAGGTAGGGCGGGAAGAGAAGGCAGACTGACACAAGCAGAATAGCAAGGCATTCTTAGAAAGCATCTTGATCATGTTGGCAACCTTCAGTCTCGAAAGACTATGGTATCGCGCTCTGAAATCGCATCGCATCTTGATAGTTCTGTATCGCATGTAATGCGATATGTAATGCGCACGTAATGGTATGGCATCTTGATAGTTCTGTAGTAAATGTTGGTTGCAGGTTGACAACTCTTCTTGATTAAGTCAGCCTGTTGTGTTTGTCAATGTGAACACATGCTGACACAGGCAGACATGGAGTTGGAGCAACTGGGAGGCAGCTCTTGCCTCATCAAGGTTCTTTCCCTGCTCCACATATGAGTAACTCTGGGCTTTTTCAAGCCTCTGAAATCAGAGTAAAGCCTCTCAGTTTCACTTGGCATTTAAAGTTATGTTGTGAGGTTTTAAAGAATTATGCTGATGCATTGTGGTTTACCTTGCCCTTGTGTTTGTACAACACCATGTTTGTTCTGAAATGCTTCCTCTGTGTGTGTGTACTCACACACAGCCATCAACTTCACAGCCTCTCATTGTACCCGTCTGATTAATTTCAGATTCCAAACTCTGAAACGATGATTACTTTGATTTCTATAACTGATGTTGCAGTATTGTGAGGCAGAAGAATATTAGCCAAACAAGAGGGAGATGCAAAATGTATGGGAGAGGGGGGGAAAGGGATGTAAGAATTAAGAGCAAGAGGAAATTGAGTCATTGGCATGTCCCCCCGCCACACCTAGATATACTTCTGAAGGTATCTACTAAGCCTGTCTGTTGGGGGAGGGGGCCAAAATTTGACTTTTCCCCCCTGTGGGTCCTGATCCTTCCCTGTCATCAGCCCAAGCAAAATACAATGAGAATGATCTGGGTCCTACTTGCCTGGAATGCACCCAGCACCACAAAGAAAAACATGAAAACATGTCAGGCAACACACCAGTTGGCTTGAAGGTCTCACTCCTACCTGTGAGCAGGAGTCATTTCCACTTTCCCCATGAACTGCTGTAATGGGCTCCACTGAGCCTGTGGAGCTGCCCTCCTACATGTGGAGCTCTGTGAACTGAATCACTCTCTTATTTTGCGAAACGTCCATTGTATTCCCAAATTCTCTGCCTAATTCTGGTTCACATAAACCAGTGGCTCCCAATGTTTTTTCACTTGCGTACCCCTTGGCAGCCCATTTCCATAAATTGTACCCCTCATATTAGGAAAATGTTTGTAATTAATATAGTTGCTGTTATTTCAAATTTATATATTTTCAATTACTGATCCATATCTGATAATACACAATTTGATGACCAAAAACTAGCAGTTAGTGGGGCTTTCGCAGCCAGCTAACTGCCTTCCTTCCCACCTTGCCAGTCCTACAAGGCATTTGAATACAGACCTGACTTTTTCTGCCATTATTCAATTCTTTTTTGACTACCCCTTAAGGTTCTGATAAGTATCCCTGGGGGTACATGTACCGCAGGTTGGGAACTACCAACATAAATAAAATGTCCTGGAAAAAAACCCACAAGAAACTTCTGCACATTATAACGCACATTAAATTCTGTTTCCCCTCAGCTCACCTTCCTCACGTTGTTGTGAGGAAATTGTTTTATTCCTTTTTGTTTGTTTTCATATGAGGAAATGACACTGAGGTTTTCAATAAAGACTAGGCAGAGAGCTGAGTTTTGCATTTGTTGAACCAAACAGTGAGGTGTTTAGACAACTTCTGTTCCTTCATGCAATCCATTTCATTTGTGGAAATCAATTCTGACCCTGTGGTGCCAATGTTATTATTCTTGAACTCAGCTGTAGACAGTTATTGACGTCTTGAGGGATGAAGCACACCTTTTAAAATTCCATTATCTGGTTTGTGTGCAATTTTAAGCATAAAGACCCTGAATTATTGCGTGCTTTGCCTCTTCTAACCACAATATAATGTTTACCTTATGTGTTCCCATTCCTCGATTATCTTTTCAGTTACTATATGCTTATGTCAGGACACAAATCAACAAAATGAACTTAGAGAAAGGTAATTTAGCACTGAAAATAGAATGCAATGGAGGCTTGGTGGCCAAGGTTCAGAACTGGCACCAGGCTGTGGGGAGCCCTTGGGTAAAGCCCTTCCACATAGCACACTGGGTGCTCCCTCTGTAGCTGATGAAGAATGTTCAAAAGTTGGCCTACCCAGATGAACTAGCTGATGAATGAGGGTCCTTGGCTAGTGCCAGCCTGACTAGCCTCTGATGCACCCCTGCTGTTCCCTCCTAGGTTCCACTTTAGAGACTCACTCAAGAGAGCACACTGTGCCTGGCCAACTCCTGAGGGCTCACTACTACCTCTGCTCCCCAACTCTACTTAGCAAGCCAGGGCACATAGCAGTGTTTATGAGGGGATTGCAGAGTAGCAGTGACAGCAGCAGACTGCCCTCTTCTTCTCCAGTGCCAGTTTACGAGTCTGTGGGGTTCCGTCCCTTGTCACTGTGTGGGGCATTCAGGAAGTGTTAAACCATACAGGCAAAAGGAAAAGGAAGCTATCCAGTGGGATCAGGACCCTGGCTGGCTTCCTGGAAGACATAAGAACAGCCCCACTGGATCAGGCCATAGGCCCTGCCAGTCCAGCTTCCTGTATCTCACAGTGGCCCAACCAAATGCCCCAGGGAGCACACCTGATAATGAGAGACCTCATTCTGGTGCCCTCCCTTGCATCTGGCATAGCCCATTTCTAAAATCAGGAGGTTGCACATACACATCATGGCTTATAACCTGTAATGGATTTTTCCTCCAGAAACTTGACCAATCCCCTTTTAAAAGCGTCTGGGCCAGATGCCATCACCACATCCTGTGGCAAGGAGTTCCACAGACCAACCACACGATGAGTAAAGAAATATTTTCTTTGGTCTGTTCTAACTCTCCCAACACTCAATTTTAGCGGATGTCCCCTGGTTCTGGTGTTATGTGAGAGTGTAAAGAGCATCTTTCTCTCCACTCTGTCCATCCCCTGCATAATTTTGTATGTCTCAAACATACAGAGGGAGATAGAGGGAGCAGCAGCAGCAGACCACCCTCTTCTCCTCCCTGCCCCCTGTCTTTTACAGCTGATGCTGCCACTGTTCCTCTCCCCACTATTTCAGTCAGCTGAATGGGGGGGGGAGGATTTACCAGGAGGTGGTGGGCATAGTCCCCCTTTGAGCTGCCCCATGACTATTTTTAGAGTGGCAAAGGAGGATTATTGCCTATCCACTGGGCACTGTGGGGCGGGGGGGGGTAGCAGGTGCTGCGATGTACTTTCCAAAGCATGGGGACAGTGTACCACCAGGAAGCCCCCCAGGACCTTCCAAAAGCTAGAGCCACCTCATGACTCCTTTTGTACAAGAAAACTGCTTCATGTGGGGTGATCACCCTGACAGTGATCACCCTGACCATGTCAAACTCTACTTAGAAATGTGGAAAGAAACTTGCAGGGAGCAACTTAGAGAGGAGGAGCAGGGAAAGGGTTAATCTCTGCTCCCAGATGCTCTTCCCTGGAGTGGCTTTTTTTGTCTTTTGGAAAACATGCTGTTGGGCTATCACCACACATTTGTGGGCAACATATAATTTTCAAAAGAGCAGAGGACCCAAAATATATTGCAATTTGGTAAGTGTCTTAAGATGGCATTCAAGTAGCACTAGGATAGTTCACCTGAATCAGTTTATATTGTCACAGAACTACATAAGGAACAGTATGGACTCAGGGCCCAATCCTAAACAGTGCGCGCCAGCTTACCACAGGCACATACTGTCACAAACGTGCTGTAAAACTGTAGTGCTGTAAAGCACATTTGTGAGGCCCTAGCACAAGCGAAGCACTGCTGCTAGCTCAGCACCAGTGGATCACTGGTGCTCCACCGCTCGGTCACACGAACTGCCGGGCAGCGGGGAGATAGGTGGGACATGAGGGGAGGCAGGGAGGAGGCATTCCAGGGGAGGGGAGGGAGAGAGGCGGGACCAGTGGAGCTCCACTCCACCAGATCCTGAGCCTCTGTGTCAGGTCCACCGCCTGACAAGGAGGCTCTTGATTCTATGGTGACCCAAGGGTTGCCATAGAATCGAGTAGCCCCATTGTGGGGCTACTCACCTTACCCGGGAGAAGGGGATGAAAGTCCCCTTCTCCTATTGTGCTGCTGGCGCTGCCTGGTTAGTGCTCAGGATGCCACAGCAGCCATTTTTGGTGCCATGGCATCCTCACACTCTTGGCAGCTCAGGACCATCAATGAGGTCCAAATTATGACACATTATTATTCAAATGAATCTGATTATGCACTTACATTTTTTCTCAGATCCTTAGGTTACTAGAAAAAAATTATACTGCTAAATATTAATGCCTGATACTGAAAGAAAAAAATGTTTAACTACTCGAACTACTTAAGACAATAAACACATAAGGTAGTTTAGTCCCTAAGAAGACAACAAAATTGACATTAGTGTAAGCAGGGCTGGTCCACCATGAGACTGGATGAGGTCTCTTGTTATCTGGTGTGCTCCCTGGGGCATTCGGTTGGCCGCTGTGAGATACAGCAAGCTGGACTAGATGGGCCTATGGCCTGATCCAGTGGGGTTGTTCTTATGTTCTTAACTGGTTGCCTCAGGTGGCAGGCTGGAGTCGATGGAAAACTGCTGGACGATACCCACACCCCATGGCTAACCAACAATTCTAACTGGCTGCCCCATCCTTGTCTTGGGAACTTGGAGAGTGTGCAAGATGAGAATGGGAGGACATACCTCCTCTTGTGGGGTCTGCGTTGCCACTGTGTTTTATAATGTGAAAGGCACCTACTGCATTCCAAGATACAGCAGTGGAGCTACAGTATCAGCATAAGGAGGACCAAGATGGTGAGGGGTGAGTCGGTGGGAGGGATTAACTCTTCCTGAAGACCCTGCTGCTCCCCCAACAACTTCTCACAGTGTGGCCAGCAGAGAGGATGCTGGGATCAAAGGGGTTTCACTTCTAGAATTCTCTCCATCTGCCACTTTACAAGAAATAGCAACAGAGAAGCAGCAGGCTCCACTAGAGGGGGATGAAGTTGTGAAGTGAGTGCACCCTGGTGAGCGGATGGCAGAATCTGAGTTCAGGTTTGGGGAACAAGTTGCCACGGACTGCCCTTTGTATAAGCACATAGATCTGAGTTGGAGATGTTGATGCCCGAAGACAGCAATTTTCAACCCATGTGCCGCAAAAGATCTGCAGGTGTGTTCATTTTCAGAGCACAGCAGTTGTAGATTGCTGAAAACCTCTTCCAGGTTCTTCAGCTCTGTTTCTAGGGCAACTTTCTGTAGTAACAAATTGCCTGTCCCCGTTCCTCTGCCAGCTCTGCTACAGGCAGCTGCCCTAGAAACAGAGCCGCAGAACCCGGAAGAATCTCCTGGAAGCCGTAAGTTACATCACAAGAGGTGAAGACCATAGTGAAGAAAACCATGAAGGTCAGTGTGCCATGAGAAGCATTGAAAATTGCTGCCCTAAGCATTCCTTGTTATCTTTTTTTGAAAGAGCTTGTTTTCAAATGTGTATGAGTGTCTCGAGCATAACAAATACAACATCATCCAGTAGCAAATGATTTCAGCTGCTTCTTCTGAAGCTTTTTGCCCATTCCAACGAAACAACCAAACTCCAGAAAGCTTCACTCCAACTCCATGCCTAAACCACAAACTTGCAAAACAGCTGCAATAGCTGCCTAGTCGGAAATAATTAGAGGTGGTTTATACTGAAATAACTTTTTTTGGCTGCTGAGGTTTTAATACCTCAGAATAGATCTGCTATGATGAACAAGGTGTAATGGTTAAAACCATGTGATATGTCAGTTGCGCCTCCCCCTCCCCCGACAGATTCAACTGGAAATCAAGGACTTCTTCATACTGTCATTTTTGGTGTGGTGCAGTCAATACAAGGTGTCTTTTCTAGTGGTTTTTGACATGTTGTTGAAATCATCATGACAGTGCTCCAGTGCAGGCCAAGACCATACTCACCATGTCCTAGAATTTTACACACTTTGATTGAAATGTCATGGTGAATGTGAATGTGAAAGACATGTGAATAAATTCATGAGGGCCTATCATAATAGACTCAAGTGGATGGAATAGAAAAGACTACTGATCCTCTTCAAATGGAGGAGTCTGTCTGGATGTCTGACTACTCTCCCACGCTCAACTTGTGTAGTGTTTATTTACAATTTGCTTAAAATTACAAAGAAGCACATTGGTAATATGCAGATACAAGAACACCATTAGTCTCCATACTGTCTATTTTTCATAATAGACAGTGACATACTTTTGATACTCCTTGTCAGCTGTACTGTGGCATTTAAAAGGAAAGGAAGGCATGTTTTGAGGCATGCAGTCATTGTCATTCCCTTTACTAAAGGCTCCATAGCTCTGAAGATGGTTGGTTAATCTGTGTGGTAGGCTGTGTTGGTGACCCCAAAGGGCCTGAAGGACTAGGCAGTCTGTATAATGACTTGCCCATCCTCGCAGCTAGGCTGGCACATGATAGTGCAGTCTAATGTATGCTCATGTTACACACTGCCACATTTTCTAATACAGTACTACAGTAGTAACATGCCTTTATAATGTTACCTATATTTTTGCTTCCTGGACTCTTTCCTTATTTAACCCCATGGGCCTTGACTTTTACTTCACCAGACACAAGAAGGTTCATAGCACAATTTATGCATGTCTACTCAGAAGGAAGTCCAATTGTATTCAATTACAGCCTGATCCTAGGCTGACTTACCACCAGAACTGCAGCCCCAGTGCTAGCATTTGGTACTGCAAAGGTGCTGTAAGACATGTTTGTGCTGCTCAGAGAGGAAGCAGTGCACCTCCCTACCCATGCTGCAGAAGACGTTCCAGCTGCCAGTGGAGCAGAGGTAAGCACCGAGCAATGTGGGGGAGTGAAGAGGGCGGCATAGGGGAGGCATTCCTGAGTGGGGGAATGTGGGGAAGGGCGGGAGAGGAACAGTCCCAAGAGAGGGGTGGAACTGGTGGAGGCCTCTTCTATTGAATCCTATCCAAGGCATTGTGTTTGGAAGTCCAGCATGGGGCTTCTTGAGTCTACTCCAGCAGTTTAGCTAGTGCTGACTCAAGGAGCCCCGTTGAGCAGACTTGAACTGTCCTTGGAGGAAAGGAGACAAGTGTTCCTTTCCCCTGAGGAGACCTCCAGCCTGCTTGTATCCTGCACAGCAGTAGGCATTTAGTGCCACTGTTCCCACTGGCGTAGCTAGAGGGGGGGCGGCACACTAAGGATGCAATCCTAACCCCTTATGCCAGTGCTTTCCAGCACTGGCATAGCAGTGCCAATGGGACATGTGCTGCATCCTGCAGTTGGGTGTCACTCACAGAGGCCTCCTCAAAATAAGAGAATGTTTGTTCCCTTACCTCGGAGCTGCATTGCCCTTTTGTCAGTGCTGGAAAGCACTGACAGAAGGGGTTAGGATTGCGCCCCAGGTTTTGCAGGGAGCCTCCCTGCAGCCTGCAAGCAGCTCCTCCCCCTCCCCTTGGGAGCCATTCACCTCTGTCCCCCCCCACATGGCTCCAAAGGGGAGGGGGAGGAGCCGCTTGCATGCTGCAGGGAGGCTCCCTGCAAAACCTAGGGTGCCGCCCTCCTCTAGCTACGCCAGTGACTGTTCCTGTGCTAGATAGGATTGGGTCCTTACTCTCAGGACAGTGTGGCTAGAATTTCACCCTGAGTTACAGTGAATTCAGTATGGAATTCCTTGCTACCTCTCCAATTATGGACTGGCTATCAGCTCCCAGTTAAATGAACATTTAATTCCTGAGATGAGTGAAATACATACTGAGATGCTCAGGAATAACAGTAGCCTTGGTAGCGGTAAAGCAGAGAAATGAAGATTGTTTCTGTCAAATGGCAGGACACAGAGAAAGTTCACATACCAAATACAGAAAAATAGAGGTCAACAGAACAAATGAATTGGACAGTTACTCAGGCAGGACCCCTTAGGTACTGACATAATCAACACCACATATGGTTGCACATGCCTGATCTTGTTTGATCTCGGAAGCTAAGCAGGGTCAGGCCTGGTTAGTACTTGGATGGAAGACTGCCTGGGAATACCAGGTGCTGTAGGCTTATACCATAGTCTTTCGAGCCTGAAGGTTGCCAACCAAAAGTTTATTTTGAAAATATCTTTAGTGGTGATCACCCCTGCTTTTTAATTTCCCAGTAACCAAGGATCAAACCTTTCCCCCATTTTTAAGCAATCTGAAAAAATGTTGATTCAGTTTATGTTTGAGCTTAGTCACACATTATTCACATGTATGGAGAAAGCAGAAGGAATGTCATTTTTGCAGAAACACTCTCCATAGTGCTGTGCTTAACATGTAAAAAGAACATTTCTTGGAGAACAAGGACATACATCAGGCTAAATCAGAGCTCCTGGAAAACAGTGTTTTAATCACGCAAATGGAAAATGAGGACATCATGAGGAGGGGATTGAAGCCTTCTGTGAATATGAAGCAGCAACTGGTTTCAGGATGGAATGTGCTGATGAGGGCCAGCTTTTTGTGAGGGAGCGGCTCTGCCTCAAAACAGTTGGTTTGAACATAAGAATCCCAAGCAACGGAGAGATTGTTAGACTGATGCTTGTTTTTCTCCCTCTCTCTTCCCACCCTCCATCTTTATGATGAACTTTTCACCAACAGATCAGCCGAATGGTGTCATTTTCAGTTGTGCGCATTGTTCTATCAAGCTTCTTACAGGAGATTTTGGGTGGGGATCTCAAAATTGGATCAACCAAACAGAGTCCTCACTTAAAGTTGTTATGTTCTTGGGAACTGAAACTTTAAGCAAAATGACTGAACATAACCAATTTTACTATAGGCTTATATATCAAAACCTGAGTTAAGTTCTTTCAGCATACTTCTGGTCACAAAAACATCACCAAGCTTCTAAATAAAGATCCCTAACACTTTTAATATTACACATTGAAATAAATGTTAGCTTTCCAGGCTGGAGAAAACTCATGCAGGCATGGGAAGACCATGCAAATTTCACACAAGCAGTGGACTGTTTCGCCAAATTCTCAGTCCAAGCTTCACCTAGAGCAGTCATTTTCAACTTTTTTCATCTCATGGCACACTGGCAAGGCACTAAAATGGTCAAGGCACACCATCAGTATCTGGACAATTGACAAGGCACACTGCACTGCCAGTGGGAAGCTCACATCCCCCAATGGCCCTATCAATAAATGACCCTCTCCCAAATTCCCAAGCAAACTTGGGAATTCCCAAGGCACACCTGGGGACCATTTGCAGCACACCAGTGTGCCATGGCACAGTGGTTGAAAATGACTGACCTAGAGAACCTATGCCCACTTTAAGCTAATTAGCTCCCCTTTGTTCTTCAACAATGGCCCTAGTTCTGCCCTGCACTTCACCACCAGGGTACCTTACCTGTTGAACCTACAGAGGTCTTCCCTCCTGCCCTCTCCTGCCAGCAGCTTCGCCAGTCGCTACAGCAAAACCTTGGTCCTCAGCAGGTCTGGGGCATGGCAGCCACAAACCAGTCTCCAAGTGACTCCAGCAGTCCCCATTCCAGCAATCCTCAGAAGTCCATTCACCCATCTGCTCATCAGTCAGTTAGTCCATTGGTTAGCCAGTTCATTAATCCATCCAGCAGTTAGCTAGTCCATCAGTCAATCCTCTCTCCTCCAAGCTCCTTCCATTTGCTCTCTCAATCTTTCCACCCTTCTTCCTTTTATACCCACACCCTTTTCCTTCCTTCAGGTGTTCCTTTTGACCCTAAGAGCCTTTTTGCCTCCAAGTGGCTGCAGCTGTGCAGCACACTCACTGCAATATAAGGCCCTGGTGTGAACCCCATGCCTGCCTGCCAGAGCAAGGGGCCACTGTTGATACCACACCCTATCTCCTTGAGGGATCTTGAACATAAGAACAGCCCCACTGGATCAGGCCATAGGCCCATCTAGTCCAGCTTCCTGTATCTCACAGCGGCCCACCAAATGCCCCAGGGAGCATACCAGATAACAAGATACCTCATTCTGGTGTCCTCCCTTGCATCTGGCATTCTGACATAGCCCATTTCTAAAATCAGGAGGTTGTACATGCACATCATGGCTTGCAACCAGTAATGGATTTTTCCTCCGGAAACTTGTCCAGTCCCCGTTTAAAGATGTCCAGGCCAGATGCCATCACCACCTCCTGTGGCAAGGAGTTCCACAGGCCAACCACATGCTGAGTAAAGAAATATTTTCTCTTGTCTGTTCTAACTCTCCCAACACTCAATTTTAGTGGATGTCCCCTGGTTCTGGTGTTATGTGAGAGTGTAAAGAGCATCTTTCTCTCCACTCTGTCCATCCCCTGCATAATTTTGTATGTCACAATCATGTCCCCCCTCAGGCGCCTCTTTTCTAGGCTGAAGAGGCCCAAACATCGTAGCCTTTCCTCATAAGGAAGGTACCCCAGCCCAGTAATCATCTTAGTCACTCTCTTTTGCACCTTTTTCATTTCCACTATGTCCTTTTTGAGATGTGGCGACCAGAACTGGACACAATACTCCAGGTGTGGCCTTACCATCGATTTGTACAACGGCATTATAATATTAGCCATTTTGTTCTCAATAACTTTTCTAATGATCCCAAGCATAGAATTGGCCTTCTTTATTGCCGCCGCACATTACCTTTCCATTACATGGACCTGGCTGGGAATTGTTTTTTTTTTTTCCCTCAACAACTTTAAAACAAGATGATTTATAATAAAATCACTTTAAGTGAGGACTTGCGAACAATGCTTTCCAAAGTTCAGTAAAGCACAAAGCATGTCCAAAGGAGGCCTTTACCTACATTCAGGAGAACTGTACTCACAGTGGAGGCTTTCTTTATAGTACTTAACTACATCTGCTACAGCAATGGAGGGAAGGCTCTTTTGAAATAACCCAAGACTGCTTCAGCCATGGGAGATATATTGGTAAGAGTCCAAAGAAAGCATGTGTAAGAAACTCATTTTGCATCTGCATCATTTAGAGATGACAAGGGAAAAAAGTTTCCACCTCTTTTATGTTTCAGAGCACTCCTTGGAAGTATCTATCTCTAGTCAACTCTCAGCCCAATCCTGAGCTGCCCGAGGTGGGGGGGCCCAGCCTCGGCGGCACCGAGAATGGCTGCCACTGGATCCTGCATGGCCCAGGCTACCACGGTAGGTGCCTCGGGAGAAGGGGATTTTCATCCCCTTCTTCCGGGTAAGGGAAGCAGCCCAGCAATGGGGCTACTCACTGTACCGCCGACAGTAAAGGTGCTCGTGTAGGGTGCTGAGTCCTCCATGAGCGCCTTGGATCCCGCAGAGCGGAGCTCCATGGAACCTGCCTCCTGCCTTCTCGCCCCGCCTCCCCGGCATGCCTCCCCCACCCCCTCTCTGCCCCCGTTGGGACTTGCAATGGGCCTCCCAGTTTTGTCCCTCTGAAGACAACACGCCTGGCTACAGGCCTAGGGTTTGTTAGCACAACACATCTTCCCATATTTCACAGATTAAAATAGGAATCCTCTTGAGCAATGGACCTCAACTTGACAAGAGCTGAGACCTACCTCAAACTCCAGCCTCACGATCAACCTCACTGTCAAGAGCCATGATTCCCCTTTTCCTGTCTGGTGGGGGCTGCTACCATGTCATTCTGTTCCTTCTTTCCTTCCAGGCCAGTCAGAAAGAAGTGGCATGGCATTTGGAAAGGGGGAATGAGAGAAAGAAGATGTGAGGTGAGACTCGGCAGAGAACAGAAGGATGCTGTGGTAGGAGCAAGTGGTCAGACGGATGCGATACTGATTAACCCCACTAGAGATTGTGGGTTTTGGCCAAACCAATGGAATTTATTTTGTGTAGTGAAATCACCCTGGCTAGTGTTTAAACTGCACAAACAAAACGAAACTGCCACAACCCACTTGAAGTCAGGTCACAACCAACTTTGGAGTCTTGACCCACCTCTCTGCTCTTGTCTACTTGGAACACCCTCATCCCACACCCATTTTGAACACTCCCACACTCTGCCCATTTCTAAGGGCTGTTCTGCACCTGCTGTCCAATGCATTCTTTAGCTGTCCAATACTCTGAATAGTACCTGATTCAAAATGAAAGAGGGTGTTTTACTAAAAGAACAAGATGTATTATTAGGAAAGTTTGCTTTTCTATCTGTTAGCTGCTTTGGGTTTCCTTATGGGAAGAAAAGCAGGATAAAAATTCAGTAAATAAACAAAGTGCTATCAACATTAATGAAAGGTATAGATTTCTAATCTAAGATTCAACTTTAGTGAGATGTGTAAGAGGGAACAAAGAACTTACAAAATCGAAACTCACAACAACATTTTAAAGAAGAATTTTTGAATCTCCTCAACAGGCAACTCAGGGACAGTATCTTATCAAGGATAGGTACCAGAAAACAGGGATTTTCCCTAGTAAATATGGATAGTTGTTTACCATTGCTATAATAACCACTGTTCTTTACCTATATGAGTCATTAAAAAAAAATAGGGAAGTAATTACGCAGTTCTTTTTTCTTCTCTCTTTTTTACAGGAGCGATTCAACTTGAAAGCATTCCAGCTCTCATTGTATACCACATGTAAATAACTGATGACATCACTTTATTTCTATATAGACATTGCTTAAGTTTTCAAGTCTCATGAATTACTTTTTAAACCAAATTTCTCATCTATTATTGGTAACATCCTTTTCATCTGCCTTTTTGAAAATTGGTTTCACATGACAGAGCACAGTGCATCTAGGAGGATTATCTCACATGCCATATTATTGAGGATTTTGCTTCTAGTTGTGCCATACACCAATTTATGTTTGCTTTCTTGATCAGGCCTGCTCATGGATTCTTTTCAAGTTTTGTCTGACATCTGTTACCAAATATGAACTTTTTTTTCTAGCCAGGGGTCTTAGATGTTGCTCAAGTATTATAAGCATCAACAATTCAATTAAATGATGTGAACACCCAAATCCAGGAAAAGAATCCTGCTGACCCTGATCCAGGGATAATCACTTAGAGTAAGGTGCGGCACACAACTCGTGACCCAAAAGCTGGGTATTCATTTTCCCATCCGTATCTTAAGATGGGTAGGTTTGCACATCCTTGTACATTAAATGCAGGGCAGATGGGGACCTTATTGACTGACTTGAGAGATGCAAATAGATATACAAAGAATTCACATATTGCACAAGTCCAACTTTTGCCACTTCTGCAATTTGATTGATAGGTGTACATACCGGTTTTGATTCTTGCCTCTTCTGCATGCTTTAAGTGGGTTGCCTTCTCTTTAAGTGCCACATGTATATTCATTGTCTTCTTAAAAAGCACAGTGCCTTGTTACTAAAAAGTGCTTTGGGATTTCAAGTGATTTTTAGTGGCATCAGTAGGTGTCATCAACACAGGAACAGCATCCTATCAAGGACAGTATCTTACCAGAAAACAGGAATTTTCCCTGGTAAATATGGATAGTTGTTTGCCTATAATAACCACTACCTATATGAGTATAGCTGGCCTTCACTGCAAACTCGCAGAACCATTTCCCCCATTTGGTACTCTCAGCCCTGGTGAGGGGAAAGTACAGATGGGCTGAGTGAGGTTGCTTCCAAGCAACCAAACATTTTTACTTTTCATCTGTCTTCACCAAGACATGCATCTAACCTGAGTGGTTCCTGACCCAGCAAGAGAGTTCTGCATCCAGATTTCCTTTGCTGGATGAATACAACAAATCAGTGCTTCCCAAACTTTTTAGCACCGGGATCAGGGTGAATAGATGTCATAACCACAAAAGAAGGCCAGGTACCCCAAAATGTAGAACATCCAAGAAAAATGTAGGACATGACAAAACAAAAGCTAAGAACACTCATGCATATTGATTTCATGTGGTTAATTTAAACACAATAATATTTATATTTAAAACTATATTACTTATAATTTATTACATAGAATTTATTCATTACAAGAAGGCTCTGTGCTGCCTGCTCCCAGAGAAAACAATGACATTTAAGTCCTTTTCAAGGACATGAGGCTAAAAAAGAGGACATATCCAGGAAAAAGAGGATTTCTGGTCACCCTGAGTGGGACCCACTTTTAAAAATGACAATCTATCTCAATTCACTAAGAAAGATATCTAGAAATAATTTAAATTAATAATAATAATGGTCCCAAGGTTGCTAGAGATCTTACATATAGTGTGTGTGCAGACATTTGCTAAACTCTCCCTTGAAATGGAGTTCAAGGGCCGTTCCCCCAAACCTTTACAGTCATTCCAAGGTACCCAGAAAGCTGAACTGAAGAGCAGGACGTGCAGTTAGGGACTTCCAGGCCAGAGAAAAGGTTGAAAAAGGGTTCACACATGATCTACAGCACACCAATTACTGGAGAAAATTGAAAATGTGACATTTTAATTTGGGGGTATGAAGATTACTTCATACCACAGGTTAGCATTCCTGTTAATGCCTTTCTTCTGCAAACTGGCAAGGGTGCTTGCAAAGTTGGGTTTTCTTTTTTAAAATGTTTCAAAAACATTTTGTGACCCACCAAAAATCAGCTTGGAACCCACTGGTGGGTCCTGACCCACAATTTGGGAACCACTGCAATAAATCAGAGATTGATCTAGTTTCCAGCTATTAAAAAAATCAAATTGATCTGCTTCATAAGCAATCCATGTATTGTAGTCACAGTTTAGCAGCCAAAGCCTATGTCATCCCCTTCCCAAATAATGCAAAATTTGCACAAAATGGCAGTACAGATGTAAAAAAAAAAAGAAGAAGTTCCTGATTCTTTTATGGAAGGGAGGTGGAAGTAAGAGTGGGGGGAAAAGAGTAGCCTTGCTATTCCTTCAGATTTTCACCACAACCGTAGCTGAATGCTACAATGTGTGTGTGTGCATGTGTGCGTGGGGGGGAGGGGAGAGAGTGAGAGAGAGAGGTGGCAGAATAATTGAGACCGTATGCTTTTTGAAGTCACTATAACCTAAGTACAGTGGACCCCTACTTTACAATGGCTCACTTTACAATCAAATCACTTTAAAATAGTCTTTATAATATTTTCACAATACAATGGAGTCTCCAGAACAGATTACCATTGTAAAGTGAGAGTCCATCGTAAATATGGGCTTTGCTATAAATAGTCACAAACAAACTCCAAGTAAGGTTGCTAGTCAGAAACATCTAAAAACCGGAGATATAAGGGACAGGACCTGGTGATGTCATAAGATTGCCAACCCTTGTAAAATATGGAGGGGGGTTATGATACTGTGACAGGGCAGAGTGATAATGAGGCAGGATCCAGTGAGGACTCTAAGATGACTGAGATTAACTTGTGCTGCTTATCTGGCAAAGAAACCCAAGAAAAAGAGTTAGAGGTATACTAATTTTTGGCAAACTTGCAGCCCTTTCCCCAAAACTACCAGTTAAGAAACTTGTGTTTTGGTCAAATAAATAGATTCACAAAATTTGGCTCCATAATTCTGGTCAAATGCCATCCAGTCTGTATTCCTACAGCTTGAAACAATTCCAGAGTTCTCAATCTGAAACAAATAAAGCTTTACTGGGTTACAGGCTGAAACTGGCACAAAACCATTTTATATTTTATGCATGGGACATGTGATGCTTTGTTTTAAGCAAAACAATTTGTGGCTATGTACTAAAGGGCTGCAGAACAATTCCTGAAACTCTTCTGAATGGTGATACACAGCTATTGTAAGCTCCATTTCCTTTGGATGGGAAACAGCACTGCAAACTTGCATTATTGTTTGAGAATTGCTTGTTTTTGAAACATTTATGTTGAACAAAGGCCCTAAGGGGGCTGCAGCAAACACATAGGTTAGTTCCAAAACAACCAGCACCACAACCTCAATAAGTACTCCTCAGGTTTGCCTTGAGCCTATTTTCTACCCAGAGACAACACTGCTTGCTTTGCTGCTTCTATCACCGGGGGGGGGGGGGGAACCACTGTCAGCAATTTTCAGTACCTAGTGCGGGCAAACAAGCTTTAACACTTTCTTAGGGCGCAATCCTAACCTCTTATGTCAATGCTTTCCAGCACTGGCATAGCGATGCCAATGGGACGTGTGCTGCATCCTGCAGTTGGGTGTCACTCACGGAGGCCTCCTCTAAGTAAGGGAATGTTTGTTCCCTTACCTCAGAGCTGCATTGCCCTTATGTCAGTGCTGGAAAGCACTGACATAAGGGGTTAGGATTGTGCCCTTACAGGAATAATTTTAAGCCTCACTTTGATTGTATCCATGGTCTATCATCACACTCCACCATGCTTAAGGAAGAGGGCAATTTTCCCACATTTTGCATGCACGAAAACCGAGCCTAGCACTATAATTCACAATCCTGCATAAAATACTTTTATTCCGAGCAAACTTTGGAAGCCCAGTTGGTGGTATCATTGGACAGGGATTCTTCAGTAGAGGCGACTAGATTGTGCCACATATGAACATAAGAACATAAGAACAGCCCCACTGGATCAGGCCATAGGCCCATCTAGTCCAGCTTCCTGTATCTCACAGCAGCCCACCAAATGCCCCAGGGAGCACACCAGATAACAAGAGACCTCATCCTGGTGCCCTCCCTTGCATCTGGCATTCTGACATAACCCATTTCTAAAATCAGGAGGTTGCGCATACACATCATGGCTTGTACCCCATAATGGATTTTTCCTCCAGAAACTTGTCCAATCCCCTTTTAAAAGCGTCTAGGCCAGACGCCAGCACCACATCCTGTGGCAAGGAGTTCCACAGTCTGACCACACGCTGAGTAAAGAAATATTTTCTTTTGTCTGTCCTAACCCGCCCAACACTCAATTTGAGTGGATGTCCCCTGGTTCTGGTATTATGTGAGAGTGTAAAGAGCATCTTCCTATCCACTCTGTCCATCCCCTGCATAATTTTGTATGTCTCAATCATGTCCCCCCTCAGGCGTCTCTTTTCTAGGCTGAAGAGGCCCAAACGCCGTAGCCTTTCCTCATAAGGAAGGTGCCCCAGCCCCGTAATCATCTTAGTCGCTCTCTTTTGCACCTTTTCCATTTCCACTATGTCTTTTTTGAGATGCGGCGACCAGAACTGGACACAATACTCCAGGTGTGGCCTTACCATAGATTTGTACAACGGCATTATAATACTAGCCGTTTTGTTCTCAATACCCTTCCTAATGATCCCAAGCATAGAATTGGCCTTCTTCACTGCCGCCGCACATTGGGTCGACACTTTCATCGACTTGTCCACCACCACCCCAAGATCTCTCTCCTGATCTGTCACAGACAGCTCAGAACCCATCAGACTATATCTAAAGTTTTGATTTTTTGCCCCAATGTGCATGACTTTACACTTACTGACATTGAAGCGCATCTGCCATTTTGCTGCCCATTCTGCCAGTCTGGAGAGATCCTTCTGGAGCTCCTCACAATCACTTCTGGTCTTCACCACTCGGAAAAGTTTGGTGTCGTCTGCAAACTTAGCCACTTCACTGCTCAACCCTGTCTCCAGGTCATTTATGAAGAGGTTGAAAAGCACCGGTCCCAGGACAGATCCTTGGGGCACACCGCTTTTCACCTCTCTCCATTGTGAAAATTGCCCATTGACACCCACTCTCTGCTTCCTGGCCTCCAACCAGTTCTCAATCCTTGAGAGGACCTGTCCTCTAATTCCCTGACTGTGGAGTTTTTTCAGTAGCCTTTGGTGAGGGACTGTGTCGAACGCCTTCTGAAAGTCCAGATATATAATGTCCACGGGTTCTCCCACATCCACATGCCTGTTGACCTTTTCAAAGAATTCTATAAGGTTCGTGAGGCAAGACTTACCCTTACAGAAGCCATGCTGACTCTCCCTCAGCAAGGCCTGTTCATCTATGTGTTTTGAGATCCTATCTTTGATGAGGCACTCCACCATCTTACCCGGTATGGATGTTAGGCTGACCGGCCTATAGTTTCCTGTGAAAACCTATATGCTTTGAAACCTGATCAGCCCTCTCGCTGTCGGCTGTTAGCTGGGCAGTTAAGGGCCAAACTCTGCATTACTTTGAATCTTTGAGTTTGGCCCATATTTTTCTTGGAACAAAAATAGCGCAGAGTGTTTGCAAAACCACAGCAGCATGAAGAATGCATAGGATCAGAAGGTGAATTTTCATTCTATTAGACATTAAGGCTGCAGTCCTATCCACATTTACCTGAAAGTAACCCCATCAACTGTAGTGAGACTTACTTCTGAATAGACATGCATAACTCATGTGAACTCTTTAAGGTTATAAGTTTATAATAATAATAATTATTATTATCATTATTGTAGTAGTAGTAGTAGTAGTAGTAGTAGTAGTAGTTATTAACATACTGTGTTACTGGCTATTACATACTGTCTATTACAAATACTGCAGGGGCATGCAGTACGGGTGCGGCAGGTGAGGCAGAACCACCCCATCATAGTCCATGGAAAAGTACCACAGCTGTCCTGCCCGCTTACACCTGAGTAGACTCTCCTTACAACTGAAAAAGCTGGTGTAAGGAGAGCCTTCACAGGTGTAAGCAGGGTATAAACCACACCCGCACCGCACGCCCCTGAAATACAGCATTCACAACAGACGGAGAAAGGCATTCAGTGATTATGTCACGGGTGGGGAGTGGATGGTCAGGTAATGAATGATTCTTGGTGTGAGAATTGGAATGTTATTATAGTTCCCTAAGTTGTTAATCTGTGTTGTGAGCTGCATTGGGCATCCCATTTTTATGGAAGAACAGCTGGTAATTAATTAATTAGTTAAATAAGAACCTATCCAGCCAAAAGCACATGGTCACTTAAATTGTGCTCCAAAGTTCACCTAAATTGACTCATGTGTAGAATGACAACAACTTTGCTTTGTAAAAATGCTTGCAGTAGTTTCAAAAGCTTGCAGGTTTCCTTTAGAACCAGTGCCAAAGGAAAACATAACTAGTGAATGCTTCCAAGAGAGATTCTGGGAACAGCAGTTCCTCTTTTGAAACCGAAGAATGCTTGAGAAGCAGTTTGTAATGTGGCACGGGACCTCAAAAAGAGGTCTGCTGGGCACGTCCAAGACCTTCAGGGTCCCAAAGTCTTTGGACCAAGGCATGGATAAGTTGTTAGCAGCTCCCTTCCTTACTGCCTCTCAACTGCAGTTAAAAGCCTTACAAGCCTTTACACATCATTACTGTGCTATTTCGTTCCAAGCTGAGATGGGTCAAGAAGTTTTCCTGCAGTTTTGATCTTTTTTAAAATTCTTTTTAAAACTGACTTCGTGTTGCATGGAATACAAACCCCTATTAGGCACCGAGGCATCTTAAAACAGCTGGAACTGTGATTCAGAGATTTTAGATATAAATAAACCACTACAGTTTTCACCCACAGACAGCAATGGGGAAGTCTGTTCTAACTTGGCTTACCACAGAGAGGGGGGGGCGGGCACATGCTGCTTCTTTAGTGCCAGGGGAAATTCCAACAGCAGGAAAATCACCGTTCCCCTCATTGTTTTGTAGGGTTAAAGGCCAGGTCTGAAGAACGGGAAATTTGCAGCATAAATGTGAAAAACAGTATTAAGTGGCTGTTTTGAGCCTTGAGGAGGTCACGGTCAAATGGCTGATATTGTTTTATGGAACCCATCCATTTTCTGCCATGACTCTTTGAGGCTCTTCAGCTTACCTCATTCTAAAAGTTTGGTGCAGTAACTAGTTCTAGAAATAAGTTCTGAAAGACATATAACCATGTTGAAATGCAAAACACCCAGTGGAGGCTCCTTCATAAGGGCAAATGGAGCTTGGCCTCCCCCTCTCCAAGAAAAAAAAATGCATTTAAAAACCCACAGCCCAACCCTGATTAAATGCTGCCCATGCTGGCATGGGCTATGCTACATCCTGCAGGCAGCCTGAGACCATGCGGTGGGGTGGTGGAGGAGAAGGAAGTAAGAGCATGTTTCATTGAACCTCCTCCACTCCTGCATAGTCCTCAGCAGTGCTTTTTTTGTAAATAAAAAGGTGCAGGAACTCACAACTTGTTATTTATTTATTTATTTATTTATTTATTTATTTATTTATTTATAAGCCATTTTTTTATTGGAGAAATAAAATATTTTTTATGTGCTTCCCCCATAAAGATGAACTTACTTCTGAGTAGACATGCATAGGATTGGGCTGTCAATCTCCACATCCCCTTCCCCCTAGCTATTTTTTCTACACGTGGGGGGAAATACTGTACAGGTGCACTTGTAGTGTGTAGTATGTAGTGTGGCACTACTTCGAGAAGAGGAAGCAGTGAATGGATTCCGAAAAATGGCTTACATGAGTGCCATGTAGTAAAATTACTCTAAGCAACTGTGGGAGTAAGAACAAAAGGAATTCTTACAGGAGAGGGGTCCTTAGGTGCACATAGAAACAGCTACATTTGCAAACAAGCAATTAAATATGGTTTAATTCAGATATCAGAATACTCTGTGTCTTTGGGAAGGCGCTTGGCATGCAATTCTATGTTCTCTGCTGCCCTGAGCAGCTGCTGTGCATTGCTGGAGAGGAGCTGCAAACGCTGGCTGGCGGAGGGCATGCTTGTGGGGGAAGGATGAGGAGGATCTCTGGCAAGGCTGGACAGCATGTTGTACACACGTAGAATCCCTTTTCACCTGCCCTTAGTAGGGTGCAGATATATATCTCTGCCAGGATTAAGAGCCCAATCCTAGGTATGTCTACTCTGAAGTAAGTCTTGTTCTAGTCAATGGAGCTTACTCCCAGGAAAGTGCCTAGGATTGCAGCCTAAGACCCCAATCCTATGCATGTCTACTCTGAAGTCCACTTTAGTGAATGGGGCTTACTGTGGATAGGATAGAAAGCTGCACTGGGAAGCAGAGCGCGGGGGGAGGGGAGGCGGGCTGGGCTCAGGCGAGAGCTTGGAGATGGGGGCAGGAGGGGTTGTTGTGTGGTCAGGCAGGGGCCAGGCGCCCGCCCACCCTGCACCCCCCAGCACCCACCCAGCGAATGCTCCCCCCTCCTGGAATGCCTCCAAAGGGGAGGGGCCCCTGCAAAAAGGTGCCGGAACTCCGTCCCCCCGCGTTCCATTAGAAAAAAAGCCCTGGTCCTCAGTGGGTTTACTCAAACCCATTGGCTCAAGCTGGCTCAAGTTCAAGTAGAGGCAAGGGAGGCATATCAGGGGCAAAATGGGGTTTAGGATGTCAGTGGAGCTTTCCCCACTGAGACCCACCCCACCTGCCCTAATAAACTAGGACAATGCACCATAGAGCACAGCCTGGCTGCTACCCCAAATGATGAACAGTGGCGGCCAGATAGCAGTGGCCTCCTTGGAATCCCTAGCACTGGTAGGTTGGCTTGGGGCAGGAGTGGGTAGAATGGGACAGGGACTAGCACAAGAGTGGAGGAGTGTGAAGGGCAGGAAGGAGGTGGTTATCAGCGGCAGCAGCTCTGCCAATATTCTATCCCCCTTCCCAGCCTTGATTCACCTACTTGGGTCCACCCAAACTTCTGCCAGCCAAATAGCTGGCTTGGATACAAGTAGACCCATCAGGGCTGAGGAGGCTTGCCCTGGGGCAAGGGAACAAATATTCCTGTATCTCAAGGAGACTCCAGAGGCTCAAAACTCCCTCACGGGATGCAATGCAACTTGATGAAATGCTTCCATTCTTGTTGGCAACCTTCAGTCTCGAAAGACTATGGTATCGCGCTCTGAAAGGTGGTTCTGGAACAGCGTCTAGTGTGGCTGAAAAGGCCAATTCGGGAGTGACAATCCCTTCCACTCTGGGAGCAAGTGCAGTCTGTCCCTGGACTCCAGAGGCTCAAAACTCCCTCATGGGATGCAATGCAACTTGATGAAATGCTTCCGTATGTTGAAGATAAAAAGCAAGCGCCGAGTTACTGGACATGCTAGCAGTTTACTCAAACAGCAAGATCTCATGCAGCCAAAAGAGGTGTGGGTTTTAGAGAGCTTTTAAAGCAAGGATGTTTGTTCCTTTTGCTTGGTAGCCGAATCTAGGGTAGATAATCTGTCAGAACCCACCAGAAGTGATGTCATTAACCTGGAAGTGATGTCATGGATAGAAGTGACATCATGAAGTAGAAAGATTTTTAACATCCCCATATGACAAAATCAAATTGAAACAATTAAGTAAATTAACAATAAGTTTAAAAATTTATTTAAAATAAAGAAGAGCCCTCCTAACCCTCCAAAGCAGTTGATCATCTGTTTTAAAAAAATTCCCCAAACATTCCAAAAGCTGCAATCCTATGTACGATTACCCACGAGTAAGCCCCTTTGACTACCATTGTTAAAAGCATATACATTGTAGCTGTTAAAAGTACAGATCTGTAATATTTTCCTAAATGTACATACTATCATAGCATCAAATTTAAAAATAAAATACAGGTTATGTCTCATCTGCTGGAGTTCCGTACCAGCACCTCTAGTTTAGGGGTGTCCAAACTTTTTGGCAGGAGGGCCACATCATCTCTCTGTCACTGTGTCTGGGGCCAGGAAAAAAAGAATCAATTTGCATTTCAAATTTGAATAAATTTACACACATGAATATATTAGAGATGGAACTTATATGAATGAATGAAGGTCTTGCAATAGCTCAAGGCCTATAAAAGGCCTTGCACAAAGCAAGGCTGGCCTTTCCTTCACTGCCACTGCTGCATCACACACGTGAAACATCAAGCAGTGGAGGGAGTCCTTGACCCGCAGCTCACTCAAGAGGTTGAACAGTTATCCTTACGCTGAGAGCAGTTGCGTTGGGCCAGCATGGGCTACAGCAAGTATCTGGAGGGCCAGAGGCTCATTGGAGACTGGGGACTCCCCACAGGGTTGGGAGTCCCCAAGGGCCACAAGTGGCACCCCTGCTCTAGTGGATAAAAAAAATCTGTGGATAAAAAATTGTGGAAAAATAGATTTAAAGACCCACTTCCAGGTTTCTTGCCCCGCCATTGCTCCTAAAAAGGTCATGTCTCAACATTTACAGGGGTTTGATTCTGCAACTCCCTGCTGATACCATAAAAATACCATATGGCAAAAATACCATTAAAAAAATTAAAAAGTGTGTCCTTTTCCAATTGTGATTTAAAAACAGTTTTTCTTACTGTTGCAGAGAGGCAGTCAGCAATTAGAAACGCAAAGGACCCCATGCCTTTGCCTGGCTCAGCTGAAGAATGGAATGATTGCTTGCATGACTGTCTCTCTACAACAGTAAGAAAAGCAGTTTTTAAACTGTGATTTTAAAGGGAGGCTTTTTTCCCCTTCTCCAGGGATCAGCACATTCTTTCTCATTTGAAGTGGCCATTTGTGTTGCGTCAAATCCATTTATAAAAAAATCCGTGTATAACAAGGTTACCTGTACACATTGAAATGAATGGGGACCCACAATTTGAGAAACACTGTGTCAGATGCTTCAAACCAAATTCTTTAAAACAGCCACTGTGCCGTGGCACTCTGGTGTGCTGTGACTGGTCCCCAGGTGTGCCGCGGGAATTTGCGAGAGGGTCATTTATCAATAGGATCATTGGGGAATGTGAACCCGCAAAGGGATTCGGAACTATTTGAAGAGGTGGTGGTGACCTTTCCTGATGAGGAACAGGCTCTGTCGGAGACTGAGCAGGGCGACATCAGTATGGATGCTGAGCAGCGGGAGGATGTGGATATCTGTTTACTGGGTTCTTCCGACACTGAGGCAACCTAGGATTCTTCAGCAGACGAAGGAGGCTCAGGTGGGTCCAAAAGTCAAGGGCATTTTCTGTGTGGGCACTTAGGGAGACATC
This sequence comes from Tiliqua scincoides, assembly GCF_035046505.1. NCBI lineage: Eukaryota > Metazoa > Chordata > Lepidosauria > Squamata > Scincidae > Tiliqua > Tiliqua scincoides. The sequence continues at coordinate 161,028,939 of NC_089823.1, read as the reverse complement.
ACAGGGCCAGCTCTACTCTTGGATCAGATGAGGCAACCTCCCTTAAGCAATGGATTCTGAGACATCATTAAAGAATAGCAAATGGTCAATTATTTAGTTTTAAATAATAATTAAACTAAAATAATTTAATTTTAATAAAAGTCACGTTTAACCACCAAGAGGGAACTCCACTTGGACGTCTGCCTTAGGCTGCAATCCTATCCACACTTTCCTGGGAGTAAGCTCCATTGATTATAATGGGACTTATTTCAGACATGCATAGGATTGAGCTTTTAGGCACCAAAATGTCTTGGACTTTCTCTGAAGAAAGAGAGAAAGATCATTCTGGGTAGCAGTGGAGTTCCTGGCTCAGACACTTGTTTCCCCAAAGCTAAATTTGGAATCCTGCTTGCAAGGGGTACAGCTCCTTTAATAAATTCATTAGGGCTCCACCATTTAACCATTTAACTCCTTGCCACAGGATGTGGTGCTGGCGTCTAGCCTAGACACCTTTAAAAGGGGATTGGACAAGTTTCTGGAGGAAAAATCCATTACGAGGTACAAGCCATGATGTGTATGCGCAACCTCCTGATTTTAGAAATGGGTTATGTCAGAATGCCAAATGCAAGGGAGGGCACCAGGATGAGGTCTCTTGTTATCTGGTGTGCTCCCTGGGGCATTTGGTGGGCCGCTGTGAGATACAGGAAGCTGGACTAGATGGGCCTATGGCCTGATCCAGTGGGGCTGTTCTTAAGTTCTTAAGTTCTTAAGTTCTTAAGTAACCCCCCATTGACAGCACAGTGTGCCTTGTCAATTGTCCAAAACTGATGGTGCGCCTTGACCGTTTTAGTGCCTTGCCAGTGTGCCATGCAATCAAAAAGGTTGAAAATCACTGCTTTAAAATGTTAAATTCTTAAAGATCCTTACTTTATAAGTGAACGGGGCAACAAGCACACAAAGCTCTAAATGTCTAGTCTGGCCCTCTGTCAATCTGGTTTTAATTCTAGGATAGACATATAGAATGTATATTGTATAATAATAATAATAATAATAATAATAATAATAATAATAATAATAATAATAATATCATCATCATCATCATCATCAGAGAGTCTTTGTCTCTCCTTTGGATTTTATTGAGCTTATTGTTTATTTATAGAAATACAGTATTTGTATTCTGCCCTTCTGCTTTCATTTGTATATTTTCCTTCATTTTGAACCTCTCTCTGGGTGGCTCTCAGAATTGTAAAACAAAATTCCGAAATCAATAAAATTCAAAGGTAACACTCATTAAATAAAACAATAAAAGAACAGAGGATTAAAACAATCCAGAGCAATGAAAATAGCAGAAAACAGTACAAATCGTAGATTAAAAACCAGTCAAACAGTATGTGGGAAGGCCTGGGATTTTTTCCTGGCACTGGAAAGGATTTTTCCTGGCGCCAGAAAGATATCCGTTTTGGTGCCAGGCAAACTGTCCTGGGAGGGGCATTCCCTGCATGTGGTGCTGCAATTGAAAGTCTCTCTTTCCAAGCATGACCCACCTAACTTCAGAAAGTGCAGGGCCTGGAGAAGGATCTCTAATTAGGTTATTAACAACTAGATGACTTGAACTGTCACTCACATCTTTCATTTTGGAAAGAAAGCAAGATTGCCAACCCTTCAAGATTGGCCTGAAGCCTCCAGGAATCAGCATCTGTCTCCGAGTGACTACTGAAAACAATCCTGGAAATGTTGTCAGAATCGCCTTAAATTATGTCATATGGGGTGGGGGGGGGGTGGAATCTTTAGTAATATCGGCACTCAGATTTGGCAACCTTAAAGGAAAGCCAGTGGACAGATTTTCCATTAGACAAAGCACTGTGGAGGTTGTAAATGAAGCTGAAGTATTCGTCCCCACTTCAGCAACATAATGCCAACATGCTGTCATTCAGTCAGCTCTGGAAGGTCCTAGCAGGAGACAGGGATATAGCTGTACATGAAGAAAGTCCAAATTCTGGCCCTGGCATCTGCTTGGTGACAGGGCTTGGAAAGACTTTGCTGATACCGGAACCTGCTGGCCTAGATCAAACGGAGGTTTGATTCAGGCAACTTCCTGTTCAGAACTTCAAGCTATGAAAACTGAATTATGCTCAACAGTACACAGTACTTTCAAGAGAGGCATGTGCAGCTTGATAGAAGCAGACTTTCTTCCTTGCTGCCAGGGTTTATAAAAGGAAAAAAGTTGTAACTGAACAGCTCTGAAAACTGTAGAGATTGCACTTCTCTTCTGTCCTTCTCTGCTAACATGAGTTGCTATTCTCTATTATTGTGCAAAAGTCTAGACAACATGACATAATTATTTTGTTCTTTTTCTTTACTTACGGCTCAGTTTTGAACTAGAATCCTTTATTGGTGGGTGTTGAGGGAGAAGGAACATTTGGGGAAAAGTCCAGAATCAGAGCCTCAGTACTCCCCCCCACCAACCTCCATGTGGTCACCTGAACCTGTATGCAGACCCTGCCTCATTATAAACTTAGGAGCACAGGCTCTGTGTACGAGATTTGATACCATAGGTATCAGTTAGGTCACGCAGCTCCAGACACAGATTATGCCGTTAAGGGCGCGGAGGGACAAGATTACTAACACAGCATAAGCAGTGCTTGCAGAAGATGCTACCAGGCTAGAAAGGCAGCCGTCTGGTCCAGCATACGGCAGCTTCAGTCTCTGTCTACAGTTGTCTGAAAAAGGGCTTCTCTCTTTAGCCCAGGGGTCTCCAAACTTTTTGGCCAGAGGGCCACATCAAATATCTGGCACAGTGTTGAAGGCTGAAAAAGAAATTTAAATATAAAATTTAAATAATTACCAGATAGAGGCTCCCTGTGGGCCACATCTGGCCTCCAGGCCAGGGTTTGGAGACCCCTGCTGTAGCCACATCTAGCCAATGATTGGGCTCTTCAGGAGTCTTGCTTAATTCAGCCTGAGGGTTAAAAAAGCTTCATTTTCCAAAAAAGAAAGGTATAACAATTTACTCGAGGGATTAGGTCCCATTCTGACTGTCCTTTGGGGGCAGAGGACAGATGTTTATTGTCTATTATATTCATATAGTATTTGAGATGGTTTTGTGTAATAGATTGATTAAAATCTCAATCTCCCCCTCTTGATGGTGCAGCCATGCCAAAAAGGTGCATCTGGGGGTGATGGGAAACTTCTTCTTACCTGGGAGTCTTTGGAGGGGGAAAAGGATTTAAATCCCCTCCATAAGTCTCTGTAACTGGCACAAGTTTGAGGAAAAAAGAGGGGCAGGGAGCCTGCAAAAAGGGAGGATAGGATCTGGTGTGCACCACTGCTGCTGGAGCCACCCACTGCCACAGCCTCCCCACCTCATTCCTTCCCCCTCTCTGTCCTGATTTGTCCCCACCCCTGCCTTACCTGCTCCAGCAGGTCCAATGATGTCCCAGGAATACTGCCACATCTTGTGGCAGGACTCCCAAAATGGCCATGGATGGCAGCCATTTTACAACAGAAGAAGGCTGAGTGGCCTGTGCTGAATCCAGCTCAGGTTAGGAGACGGCTGGAGGTCAACTTGAGGTAAGGGGATATCTTCCCCCTTACCCCAAGTAACGCTCCAGCCAGCCCTATGGGCTACTCCGCGCTGCTGTGGCCAATCCCACCCCCTCTCAGGCCCAATCTGCCTCCCAATCTGCCCTCCCCTGCCCAAAAATGCCCCTCTCCTGCCCCAAAATGCCCCTCCCCTTTACACTCTCCTGCCATCCTCTCCCACTCCCTGTGCTGGCCTAACCTGGCTGGCTCAAACATACCCTGTCCAGGGCTGTATCTGGTGCCGGCAGGCTGACGCACAATTTTGCACTGGCCTAGCTGGCTCTTGAATAGCTGTGAATGTGCTACTGCACATTCACACCACTCCTAGGCCAGCACAGGGGGTCTGCATCAGTCTAACACACTCCTAGGATTGTGCTCTTATTCAATCGGCATATAGCCATGTGGGAGCCAGTAATCTGTAGTGTCCACACGTCATGAGAAATACTTGGTCCAAGACTTCACGGAGCCTGAGGTGGTGTACTAAATGCTCCCCCCTTAGTTGGCAGCATACCAGCCTCCACTATACCTCTTCCTTCCTGATTTGAAAAGGAAGAGGAGAATGGAACTGAAGAGGTCAGTGATCAGCTATATCTCTGGATGGTGCACACCCCCACCATCTGTCTCATGTGGCAGTCTCCTTTGGTGGATAGTTTAAACAGTGTGAGATCTTGTCTTCTGAGTCTGATGAACCAACTTTTCTTAGGTAAAAGGAAACTGACATATCTTGGTAGACAACTGAGCCAGGCAGGAAAAACAGGGCAGGGAAATTTCAAGGAACAAAAGATTTGGGCTGAATGAACGAAATGGAATTTCTGGAATTCTTAGTTATAGTACATAAAGAAAGTGGTCTAGAGGAAAGCGCCTCTTTGTTTATTCTTTTTCCCTAACCTTCGGGAAACAAGACAATTGTTCAATTGTTAGGTCTTTCTCAGGAACTTAAGAAAGAAAGCAAAAGTTTATATTTAGATAGACCAGTATTGCCAGACGAGAATCCAGATTGCTGGGGGTCAAACTGCTACTGTACATGTGACCTAGGAGAGCCGTGCTGGATTTATGTAAGATGTACTTTGATCCTGAGCAATCTGAAATCACTTGTCTGCCTGTCTGCCTGTCTGTCTGTCTGTCTGTCGTGTGTGTGCGTGTGTGTGTGTGTGTGAGAGAGAGAGAGAGAGAGAGAGAGAGAGAGCACACTGCAGGGACGGTGGCAATTAAGGCACGTGCGAAGTGTAGGGAACAGGGTAAACTCTTTTCACTGCACCATTTTTCTGATTGAAATCACCTCACCTGAAGCTGCTAATTGCCCTATGGGGCAAAACATATAGACACCCATATGTTGTATCTTATGGGTCAGATAACAAGTTTGTGGGGTTATTTCAATGCAAATGGCACAGAGGGGAAAGATTACCCCAGTACCATGCTGCAGTCCTGCTCTGGTTCACTTTAGAAATGTTCTGAGAATTGCAGAATAGATGCACAATTGTTAGAACTAACATTCACAGGGATATAGGCCCAAATCCTAACCAACTTTTCAGCACTGGCATAGCGGTGCCAATGGGACGTGTGCTGCATCCTGCATGTTTGTTTGTTCCCTTACCTCAGAGCTGCATTGCCTTTATGTCAGTGCTGGAAAGCGGTTTCGGATTGTGCTCAGTCTCTTAAAGTATTCCAAATGAGATGGTTTCTCTCATATTTGGAAATCCATCTGAGAATTTTACAAGTTTGTTTGAAGCTTTCAGTTTTGCTCACGCTGGGAAAGCTAGTTCACTTGCTGCTGTTGTCTGCATGTGCAGCGATCACTGTTTGCTCATATTCAATCATTGACTGCCATGGCATGTTTTTTGCAAGCTCCTGTCCTCTGCATGACCTGCTGCCCTGTCAGCTCCCCTCCCAACATACATACATATGCACACATGGCACAGAGGTGCCAAGGCGCACCTTTGACTTCTTGTGATCTGCAAAATCAGTTTGTGCCAGGTGTTTGCAAGGGTGCACTTCACAGTCTCTATGTTGTGCTGTGATTATCTGTAGTGGGAAAAGGCTGCAATGAATTAATTCAGCTGGCAATGAATTAAGCAGGGAATTCTTACCAGTGACTTCACTAGGATTTGTGTCACCTGGTGCGGGAGGCCTGCGCGGGAAGGACAATTTAGAGACTGTCATTACTTGGATTGTATTATGTGACTGGCTACACAAGTTGAGCATGATGAGGAAATGCGTGCAACTCTAGTTTGTTTTAAATTTCTTTTTAAAGAAAAGAAACAGGAGATCCTACTCATAGATCTCTCCAGAATCACATCTTATTTGGCCCTTAGCATAGCATGACTTGGGCAGAAAGTAACTGTTTCTGATGTGACCAACAAGTCTCAAGTGAAAGGACCAGATGGTTCAAATGAAAAACTCACATTTTCCTTTTGCTCTGTTCTTGTTGTGAGGTTTTCTACTTGCTTTACAGCAAGTAGTTTCTTCACAGTTTCTTCTGTGGTTTCTTCACAGAAGGGTGGTTAGCTCTGTGTGTAGTATGTATGTGAGTGTGTGTCCCTGCACTAGCAGCACCTCTATAGCAGTGAAGTTAGAAAGGACTTCCTTCCTTGCCTTGCTTTTAGTTGTCCAGGTGGATTGAAAGCTCCTCCTTCCCTCTGGCCATGCTGCTGCTCAGGAAGGAGAGTGGAGAAGGCTTCAAGGAAGTAGACAAGTGATGGGAAACGACACCTCTTGAAGCAAGGTTGCATGTCTCACTAATGCTCTTATAGACTTCATGCTCACAGCAAATTACTGCTGCCCTCCCCCCCCTCCCCATATGTGGCAAAAAACATTTCTTTTTCCACAAACTTTAGAGGAGAGAAAGTAGGGGCTTAATATTTTTTTATATAAGTATTATAAATTTTTATGCATTTTATAATTTATATATGTATTGTGATGTTGTTGTAAGTGACCTTGGGTGCCCTTCAGGGAAAAAGGTGGGATATAAATCAAATATATAACAAATAACTACTTGAGTACAGTATACTCTCTATTGGTGAAGAGAAAGTAACATGTTCTTCATTCTTCTTGCGAATAAAAATTCAAGTAGTCTTTGAGGTCATGTTTGCCACCAGAAAGTAGCCACTACTAGAACATAATACATATTAGTCTGAAGAAGTTGCTACTCTTCAGAAGTCAGGGAAGGGGAAAAGTTGCAATGTCAACATATGAAGCAGTATGATATGGCTGGGGGTAAGGGGAGCTGTGGTGGAGCACATGCTTTGCTTCCAGAAGGTCCCACAATCTATCTTTGGCATTTATGGGCAGGTCTGGGAATGCCCCTCTTTGCCTGAAAGCCCAAAGAGCCACTGTCAGCCAGTGTAGATAATATGGAGCTAATGACCAAAAGGACTGACACAGCAGCTTCTTTTTCCTATAGCAAGTCCAACAAACCACGAGTCCACTCAGGTCAGTATGGCAAACTACCAACCTCAGCCATCACCAGTAATCTGCAGTGTGAGAACATTGACCTTTCTTGCAGGTTTATTGTCAGGACAACTGACAAATGAAGCCTAAAAAAGAACAAGGATAAAATTCCAAGTGTTATTTGAAGTACTGCTAAGTGTCTGGTAGTGTTCAAGTGACATTCAGTGCAAATGCACATGACATGCAAATACATGTTGGAAATACCCAATAGCCGGTTTCCTTCCTACCAAGCTGAGCTGGAAGTGCAGAAGTCTGGGGCAGAGCCAACAAGGACAATCCTGCTGCCATCTTCACGTATTCAGTGTACACAGAAGACCTTTTGTGTGCACACCAGTATGCACATCACAAATATACTTGCGGGGGAGCAGGATTATAGCAGCAATCCCCACCCCATAACCTATACACATTCCCAAGACTGTCCACACAGTCTCTCTGTGCATACAAACTAAGCACACAGGCTCCACATGGTCAAAGATGCGTATACAGGCTGAATGCATGGTTTTGATTCTTAGATAGTGAACCACGTGCAACAGAACTGTGGTGTTAAAGAGGCCAATGTAACATACAGTTTCCCTGAGCACGGGCAGCTTTCCCCTCACTGCTGAGCATTCTGTGCTCTCCCCAAACACGCACTCTGAAATAAAAAAGTGGGATTTAATTCAAAGTGATCTCACATCTAGCACACGTCAGCAAAGGCCCAGACCCTTTTCTGGGATGCAAGTAAGTACTGTATGCAATATCTACATGCAGAAGACAGCCTCAGAAATTGGGTAATGGGGAACATTTAAAGCATATAGCCTATGGCCATCCTTCCATCTTAAACATTATGTCTGTCCCTGGGCAGAGGCAGGCAGAGATAAATAATCCTTTGATAAATTATTTATCAAAAGCCCCCCCACACACCTTGTTTGTGGATGTGTGTCCTCATATCTATCTATCTATCTATCTATCTATCTATCTATCTATCTATCTATCTATCTATCTATCTATCTATCTATCTATCCTCAAAACCCCAATAATCTAAAGATGCAGCATGCCTTGCCCCCCTCCACCAAGTCTCTCTGACCATCCACCAAGGGGGACCATCACCCCCTCCACCAAGTCTCTCTGACGATATCTCTGAGCATGTGTAAAGAGCAGTGGTGTACCTGGAAGGGGCAAGTGGGGCAAATGCCCTGAGCGCTGGGGTGTCACTGCGACCTGCCCTCCCTCTGGAGCACAAAATGCTCCACCAGAGCCGGAGAAGCAATGTGCATTGCCTCTGAAATTGGACGAGGTGTGCACCGGTTCCTGCTGCCCTGAAGGCTGCCTCCCTCCCGCCAGCAGATGAGGAGAAGAGGAAGGCGGCGGTCAGTTCGGCAGGGGACTGAGCTGAGAGTGGCTGCTCTCCTGCAGCCACTCTCAGTGCAGTTCCTGGTCATGTCTGAGGGCCACCCCCCTCTCTTCCCCTTTAAGGAAAGGGGAAGGGGTGCCCTTCAGAGCAGCTTGAAAGTGGTGCATGCCTCCTCTGATTTTGGAGGAGATGCTCAGAAGCAGTGCATGCCTTCTCCAATTTAGGAGAAGACGCTTGGTGCTTCTCATGCCCCAATGGAGCTTTCCATGCCACTTTTAAGTGATGTGAAGGGCTCCATTGGAGTGCTTTGGGGCCGATGGAAGTGGCACCCAGGAGGTGAGAGCTGCCCGCCTCTTGGAAGTGGCACCTGCCTATCATGAGCACAGCTTCCAGCGGCCCCAAAGTGCCTGGATGGAGCCCTTAGTGCCGCTTACAAGTGGCATGGAAGGCTCCATTGGGGCCTGAGATGCCTTCTCCCTTTCCCCTTTGTTTCAAAGGGGGAATGGAGGAGACAGCCGCATGGAAGTTATTGCAGTGGCAATGACATCACTGCAATTACTTCTGGTTCAGGGGCGGGGGGAGGCGGAAAAGGCAGAGGTGGCCTCAGGCATGCGAATGCCCGGAACCGCCTCTGTTCAGCATGCGAGGGACTTCACACCTAAGCTACTCACAGTACCTCTCTGACAGAGATTTCCAAAGCAACATTGGCAGTGTCAGAGACAAATTCACGGCTATTCAAGTATATCAGGCGTCATTATTGATAACACCTCAATGGGACCTCCAAGTTTAGGTGCAGTATGTCTCTGAGCACTACAGGGCTAGCTAGCCTTAGGAGCGTCAGGCTACAATTGGGAAAATGTTTTGTGAGGCCCCAGGTTCACAGCCAAGGTCTGCAAGGTCTTAAGAGACATAAATAAAATTTATATTTACATCTCAGTGGTAGAATGGAAAGCACACAAAATGTGCAGTTGAAAAAGTGCATGTGAGTTAATGGTTGAAATGGATCTAAGCACATTTTGATATCAACATTGCAAACATGTAAGCCTATGAGTAAACAAACAAAATATGTGGATTACCTTTGAAAAGTACATCATTACAAAACCACTTGCGTTAGTGGCTGTGAAACAATTTAGCAAAAACATTAATTTTATTTTTTGTTTATAAAAAAACCCAAAATGTCTATTGCACTGTGTGGTGTGTTTTTTTTACAAGACTAGAGCAGAGTAGCCTAGAGTGGGGCCTCCTCAGACATGGGGCCCAATTGGTCCAACTGGTTTAAAGCTGGCCCCGAAGCACCAGTCACTGAGCAGAACTGCAGCGACTGGAAGGAGCCTTCAGGCTCCACTTAATGAGATTCCTGGAGGCATCTGGCAGAAACAGCAAGATGTTGGAGAAGTGAGGTCACTGATCAGACCCAGAAAGGGCTTTTCTTGCCCTGCTTGTCTTTGCTGGGAGGTGTTCTCTTTGTGACATCACTCAGTGACATCACACTGGGAGGTGTTCTCTTTGTGATGTCACTCTCAGTGACATCACCAACTGTCAGCCTCACTGTCAGTTGGGCAGAGGTTTCCTGAGAGAGCGAGAGGCTGGATGGTTTGCTCTGCTTTTGAGATCAATTGCCTATCACTCAGAGAGAGGGGAATGTATTTGTGAACACAGATGTGTCATTCTTGCTGGGGCAGGTACTTCAAAACTTTATTCTTCGTGGAGAACAGCTGGCCCTTCCCTTTCTGGGCATCATCAAGATCCTACCAGATGAGGAGGCTCAACGCTGGAGACAGGGGCTTCTCCCCCACTTTTGACATGCCTCCCCACTTCTCCAAGTGGTGAGAAGCTTGAAGAGCAGCCCTGCCTTTTGGAGGAGAGGACTCTGGAGACTGGCAGAGGTGTTCCTGCCATGTTTGCCTTGTCTGCCTCTCTCTGAGTGAAGGCCTCTCAGAAGGATGCCTGGAAAGAGCCAAAGAGGTCCAGGGACGGTAAGAAAGAACTGCCACACATAAAGGTCCTTCTGCACAGGTGCTCAGGAGGTGGTCGCGAGAGACAATAGATGGAGTCAGAAGATGTGGCAGACGCAGGGTTGCGAATGCGACCAGAAAGAGCACTGAGGCCACTTGCTCCCCCCTCCCCTCATGTGCTAGCTGAGGTGACGGAAGCAGCCTGGCTTGTTCCACCACAGCTTTGGATGTTTGTCTGAACTGGGATTTAGACTGCGGGTTAACTAGTGCTGGGCTGTTTTTTGCCCTGCTGCAGCCCTGTCCCCAGCTCTCAGGGTGAAGAAAGTGGCTGCCAGCAAGAGAGCCAAAATACTCCCCAGTTCTGTGATTTTTGAGAACACATTTTTGTAGTGACTTCAGGAAAAAAGATAAAGGGGAAAATGTGCATTAATAAACAATCTCATATGCACATAATTTGGAAATAAGCCCCTCTAAATCCAGTGGGACAAACTTCTGGGCAAGCATGCATACTTTTGGACTGCATTTAAAAAAGAGATCTCAGAAGCATATGTCCATCCAAACAATGTTGGCTAATAGTGTAATCTAGAACTTGAACACACAAGATTACAAAATGGTGTCGAATACTGCAGTCTCATCAGAAAGCTTTAATTGACAAGTCAGGGTGAATATCTGAGATGATAATTGGAATCTAAACTACAGGTTGGGCCTCAGGATCCATGAGGGATCCATTGTCAGACCCCCTGCAGATACCAAAAATCATGGATAATGAAATTATCTGGGATTTTGGCTCCTTTAAACCCTCCAAAGGCTTCCCTGGGCCTCAGAGTGCCTTATAAGGCACAAAAATGTCACTTCCGATTTCCCTCTGGAAACTGGAAGTACCTTTTTTTGGCAGTAATGGCCATCCTAAGTGAGTGGATGTGTGCAGCCTTTGCAGGCCTCAGAAATTCATCTAGAGGGTTCAAGTTGGGCCAAGTCTGGCTCAATGTGGGTCTAGGGGACTCGCGCTGAGCCAGATCCATGGATATAAAATCTGTGGATAAACAGGCTCCATCTGTACCTGCTTTGAAGTACTTCATGTTGTACTTTTTCACAATGTGTGGTTTTATCAGTGGAAGAACAACTGCCTGGGAGTGCCTTTACAAATGTCTGTCTGTCTGTCTGTCTGTCTGTCTGTCTGTAAGATTTATTCTCCTTGAAGGGCACCCAAAGTGGCTAACAAGGAATAGATTTTAAAAAGCGCTAAAATATAGATAAAACTATAAAAAGACAATAAAAATATTGTCTTTTAGCCCAATAAAATTGTCTTTTACAAACAATATCTTTGTTATGTCACTGAAGAAAACTTTGAAACTTCTATTCAAGGGGACTGCTTGGGCTCCCTGGCATGCAATACCCCATCCCACCCTGCTGATATGCAGTGCTCTCTGCTGCTCATTCATCCACCACAGGAGCCAGACAGGTACCCACCAGCGTCAGCAGCAGCTTCTTACCAGGCAGAGGAAAAGGCAGAGAAATAGGGGTGCTTTGTTCTTGTCATCCTCCAAGTGTGCCCCCCTCTTCTTTTTTTCTCCTCACCATAGCCTCTGCTTCAATGGCGGTGACCTCCACCCGAACTCCTCATTCCTTGTTGATGCTGCAGTCCTATACATGTGTGCACGGGAGCAGGTCCCAATGAATTCCATGGGGCTTACTTCTGAGTAGACATACATCAGACTGAATTGCATGGCTTATGTGCTTGGCAGTATGGATGTCCTGTGACTCTTGAAGCAGGAGGGAGTGAATTTGGAGATCTACATGAAGTTGAAAACATTTGAGAAAGGATAAGCCAAAGTTGGAAAAACCAGGATGGCAGCTAGCAAACTACATGAGACAGTAGCAGAAGGGGGTGGCCAAGATCAGGGTTTGAATGGTAACTATTACCCTGCACATGCCCAGTGTTGTCTGATCTTGGAAGCTAAGCAGGGTCAGGCCTGGTTAGTACTTAGATGGGAGCCCACCTGGGAATACTGGGTGCTGTAGGCTTATACCATAGTCTTTTGAGACTGAAGGTTGCCAACCAGGAAATTTTTGCCAAACACAGATCTATTGGGTGATATACGTCCCACCACAATCTTTTTCTGGTTGAAGAAGGTACCAGGGAATGGCCATTTGAAAAAGATGAAGCTGGGAGAACAGGGAATTCTGGAGGGAGTGGAGTGTGACTTTCCAGTTCCAGGAAGCCCACAGGGCAAACAGGGTGTGTGAGAAAACCACAGCTTATCAGTGAATAGAGGCGGCTTGATTGCAGGGATGGTACAGGAGCTTCTGTTCTCATGTCCAGAGCAGATGGAAGCTCTCCTTCCTTCTCAAGGTGCCCCTTCCACCTGGAAATAAGAGAGCACCCCCACTGTGTGATGCTTACACCCCCCCTTGCCTCCATTCATATCCCTCCTATGTGTGGATCTGAGCAGCTGCTGGCCTCACTGCTGCCTTGTGCATGCTGCAGAACCATGAGGAAAGCAGCAACATTGCTGGGGGACTGCCCCCGGGAGCCATGGCCTTCCTTCTCACGCCCTGCAAAGGACAGCTTGCCATTTTGTTTTCAAACCAAAGCTAATTTCTGGGGAAAACCCATGCACATTGCAAACCTACCTTTAAAACTGGGTTAGGTAAGAAAGGCAGCTGATACTGTAAATGCCTAAGGCCTAACGCCTACTGGTGGTAAGAAGGGAAAATCTCTGAGAAAAGTGACAGTGGTGTGGCTCCCAGTCATTCTCAAATAAGGTGGTGTGGCTTTTCTGCAACAACATTGCATATACACAACAGGGACCAAAAGTGTATACCTGTGGGTCAGGCAATAATGGGTTAATATTACTCATACAAAAGGAGGAGGGAGCCAGGAGGACTCTAAGGTTGGAGTTATCCAGTATGACAGCTCTGAACTAAACCCAATTCTGAGGTGCCAGAATATCTAAACTGACAACCTGGTAACACGAACACTAGCTTAGTATTACACCCTTTTCAAGGGTTAATATTAAGCACCACATAAAAGGAAGCAAGGCCCATCCACTTCCTCTACTACATAAGCAGTAGATGAAGCACTTTAGTAGATTTGTTCTCTCTCAGAAGTTCTGAAGCAAGCTCAGCCCAGCCACTGAATTCAGTACAGACTGCAAGGTTAAGAAGAGACACAGGGCCGGTGCAGACAATATCTTTCTTCCCAAACCATCCCCAGGCGTTGGCCCCTCCCCAGACTCCTAAGCTAGTTTCCACATTCATTTTAGTGGAGGTTCGTCTGAACCATCCCTCTAGACATGCTGCTCAACCTATTTTAAGTCATCCTGAAAATGATAACAGAATTTAACCAAGAAGTAAGGCAAAGGGTCAAGATGTGCACATGCTGTGCATGCGCACATCCATAATTTCATAGGTCGGTTTGGGGGAAAAATGTCATCTAAGCCAGCCCCTAGTGTGAGGTAATGTTTCTTGAGCTCATTTCTTCTATCTAGCTAGCACCTCTAGAGAGAAATGACTCCGGCATTGACTCGAGTCAGAAGCCAGTGACTCCGCACTTGGTCCCGACACATGCAGACTCAAGTTTGTCTGGGTCTGGGTGTGCTTGCTTACTTTTTTTGGTGCATGAAAGACCTAGTGGGGCCATCACTCAGACTGGGCAAGAGGCAGGAAAGTTCCAGCCAGGAGGCAGGGAAGGATCAATGTTCTGATTTTGCATCGAGCGGGGGAGGGGGGGGAGGCAGGAGAAGGCTCTCTTGTCCATCTCTGAAGGAACCGATGATCATTGAATGAGAAATGTGTGATCAGAGTTTTTTCTTTGAAGGAGGTAGGGCAGAAGGAGGAGCCCAAGGGGGTTCTGGCCTTGGAATTGGCTGGAGAAGTCCAGGGAGGGAGAGAAAGGAGGCAGGGAAGATGGGGTCAGGGAGGGGCTCATAGTGATCACACTTTCCAACCTCATGGCTCCTTTGGGCTCCATTTTTACTTGGGAGGAGGAAGCCTCTTTGAATGACAGACGCAAATGGAGCTACTTCTGAGTAGAGCTGCAATGGATTGGGTCATACTGGTAAGTCTCACAGTTGCTGTGTGTGACCCTCTTGCCGCTTCTATCCCCACTCTCACGCAGTCTGTCCCACCCACTCCCACCTTATTTACAGAGGGTTAGGGACATCAGGGGAGTTTTAAAGAACTCTCTCTCTCTCTCTCTCTCTCTCTCTCTCTCACACACACACACACACACACACACACACACAGACACACAGACACACACACACTACCACCACCAGCAGCAGCTCTGTTTTTTTTTCCATTGAGCTATAGCTGGCTTTTAAATGAAAAAAGATTTGTGACTCCAGGCTTTTTGAGTAACCAAAACACTCTTGGCAACTCAGAAAGTCTGCCCATTAGGACTCATTTTCGAGTCGAGTCATGGGGAGGCAGAGACTTGCGATTTGACACGCATCAAGCCATGGTGGACTTGCCCTTCCCGGATACAGAGTAATGCTCAATTCTTACATGGGAATTGAGTTCCTCATCTTTGGGAAATATGGTCTTGTTTGGAACTACATCTTCAATGTGGTGGGCCTCCCCTCCGTCTGCTATACATATTTGTGAGAAAAGTCCTCAGTATAAAAATTATGACCAGTCATTCCTATTAACTGGAAATGTATAAAGGTCTAAAAATACATTTGTAGTGATACTGGCCAAGTACTTATCAGTAATAACTAACAACTTACATATGTTGTTTCTTTCTTTCACCTTGTGCCATAAGTATGTGGTAGGCCAAAATGAGAACCCCTTCAGAAGAATAAATTATTTTCATTCCAGTAACTGGTCTAGAAGATAAATGGCTAAATACGTTTTGTTGTTCAGAGCAGCAATAATTGGAACTCACACACTCAATCCCCTCTGCTTCAAGAACAAGATTTACACACTCCTTCCTTGGTATATAGCATGATCTGGAGTTTTTCAATTTGTGCTGTGACTGTAGCGAAGAAATTTATGTTTTCTATAGCAGGGACTGAGTATTGATCCCATGAGCATTTCAGAGAGGAGGTCTTATGTTTCTTTTTGATGGGTTGCCGTTTTCTGTTATTTCCTCTGAGGAGTTGTGAGTTCAGATGTTTTTGATTATTCCAGCCCCCATCTGTAGAGACATATGAGTGAAAAGTATTGCAGTAGAAGTTATAAAAGAAAACACAAGAAACGCGGAATAAGACAACAGGGTTTAAAACATACACACACACATGCCCAAAAAAAGACATTTTCTGGAAATAAGCAGGCTCAGACTCTGACAAACCTCAACGAGGAAGTTGGCAGAATGAAGACAAAACAGGGAAGGGGGAAGTGGCAATAGCCAGAATAGTCTTTGGAGCCCAGGTCTACCAGTCTTCCCAATGCAGAGCAGGCAGGTCTACCTGTCTGCCTGGTGTTGGCAGCTAGATTCAGAAAACCAAACACACTCCTAAGTCTCTCTAAAATCTTCCAAATATAGAAAATCATTGCAAGAGATTAGTATCATTATATTTAGGCTCACACTAGAATGGACTGTGTACACCAAAACTGACTTCTGCAACAGCTGCAGTCCCACAGCTGTGTTCCTGAGCTCCATTACACTCCTTCATAGTTAGCAGCGCCACAAGCCAAAGAGCTACAGTAGCAGGTCGGTTTTCTCCCAGATGTGACACTGTTAAGGAATGTATGCATTCCTGGCCCTGGTGTGTATGGATTATGGCAGTAGTTGCTGCCATGTGCCCACAGTAATGCCTTCAGCATCCCACATGGGCAGTGAGTTTGGGTGAGATTGGAAAATTTAAGATCTCAGAAAATTTCTGGGCCCCTTCTTTGGCTACTGGGCCCCCTTTCTGACCCTGGGCCTGGTTACAAATTACCCCCTTTACCCCCCTCTCCTAGGCCCTAGTTGCCAGCATCCTGTCATGCCTCCTCTCCTGATGGGGGAAGGGATCTTGCAGCAGCAGTGTAGATGGAGGCATAGGGAGGTTGCCACCACCTTGCTGCCACCACCTCCTATCCCCATGACAAGTAGGGACAGATCCAGCCAGCTCAGAAGGTGCATTCCAAATTGTGTGTTTGAGCTGCCTGGCATCAGAGGTGCTGGGTGCAGGGGATGAGGTGCTCTGTGCACACTGGCAAAAAAGCAGCGGAATTTAGAAGGTGGGGTGGCACATCTGCTGTTTAAGGGGTGAGAGGCTAATTGAGGCTGCCCCTGCTGATTATGAAGCACAAAATTGCTTTTTCCCCCCCTGTTGTGAGCAGTTCTGGTGGCCTCTGCAGAGGTGGAAGGGGGGAGGATTCATTAAATAAATATGTATGCAGTCTTACTCTAATTGATACAAGACTTGCAGATTAAAACCATTCTTGAAAATTGCATTAATGGTTCCCATTAGGTTTTTTTTTTTTTTTTTAGTGGATCATTGACCAATTCACAACTTCCTAGCAATATCTCAAAAGTTCTCCAAACTTGCTTCATCATATGGCTGGAATACATCTTTTTTTTAAAGTTGATTAAAAAAAAAATTCTTCATCTGGTAAAGATTTGGGAAAATTCAATAAGAGAATTGACACTCTCCCTGATTCAGAAAGAGGACAGTACACTAGAATTGTTTTGTATTGGACTAATTTAAGTTCCTGTGTCTGGAATTAAACTAAACAACATGCACACATTCCAATATGTGTTTCCACTGTGGCTGACCTCTCCAAGATGCAACAGCTGTGACGACATTGGGGCAGCAGTGACTGGAAAAACTAGGGCATAGCTAAACTTCTGACTGGGTGAGATAGACCCTATGACCCTTGGCTCTCTGGAGCAGATCAATGAACACCTCCCCCTCCCTTCCCATCTCAGCCTCTCCCGTTTTTTCCTACCAAAATTACACTCCTGTTCCTCCCTTTCCTTAAGTCTCCACTTCCTAATAGAAAAATAAGGAAGGGGATTGAGGAAAAGCAGTGTGGTGCCATTTGGCCCACCTTCCTGTGCAGGCTGTCCACAGTTGCTAGGAGAATTACCACGTGACCCCTGAGAGCTTGTCCTCAGTCTCCTGTTTGAAATGGCCTGCTTCATTCCAATTCATGGTACGGCTAACCCTCTCAGGGTGCCTAAGAATGGCTGACCATATTGTTTCTCATTCCTTTATCAAACAATGTGTGTCCTCTTACAATAAAGGAATTTATTTTCTTCTTCTTGGGAAATATACCTGTAAGTGGTCACAGTAGAGGTATGATGAGTCTGCGAAAGCTTCTTTGAGAACAGGTTCTCCCAAATTCTGATTTTTTTAAAGACCCCTTTGGATTGTGAGGTCCTAGGCTAGTGTTTCTCAAACAGTGGGTCGAGACTCACTAGACAGGTTGTGAGCCAATTTCAGATGAGTCCCCATTCATTTCAATATTTTATTTTTAATATATTAGACACCATGGTATGTGACTGCATTTGGGAAAATGTTACAGACCTGTACTTTTAACAAGCTACTATATATATCCTTTTAACAATGACAGTCAATGGAACCTATTCCTGAGTAAGTGTGGACAGGATTGCAGCCTAGGATTGTTAAAAAATTTCCTGCTTGATGAAGTCACTTCTGGTCATGACATCACTTCTGGTGGGTCCTGACAGATTCTCAGTCTAAAAAGTGGGTCCCGATGCAAAACGTATAAGAACCACTGCCCTAAGCTATAGCTTGTTGAGCTTATGCCTAAATCCGGCAATGCCTTCTTCTCCCCTCAGATAATAACCTTGTTGTTAGATGGCAAAACCGGCTCAGACCCAATTGCATCCACCCTCAAGGAAAGGGGACCAAAGAATTGGTGCAGGCTCCCAATTCTTATGCAATAGTGGGCTCCTTGGTCTGATGTGGAGCCATCGAAGACAACAGTGCCCTTCATGTCCTTGTGGAAAGATCTGATGATGCTGAGGAGCCTGGGTGGACATCCAATCTTGGGGAGAATCTTGAAGAGGCCGTCTCTGCTGACCAGGTCGAAAGCCTTTGTGAGATCTATGAAGGCTATAAAGAGTGGCTGTCGTTGTTCCCTGCATTTCTCCTGCAGTTGTCTAAGGGAGAATACCATATCAGTGGTGGACCTGTTGGCTCGGAATCCACACTGCGATTCTGGATAGACGCTCTCTGCAAGTACCTGGAGCCTCTTTAGTACAACTCGGGCAAACAGCTTTCCTACAACGCTAAGGAGAGAGATGCCGTGGTAGTTGTTGCAGTCACCCCTGTCACCTTTGTTCTTGTACAGCGTGATGATGTTTGCATCCCTCATGTCTTGAGGTACTCCACCTTCTCTCCAGCAGAGACAGAGGATTTCATGCAGCTCAGTGACGATGATCTCTTTGCAGCATTTTAGGACTTCAGCAGGGATGCTGTCTTTTCCAGGTGCCTTGCCAAAGGCAAGGGAGTCCAGGGCCACGTGAAGTTCTTCTAGGGTTGGTTCACTGTCAAGCTCTTCCAGCACAGGCAGGCACTCAATGTTGTTCAGTGCTTCTTCGGTGACTACATTTTCTCTGGAATACATTTTCATCAGACCCTTTTGACATCCGAAGCGGAGTGAAGCAGGGCTGTGTTCTTGCACCAACCTTGTTTGGGATTTTCTTCGCTGTCCTGCTGAAGCAGGCCTTTGGAACTGCAACAGAAGGCATCTATCTCCGGACCAGATCAGACTGAAAGCTCTTCAACCTCTCCAGACTGAGAGCAAAATCCAAAGTCCAGCTGAAATGTCTGCGTGACTTCCTCTTTGCCGACGATGCAGCTGTCACTACCCACTCTGCCAAAGATCTCCAGCAGCTCATGGATCGTTTTAGCAAGGCCTGCCAAGATTTTGGTCTGACAATCAGCCTGAAGAAAACACAGGTCATGGTTCAGGATGTGGACTCACCTCCCTGCATTACAATCTCTGAGCATGAACTGGAGGTTGTCCATGACTTTGTGTACCTTGGCTCAACGATCTCCGACACACATTCTCTCGATACCGAGCTAAACAAGCGCATCGGTAAAGCAGCTACCACGTTTTCCAGACTCACAAAGAGAGTCTGGTCCAACAAGAAGCTGACGGAACATACCAAGATCCAGGTCTACAGAGCTTGCGTCCTGAGTACACTTCTGTACTGCAGCGAGTCATGGACTCTTCGCTCACAACAGGAGAGGAAACTGAGCGCTTTCCACATGCGCTGCCTCCGACGCATCCTCGGCATCACCTGGCAGGACAAAGTTCCAAACAACACAGTCCTGGAACGTGCTGGAATCCCTAGCATGTATTCACTGCTGAAACAGAGACGCCTGCGTTGGCTTGGTCATGTCGTGAGAATGGATGATGGCCGGATCCCAAAGGATCTCCTCTATGGTGAACTCGTGCAAGGAAAGCGCCCTACAGGTAGACCACAGCTGCGATACAAGGACATCTGCAAGAGGGATCTGAAGGCCTTAGGGATGGACCTCAACAAGTGGGAAACCCTGGCCTCTGAGCGACCCGCTTGGAGGCAGGCTGTGCAGCATGGCCTTTCCCAGTTTGAAGAGACACTTTGCCAACAGTCTGAGGCTAAGAGGCAAAGAAGGAAGGCCCATAGCCAGGGAGACAGAGCAGGGACAGACTGCACTTGCTCCCGGTGTGGAAGGGATTGTCACTCCCGGATTGGCCTTTTCAGCCACACTAGACGCTGTGCCAGAACCACCTTTCAGAGCGCGATACCATAGTCTTTCGAGACTGAAGGTTGCCAATACAAAAGTGGGCTCCTTGGTCTTGGATGGGAACACCCCCAGGCAGCAATTCCAATAGCAACAAGCTTTACTGAATACAGAACTCTGCAAAAAAGGACACTGAAGCTGGGGCTAAACTAGACAGTCTTTCACACACACTCCATTCATTCATCTCATGCATGCCTTCTGGCCAGCTAATGGATCACACTGGCAGTTGCTGCAGTAACCCCAGGGGAAGAGGATGGTTGGTGAGTCTCCCCTTCCTCTGGGGCTTGATTTTTAAAAGTTCTTTGTGGTTTTGAGACTTCAGGTGGACATGTCCTTGCTTATTGGTTACCTTCAGTTTTCTGATTCTGCCCTGGCCTCTGCCTCTGATGGATGAGGGTCCATTTGTTTACTGGGGTTTTCCAGATGGCTTTGAGAAAGTGACCTGTTCACCATCTCTTGTCCACAACTTCTCTATCCTCTCTCAGTTTGAAGTTAGACATACAGACAGGATGCAAGACTCTTCTCTGTGGTCTTATCTTGTTTCCTTCTTTCCGGATCTCTCTCCTTCCCTTGGCTGGTTTCGACCAAAGTTTCCACTGTGGTGAGCAACTGCTGACCAGAAGCACCCCAATCATGCTTCTGTTCACACTGATGCTTCCCCAAATAGTGGACTGCAACCTTAGCCTCAAACCGCCCTCACTCAGTTTACAAGGAAAGCTTAACTTTATCTGAACTTGGCCTCTGACACTGTAACCCCAGATAGGTTGCTAGATCTCCTGAAACAAACTTTGTTTCTTGCAGTGTCTCATGGGAAGCATGGCCTGTGCTAACAAGAAAGCCTAGCTCTCTGTGTATTTCAGAAGGCAAAAAATTTAGGTGTCACAGTGAAGCCAAGCACTACACTCTCTAAGAATTTACAGTTCCAATAACCTTTTGAAGCATTAAAGTTTTTGATCAAAGATAGCCAGGCACCAATTCTCATGAGTCTAATGCAGGGGTGTCAAACAGAAGACCTGTGGGCCGAATGTGACCCCTGGAAGCAATTTCTCCAGCCCCCATTATAATTGGACTCTCCCCGTGTGATAACTGAGCTCTCTCGTATCTTGAAATTTTGAACAAGATGTGAACATTTTCTCTTCCATTTGCAGCTAATGAGTTTCAGTGTGAGAACAAAGTGCTTATTTCTGGTCATCATCTGCTTAATGACATCACTTTTGGCAGGTGCCATGAATGCTATTCGGCCCACTATATGAAAAGAGTTTGACACCCCTGGTCTAATGCATCACCTGAACTTTTTTACACCTGGGCCATTGACTAGGCAAGCTGAAATATATCTGAGAGTTACCCTGGGTCAAGGTAAGCTTCTTATGTGATGTTTGCTAAGTTTTAGAAATAAATGAAGTGTCTCTCAACCAAGTATGAAGTCCCTTTGCCAAACATTATCAGTGGCATATTCCTGATACTCCTTGGATTAAAGAGGGGAGGTCAAATGAGAGTTGTTTTCTTTTTGATTAGTGAAATTTTAATTGTAGGTCCTTATTTGGGACAACTGTAAGCTTGACCCCCCCCCCTTCTCGGATAGCTCTTAAAATCCACTAAAAGAGAGCTTTCCTTCCCCAAGAGCACAAGAATATGAGCCAAGATATAAGCATGAAAGTGTGTGTGCATGTTAGGGGGTGGCTTCAACCAACCTGACTCTCTCCCTTGGAATTAGTCTCTAGCTTCAAGAACAGGGAAGATACCCTCCTTTGTGCCTCCTTGGTTTTTCCATTCTTCATTCCTCTTGTTCAGAGCTGCATTTCACAGGAGCCCCCTGCTTTTCCTGGGAACTAATTGTTCCCAGGGAGAGCTGTTTCCTGGGAGAATTTTTATCTGTATATTTAACAATCATCTTTCAAGTACTTTCATTATTCGTGTTTTTCTCTCCTACCTTGCTTTTTGTAACCATGCTCACTCATCAGTCTTCTGGTGTCCAGGGCTGTGCCTTCAAATGCCCCCCCCCCCGCTTGATCTGGAAGTAATTGCAGTGACATGATTATGTTGCTCGGAGTGGCTGTGCACTGCTTGGAGCGGCTGCATACTGCTCTGAGCCGCTGTTTGCTTTTTTTGCTTGTAAAATTGTACTGCTTCCTTTTCACCCTCTGAGCTAAGGAAAGGGAGGAGGAAGCAGAACTCTGCAAATAGAATAGAAGCACTGGACTAATTTCAATTAGCTGAGCACCTAGCCTTTATTCAGGCTGGGTCCTCAAGCAACCCAGAGTAGTACCACTTCCCTATTGACCTTTACATAGCTGGATGCGTATGTTGGTTCTGAAGAATTCACTGGTGTTCAGGCATTAGTCATGTAAATCTGGAAGCAAAGTATTCCTAAGAAATATTGGTAGCTCTCAATTTACACAATGTTAATTTGCATATTTTTGAAATAGTGCTGTTTGTGACAGCAGAACTGTGTAAAGCCCTAGATAGGATTGGGCTGCTAAAGAAGTGGTAGACGCATGTGTCGGGGGCAGTTCAGATGAACTCTCACTCCCCGCCATGCGCTTAAGCAAAAAAAGCCCTGCTATATTGGAAAGTGGGTGAAGCCTTTGTACTCACTGCAAATGTGTGGAGAGAGGCCACTGGATGACATAGCATCCTAAAAGCATCACTGTCGTAAAATGGTTGCTGATAGAGTGCAGAGTGGTCCATCAGTGGCCATTTTGGGAATGCTGCCAGCATCCTTGCACTTCTGCTGGCAGAGAGCATTGGGCCAAATGTAATGTAGAACTGAAGATTACAAAGAAGAGGGGGAGCGTCCCTTAGTCAGGGTGACCAGATGTCCTCTTTTTCCAGGACATGTCCTCTTTTTTAGCTTCGTGTCATAGGACTTAAATGTCCTCCTTTTCTCTGTGGGCGGCCCCTGCAGGCAGCGCATAACCTTCTCGTAATTAATAATTATATGTAATAAATTATAGGTACCCATAATATAGTTTTACATTTAATAAAGAGTAATGTAGTGTTTAACCTATTTCTGCCCAGCCCACAAGGTGTACACATTTGATCCCTGTTGTGTACAATACAATGTTGGGTAGAAATGGCTTAAATTAACCACATGAAATCATTATTTGAGTGCGTTTAGCTTTTATTTTGTCAGGTCCTACATTTTTCTTGGATGTCCTACATTTTGGGTAGGACACTTTGTCCTCTTTTATGGTCATGACATCTGATCATGCTGCCTTCAGTGGGGTGAAGTATGAAACAAATCTTGAAACATATATCGAGAAAGAAAAAATTATCAGATGCTTGCTCAAGAAACAGAGCCAATTACCCACTGTGGTACATAAGGCACATACATTGGGATATCCTGCTTAGGCAATCTGTGTCACTACAGATGGGGATTCAAATACAACACTCTAAAACTGGGCAGTAGAACTGTACCTGGTCAGATATCTGTCACCTGGTCAAAGGCAACCACCCCACTCTCCTGTTTTACAGATGAGGAATACTGAGTGTGAAAGATAAATGACTAGCATTTCAAAAAGTTGAAGTATTTTCATTTGTCCTGATAGTTTCAATGAACAGCAATTTTTGTCAATCTTCTTAAGTATAAAGTGGCATTTTCCAAGTGGGGAAGACTTAGGCTGGGATATATTCAGGGCTTTTTTTGTAATGGAACACACCGGAACGGTGTTCCGGCACCTTTTTTCCCCCTCCTCTCTGCCCCCACCTTTTCCCCCTCCCTGCGCCGCCCCCGCCCCACACTGCTGGCTAGGGAGGGATTCGAACCTCCAACCTTGTGCTCCACAGCCCAGCACTCTCTCCATTGGGCTATAGGAAAGCCTCTAGTTAAAGTGTTCAGAACTAATATATAAGGTCTTGAGCCCAGCTGGTGGCCATCAGCGCCTCAAGTATTAGTTCCAAACACTTTGAGCCTAAGAGCTCTTATGGCTCAATTGCTAAAGTGCTCATCTGTGGAGACAGAGGCTAGGGGTTCAAATCCCTATGAGGAAAAAAAAAATTTTTTTTAGGTGGGGGGGGTGCTCCATGGCTGCAAAATATAAAGGTTGGTTGCCAGTTGCCAAAAGGGGGACCAGTTGAGGCTGCAAAACTCCTCAAAGTTCAGTCCCAGGCAGGCTTTTTTTTTTTTACCTTTTTTTTTTAAGTCCCAGGTAGGACTTAACCCAGGGGGCTCACTCCAGGAGCTTAACTGCTGGGCATCTGGCCTTACCCTTAAAGGGGCCACTGCTGACACCACATCTACCTCCTCGCCAGATCTTCCACGATTCCAATACAATATAATAGTGGGGTTGCTGGCAGGGGCTGACAAGTAATGTATCCCAAAGAGGGAATCTGTGCAGTGGCATTGCCAGGGATGTGTGGGTCGCACCAGGTGATGTGCACATGGGTGTGTGTGACACCATTACTGGCCAAAATGTTTTAAATCTTGGTACTTTTGAATAATACCATCATATTATGTATAATTCGATGCGTAATTTCATGCAGAATACAATGAAATAAACTGCCTCAAAAGTTATAGCCAAAAAACCAGTGGGGTGGAGCAATGGTGCATGACCATGGCCACCTCCTGGGGCATTGCCCCGCCCACTGCTGGCAGGAGGTCCATCATAGGGACCACACAGTGGCCTTCTGCACTGGGTGGTGCAAACCCTAGTGATGCCACTGAATCCGTGAGCACCCTCCTCCACAAAAGCAGAATGGAAGCGGAGATAAGCTAGCCACAGCATGTCTTACTATGACTCCTACACCAGACAAGCTTTTACAACCAGGCATTTTAGCAACATCTGCTGACCAGATACATATACTGTAAATTTCCTTTTCCTGTGAAGATGTGACTAATGGTTTATTTACGGGTTAAGTAAACAATATGGCTTTTGGGGTTTTCGTGGTATTGCGCTGTTCAAAAAGATTTGTATTTACTCAATGTATGGTTGAAACGGACCATTAGATTAGCCATTTTCAACCAGAGTGGCACAACACATTGTTGTGCTGCGAATGGTCCACAGGAAATTGGGAGAGGATTGGGAAATTGGGAGAGAAATTGGGAGAGAAATGGGGAAATTGGGAGAGGATCATTTATTGGTAGGGACATTGGGGATGTGAGCCCCCCACTGGCAGCACAGTGTGCGTTGTCAATTGTCAAAAAACTGATGGTGTGTCTTGAGCATTTTCAAGCCTTGTCAGTGTGTCATGTGATGAAAAAGGTTGAAAATCACTGATCTGGACAGTTTCAAAGTGGCTGCTGGGCTTTGCTGCTGGATACGGCAAAAAAGATACACACAGTTTGAAGAGATGGTGTAGTGGTTCAGGAATTGGAGTTAGACCCCTGCTCAGCCATGAAGCTTCCTTGGGCCAGTCACTACCTCTCTGCCTCTCCTACCTCACAGGGTTGTTGTGAAGACAAAAGCAGGGAAGTATACCACCTGAGCTCCTTGGAGGAAGGGTGGTATAAAAATGTTAGAAACAAATAAAGTGTGTGTGTACTGTCCAGTGTGTATATGTTACCATCAAAACCTGGAATCAGTCTCTATGGATTTAAACAAGTAAAACCTGGAATTTGCTTTCTAGCCAGTCACAGTGGGAAACTCAGAAGTGTCTTCGAAGAGTCTAGTTCTGTCAGAATGTGAAAGCACTGGGTGATTTGGTACAGTGACTAGACAGAGCTAGAACGCTCTGAGTATACTCTGGAGCTTTGAGTTTGCAGTTGTTGGAAATGGAAACTCCCAAAAAGTTTGGGAGATTTGCTTTTTTACTAGTTGAAACTTAGTCCAAGGGCCTGCAGCAGCAGATCTCGTGATCTGCTGCTGTAGATGCTGTTGCAGTGGCGCAAAAGCCATGCCACCACTGTGCACTTTGGAGCCATTGGCGCAAACAACTGGTGGCTCAGCATGCAGACCAGAACCACCTGGGCACTCTCTTGGTACAGATAAGGTGGTAGAGGGGTTGGTTCGTGGGAAGAGCAGGACAGGGATCAGGCCAGGCCAGGGGCTTGTCAAGGCCAATACTATATACCCTCAGCTCAGGTTCAACATACCCCCTTGGACCTACTCAGGTTTACACCAGCAAAAGAGCCATTGTAGATCCAAGTAGGCCCATTGGGTACCAGGGGAAAGTATACTACTTGGAAGGTGTAAAAGTTCTTTTCTTACCTCTCTGCCACTGTCTGGTCCCCAGCTGGCCCACAGCATGCAACAGAGGCTGTATCAGCACTGCTGCACACTTCGGGCTGACCCAGGACAGGATTGGACCATTAGTGCATGTAATGGATTTCACACATGTCAATATCTTGCTTATTTATTTAACAACAAGGTACGATCAAAGAAAATAGAGCCAAAGGGGACATATTAAGATGCCCACTCTTATAATTTTCATATGTCACCATCTCATTTATTGTTACAGATTAGGCATGCTTTAAATAGTCTATATTCAACTTTAAAGTGCAGCAATACTGAATGAAATGCTATTTGGCAATTCACAGCCCAGTTCTACCTAAATCACCATGTGGTGATGCAGTGGCGCCGGTACAGCTTCTGCTACATCCTGTGGAGAATTTTTTGCTGCTAGAGGTCTCCTCAGGGTAAGGGGACATTTGTAAGCCCCAGCAACTGCTATGGAGCAACTGGGACCTGTGTCAGC
Organism: Tiliqua scincoides; assembly: GCF_035046505.1. Classification (NCBI taxonomy): domain Eukaryota; kingdom Metazoa; phylum Chordata; class Lepidosauria; order Squamata; family Scincidae; genus Tiliqua; species Tiliqua scincoides. Next base: position 161,002,318 of record NC_089823.1, on the reverse strand, counting down.
TTGATCACTGCTGCAGGTCTTCTTTGATCTGTACAGGTGGACTAGGCCTGGGAAGGGTATTTGGTTTTGGTGCCTACCACTGATCCTACCCACCTCCCAGGCCTCCTTCCTGCCCCTGCCACCGCCCCATTCTGCCCACTCCAGTGGCATAGCTAGCGGGGACAGGGGTGGTCTACTTCGGGTGCCACCCTCAGGAGGATGAGACCTCTAATGACCAAAATTACTAAAACTGCTATTTTATCATCATGTTATATACCATTCAATGTGTAATTAACAGCGGAATGCAATGAAAAATGCCAGAGTGAAATACCTCAATTCTATCAAAAGTTATGGCCAAAAAACCAGAAAACAAAAATGTCTTACATTTGAGTAACAAATGAGTACATTTGAGTAACAAAAAGTTAACTCAAAATGGATAAATGAGACTGAGGGCGCAATCCTAACACACTTTCCAGCACTGACATAAGGGCAATGCAGCTCCTAGTTAAGGAAACGAACACCTCCTTACTTTGAGGAGGCCTTACTTTGGGTGTGCCCCCCAACTGCAGGATGCAGCACAGGTCCCGTTGGCACAGCTATGCCAGTGCTGAAAAGTTGGTTAGAATTTGGGCCTGTGTGTTCAAAGAACCAATGTGATGCTAATATGACGCAGTATAGAGCCAATAAGGTATTCGTAAGGTGACGCTCTGGGGGGGGGGGCACCACTAGTGACCAAAATTGTGGTGTTTAGGAATAATACCATCATGTTATATACCAATTGATGCATAATTTACAGCAGAATGCAGTACAGCAGAATGAAACAAACCGCATTGAAATACCTGTGTTCTATCAAATAACCTGAAAAGAAAAACACACCTGCCTTATATCACAAAAAGTGGATTTCCTTAACTTAAAACTAACCAATAAGTTTGAGTGTTCTGAGAGCTAACGAGGTGTTATTATGACACAGCATGGAACCAATAAGATGTCATTATGAGTCAACTCCCCTTTCAGTGTATCAGAGCTAATAGTAAAACACCTTTTCAATTGTGTGTGACTATCATCAAGTTGGCCACTTTTTTTTGTTGATTACTGACTGGTTGGGTAACCTGTACTATTCTGTAGTGAAATAAATAAATAAATAGATGGAGGTGACACCATGAGTTACCAGACGGAGTGACACCAACCCTAGTGTTGCCACTGGAAGGTTGGGTGTTGTTGGTCACTTGGTTAGATGACGTTTAAAGTGGATTCTAAACATTCATGGTGGACTACAGTCTATCTGTGGTCATGAACCATGATGGCTGCATTGAACCTCCAGATGCAGGGGCAGTATGTCATTGAGTCAGGGATGGATCCAGTGTTTGTGTCTGGGGGCAAGGGCATGAGCACGATCTTAACTCCAGAACCCAGGTCAACCAAGTGGGTAGATCTGGGCTCCTGGTTGAACTTTGGCCTCTATGGCTGAGGTTTGCTGGGTGGGTAGACCTGGACTTGGAGCCCAGATCTGCCTGCTGGGTAGACCTGGGCTCCCATTCTAACTGCCCTTGGTATAGCCTCTTCCAGGCATATAGACCTGGACTCCTGCTTGAACTTTAGCCTCCATGGCCGAAGTTTGTTGGGCAGGTAGACCTGGGCTCCTGCCTGTACTTGGAGCTCAGTTAATTAATTTTGTCTTATAGGGGGGTGTCAAAAAATTATGGGCCCTGGTTGTCAAATGACCTAGCTATGCCACTGGCTATGCCCACTCCCACCCTGTCCTGCCCACCTGCTATCCCATCAACCCTACCTTACCTCCCTGCAACCCCTTGTGTGGGCATACCTGCTGTGGCTGGTGTCTATTGGCCCACTGGCATGTGGAAGGTGACTGCAACCTCTCTACCAGTAATCTCACTGCACTCTTCAGTGGAGGCTGCTTTATGACAGCTGTAAAGCAGCCTCTGCAGGTGCAGTGCTAGTTATACTGGCGTGGAAGGTGTATAGGATTGGGCCATCAGTTAAGTTGAAATGGCAAACATTAAGACCTTCAAGCAACTGAATAGGATCCACATGATCTCAATCTGTACCTACAGCTATGCAGAAATGCAGTTGGTTTTTATGCAGATGAGGACAGAAGTACTGGGTTGGGGAGGAGAATTTAGCAGGATCCAATCTATCTCACCATTGTTTTCTGGTTCACTATTCGAAGACTGTTCCCCAAGAAAAGGGTGTAATCAATCACTATTAGTTGACTGCATTCTAATGGACTTGGAGAAATACAACGTATTCATACGGTCTTTTAAAAAGAACAAATATTTCAGTGGCTGTTCTCTCTAGTTCATTTTAGCATGTTCTCTAGACTGTAGTTCCTCCAGATAGAAGTGATTTAAAAGTGGGCTACAAGTTAGTATATCTTCAATTTAAAAAAAAAGATTTTTGCACTTCTTGTTGAGAAGCCACCTATTACTACAGACACAGCCTAAACAGGAAAATTTTGCTTTTCCTCCTTCCAGAGAAATGCCAGCTGGTGAAAATTCTGTTGCAAGGGTTCCTGTTCCAGGATGCTCTTCTGATGTTTATTTTTTCCAGCAATGTCTTCAAATAAAACACATCACTGAAGGTTACTGACATATGCATCTTCCTGGCTTTCTCTTGTTTGTGCACGATGACAAGAAAATTGACAGAGAAACCATGACTCATTGTCCTGTACTTTGATCAAAGTCTGTGTCGCTTTGCAGGTAACACATGAACTCCATACTCCATACACCCGACTGGTCCCCAATGAAAAAAAACCTTTAACCCTGAATCAGGCAGAGCAAGTAAATTTTACCCCTCGACTCCTCTGTGATTCATTATGTTTCTGGTCTTAGTGAAAACTTTGGCAATCATCTCTTGGTATTTGATGCTTATACTGCAAGGCATTTATATCCCAAGAGAATAAATGACTCTGTCTTGTGAACTTGTTTTCCCAGAAAAAATATTGTTATTTGCAAAGAAATATACAGGAATGTCATTGTGTGTGTGCATTTAAAATGTCCATGACATTTCAAAGCTGTGTTCAAATCCATGCTGTTTCCTGACCTTTGACCAAATGTTCCACCACTGGCTTCATTACAATAGTACAGGCAGTGCAGCGGAATAGTTACAGTATTTTCCCCATAGTTAAATCTTGCTATTATTAGGAAGGCAGCATAAAATTGTAAAAGCCATTTATCATCAAGGAACAAGGGCATCATTCCAGTAAAACAGATCTTCATCAAAAGCATATCTCCAGCATATTAAAATCACAGCAAATGCAGAATGTCTTGCTTAGGTGATACAGAAGTATCTTACAGACCTATGAGAGAAGTTGCAAGATTAACAACATTTTGCACATAAGCTAAGTATTTACAATACGTGCGTAAAATTGAATTAAACCCAGAGCAGCACTAATGAATGAATAACAGGCTCTGTCATTTGTGACTCTTGATACTGATGGCAAGTTTAATACTTTCTAAAACTTTTGATGAATCATGAATTGTGCTTACTTGAAGGAGCAGTATGTATTTTCATGTTGGTGACATATTCATGATGTTTCAGTTCCATCATTTCAAGGCACCTTCATTTTCATATCATAAATCTCTGTTTTTGCATGAAATCCTCTTCATTCTCATGAGGGATACATGTATACATGCATGCAGCCTTAAGACTGAAAAACTCTTCAGTATTAGCATGTATGAAGCACATCCATGAAAAATCTGGAGTCTTTAATTGAAGAACGCTGCTGACACTAGCAAAGGAACAGCAGTACAAATGCAACTGCCCTCATTGAATGTGGGCAGTTGTCAAACTATTTCACATCAAGATGCTGTCCAAGCTGAAATATGGGGAAGGGAGAGGCATCTTTCCCCAGGAGAGTGGAGTTGGCCTTTGCTGCATGTCCATCCACATGAGTGAGGAACCATTTGTCCAGATCTTGAAAGAGCTTGTGAGATTTGCTGGAGCCAATTAGAAGCAATGTTACAGCTAAATCAGTGTTCTTCAACCTTGGGGTCGGAACCCCAATGGAGTCACAAAGCCTCAATTGCAGGGACATGCAACTTACTAGAGCACCACCAGGTAAAGGGGGAGGCATCTGGTATACCCCTTCAGGTACCAGGAGATTGTGTCCTAGTCCTGCTCAGGTTCTTAGCAATTGTGCTAAAATAGCTTTCACTAGTGCCAGGCTTCATGGTAACTTTTTCTCCTTTCTCCAATAACCACATTTGGGTATGGTGAACAGTGCTGGGAGGGCATAACGGGGCGGGAAGTGGGCAGTGATGGTTGCAGGGGTGGGCAGATAGCGTCCTGGGAGGGGGTGGGATTGACAGTGGGTCCCTAGTTTCATATTTTATTTGCTTATAAAATTATTGGAGTCATGGCATGAAAAAGTTTGAAGACCACTGACTAAACCATCAACGTTCTCAACAGTGAGCTGCCAGTTCACTGTGACACAGAAAGAGACAGAGAACTCATTGCTTGAAAGACATATGCCAACCTATGCAATGTGATTTCTTAAGAACTACAAGTCCCTGAGTTCATTATTTCTTGGAACATTTTCTATGCACAGGCAGGAAGTGCTTTCAGGGTACGACAATCAATTGGAGGAGGAGCAGGAGGGAGGAAAAAGTGTTACAATAGTCTTGTATGTTATGATCGCAGCACAATTGAAACCAGTACTGCTGCAGGCTTACAGGCTCAAAAACACATTTGGTTATACATACAAATCAGGCAGTCAAAAACGTAAGAATTGTAAACAAAGGTCATGGCCATGCAGGGCTGGCTTTTAGGCAATTGGGGAGATTTCGCCCAATTGGGCCCTGTGCATGGTGGGGGCCTCGCACTGTCCTCCTGAGCAGCACTGCTTCCATTTGGCTTGAAATTGGGTCACTTTGGAAGCAAATCCAGCCCACTGCTGCTTTCAGTTGGTCTGAAATTGGTGTCAAGCATGCAGCAGCATCGCGCCTCGCTCTTTCCCCGCCCTCATAGCTCCTGGTGCCATCCCCTTCTACGTCTCACTCTGGAGCAGGCTGTTGTGGATGGGGCAGCAACGGGTGAGAGTAGGGGAGCGCTGTGGACTGGGCGTGCATGCCCTCCTCCCCCTGGCATATTGGTGCCAGGCATATTGGTGCCCTCCTCCCCCTGAAATTGGTGTCAAGCATGCAGCAGCATCACGCCTCGCTCTTTCCCCGCCCTCATAGCTCCTGGTGCCATCCCCTTCTACGTCTCACTCTGGAGCAGGCTGTTGTGGATGGGGCAGCAACGGGTGAGAGTAGGGGAGCGCTGTGGACTGGGCGTGCATGCCCTCCTCCCCCTGGCTGACTTCACAGGCACCTTTTCTTCACAACCACTAATGGTACAGGAGTCCTATCCACTTGCACAGAAGTAGCAGATTTTTTTTTTCTTGGTCTGGCTCCATTCAAGCTAAGAGCTAAAAAAATTGTAGTGGGAGCCCTTCAAAAATGTTTCCAATTGGGGCCCGCAGCTCCTAAGGCTGGCCCTGTATGGTGTCACATGCCTTGTTATATCACACTTGGATTTTTGCAGTGTGCTTTATGAAGGCTGGCCTTTGAAAATTTTAAGTGCTATGACCAAATTACTGACTGGACATTGGCTTTGTTTCTGGGTCCAGTTTGAGGTACTGTTTCTGACCCTTTAAAGCACTAAGCAACTTGGAACTGATTCTTCTAAAGGACCTCCTTTTCTCATAGGAGCCGACCCGTGGATGCAGATCTTTCAGAGATGGCCTCCATCATATTCCACAAATGTCCGAGTTCTGTTTTATTAGCTTTCTCAGTGGCTCGCCCAGGTTGTGGTACTTCCCTTGGGGCGGGGGGGGTGCGACTGTCTTGCAGTCTCTCCATTGACCTTCTGTTGACGCACTTTGACTTTTTTGTTTGAACAGGTTGTTGCTCCATAGAGCCTTTAAGGCTCTCTGGTTATTTTGGTTATTTTTAACTGCTACTGCTGATTTGGTTTTATTTGCTGCCACGGTTTTCTATTGTTGAGGTAAAGGACCCAAGAGAAGGTAGGGTGACCGAGAGGAATTGTGCCTAATGGTTAGCATGCACACACCTCTTCCCACTTTTCCTTTCTTGGATTAGCAACTGAAGAGGAGCGAACCCTTGTAGTTTTTAAGAGCTGTCACCATCCCAGGCAACAGAGACCAGGTAAAGAAGAACCATTTGAGAAAAAAACCTCTCTCCAAGGAGAACACTGAAGTCCAGGAAGTCTTATTAAAAATCAAAAATCATGGTAGCATCTGCAAGGGCAAAGAGATGCCTTTCAACAGTCTGACAGAAGCAATGCAGTGAGTGAAGAACTATGTGAACAAAAATGTCAAGAGGCAGGGCCAGAACTAGTATGAAGCAGGGTGAAAGTGGCAACCTCAGGTAGCAGACTGTGGGTCAGTTCTCAGAGGCAGCAAAACCCTCCCAGTACCACTCCACAGTTGGCCTCCAACAGAGAATCTGAAATTTTCCCATATAGTTTTTCTCTTCCCTGCCTAAGAGGGATATTGGGGGAAAGATGGGACTGAGGTGTGTGATTTGCATAGAGAGAAACAGATAGAGTAGAGATAAAGGAGGGAGAGGCATTGAGTGCATGGCTTCCTGCAGCAAAATGTCGAGGGGTGGCATCTGGCAAGATGAAAATGATTTCCTCACACAGGCGATACCTACAAGCAACCAGTTGAAACATATTCAGGTCCGCTTTGCATAAAGACCTTGGAACAGCTCATATTTATTCTATGAAATGGAGTTAATTAAAACAAGCATACAATTGCAAATAATTTTCAGTGCATGTGCACAGATTTTTACTATATCACCAGGGGCTCTGGCACTGTCAGAAAGAACCGTCAGCAGCTAGAACCCTTTGAGCTCTGCACTTGTTCTGCTGTGGCACAATAAGGCACTTGGCTGATTTGTCTACGAAACATGGACTAGCAAGAGAACCGATTTTGATGAGGTTGCTCCTTTCATAAGGAGGAAAAGGCCAGAAAAAATAAAGCTATTCAATTAATTTCAAAAATAATTCCAATTAATTTCAAAATAAAATTGGCAATTTTTTTTAATGACTTCATGAGACTATAGGCGGAATGGATGGGAATGTGAGTGGGCAGGGGGAGAGGGAACCATGTCCTATATTGTATTGGGTTCAGATAAATGATGTTTGGGCACTGCATGTGTCCAGGTCTGACCCAAGACTTCCTGGCACCTGAGGCAGCATCCCCTTATCCAAAGATGTGCTGGCCTCTGCTCCTCCCATTCTTCAGTGTTCAACTTCCACTCTCCTACCCTCTGCATTTCCTCATGTTATACGTTCTCCTCTTACTTTTCAACCCAGGGAGTAGAAGGAGGAGGAGAAATGAAGTAGGCAGACACCTGAAGGCCCCCCCCCACCTAAAGTGACTGCTTCAGTTGGCCTCATGGACAGGCCAGCCCTGAATTTCAGCCCAATCCTAACTAAATCCCAGTGTGACAATTCTGCAGCACAGGCATAGGTTATGCTGCATCCCACGGAGAATTCTTGGCTGCTGGCGTTCTTTGGGTAAGGGTCATTTATCCCCTTGCCCCAAGGTAAGCCCCACCAGCTGCTATGGGTCAACTTGGAGCTACGCCACCAATATCACTGGCTTAAGTTCGAGTTGATCTGCGCAGGCAGATCAGGCCCGGGAAGGGGGTTTGGATTCAGTGGGCACTGCCTCTGCCAAACCTGTTCCCCTCCTGGGCCTGATCCACCACCCCTGCCCCATGTGTTCCTTGTGCTGCTCTCCCCCTGCCCCATTCAACCCACCCTGCCCTCCCTGCCCCATTTTACTCCCTGCATAAGGTTTACCTGCTTGGTGGGCCTGCAATGCTCTGCAAGTGTGCATAGGAAGATTCCGACCTTCCCACTGGCGTGCCAGCTCTCTGCACTGCCACAAAGTGCTTAATGGCACTTTTGTGGTAGACATCACCAGCAGAACACTTTTTCTGCCCGCACTGGAGGTGATATGTTCATCCACCTTATACATACATCATATGTTCATGCAAGCGACCTAATTAGCTAAGCAGAGTGTGGAAGTACATATTCATTTCCTAATTAAGCATGTGTAAATTTTCACTTCCTCTCACTATCTTACTTGCTTATTTGTAAGGGGAAGCATCTAGTCTTATCTAGTCTTGTCCTTCTACTCCCCATTCCTTATCTCAGTGTTTCTCAAACTATGGGTCGAGACCCACTAGGTGGGTTGCGAGCCAATTTCAGGTGGGTCCCCATTCATCTCAATATTTTATTTTTAATATATTAGACTTGATGCTACCATGGAATGTGACTGCATTTGGGGAAATGTTGCAGACCTGTACTTTTAACAAGCTACTATGTATATTCTTTTAACAATGACAGTCAATGGGACTTACTCCTGGGTAAGTGTGGGTAGGATTGCAGCCTAGGATTGTTAAACATTTTCCTGCTTGATGATGTCACTTCTGGTCATGACATCACTTCCGGTGGGTCCTGATAGATTCTCAGTCTAAAAAGTGGGTCCCGATGCAAAATGTGTGAGAACCACTGCCCTATCTATACTTTCAGCTTCTCTCAGCAGTCTATCTAAATAATGAACTTAGCAAAGCTAACTAACTGCTCTAAGACGAATAGCTTCTACCCCAAATCATAAACCATGGCCTTCGTCCCTCTCAATAGGAAAAGTATGGTATTGAGGTTTAAAGACTAGGGGTGTTTTGGTCCCTGAAGCAAGCAAGTTGCCAGAGGCTGCCCAGCTCAATGATGCAGGCTGTGCACCCTCAGCCAGGGTTGCAAAGCAAGTCTCCAAGAGCTGTCTGGCTCAGCATAGGTGGTTCAGTCCATCTTCTTTGACCCTCTTTCTAGGGGTTGATTTTAAGAAGCTCTTATTGGCATTGACAATATACAACGTGATGTCAGGATAGGAAAAGTGGTTGCTGGCTGTGTCCCCCAAGTTAGAAGCTTGCACAAATGGAGGGAGGACAATTAGTGTGAGGTGTTAGGATCTGCTCAGGTATGTGCTTAGTGTGTGCTTAGCTGTGTGTATTATTTAATACACTGTGGCCCTATTTTATTACGTGTACCTCGTCTTGTGTGCTTATTTATTTATATCAGGGGTGTCCAAAGTTTTTGGCTGGAGGGCCACATCATCTCTCTGACACTGTGTTGGGGGCTGGGGAAAAAAAGAATTAATTTACATTTAAAATTTAATAAATTTGCATAAATTTGCATAAGTGTACATAAATGAATATATTAAAGATGAACTTTTATGAATGAATGAAGGTCTTGCAATAGCTCAAGGCCTATAAAAGGCCTTGCACAAAGCAAGGCTGACCTTTCCTTTGCTTCCTCTGCTGCATCACAGACATGAAACAGCAAGCAGTGGGGGAAGACTTCATCCCACAGCTCACGCGAGAGGTCAAACAGTCGCTGTCATGCTGAGAGCAGTTGCATCGGGCCAGTGCGGGCTCCAGCAAATCTCTGGAGGGCCAGAGGCTCATTGGAGACTGGGGGCTCCGCATCGAGAAGCCTTGAGGGCTGCATGTGGCCCCAGGGCCGGGGTTTGGGCACCCCTGATTTATATTAAAAAAAATTATATCCCACAATTCTCTTTACTGAAAAGGAATGAGGGCAGCTTACAACCTCATGAAAAGCACATAAACAATATTGTATTGATTGGGAAGGGGGTAATGCTGGTAAAAAAAATTAAATTTTCTTGGCCACCTACCCACTCCCGTACCAGATCACAAGTAACATGCCTTAGTTTTTGAATGAATTTATCATACCGCATCGGAGAACTGCTGTTCCAAGACAAACAAGTCAAAAATCCCCTTTGGCTGGTTGAGATTATTTCACTGGATCCTGGCCAAGTTCTGCCTTGTTTGAGTCACTCTGAATAAAATGAAGAAATGACTTGCTTTTTACAAATTAATTCACAAGGGATTATTTGGAACTTAGCACTTCCCATGATGTAACTGGACAGACGAGTTCCATCCCAGCCCTAGTGGTGCCTCAAGTGGTGCCATGAGGTGCACCTAGCTAGAGTCCCCCTGCACTACACTTTTCTCCGCAGCCCCTTCTCTTTCTGGGTGTGCAAACTGTGCTTGATCCTCACAGTGGTCTCCTTCTTCCTAGGCATGCCCTATTGAAGCCACTCTCCCCTTAGTTTTTAGCTCCTGGGCACATAAATTGTGCAAGTCCCCCACGGATTGATTCCCTCTCCCAACCCTTGTGCTTTTCCACTTTCACTCTCTTCCATCTTGCACCACCAACTGAACCTCAATTTCCTCCCTGCACATACCGTAACTTGTCCTCACCCCAACTTGTCCCATTGCTTGAACCCCCGCATTTTCTTCCTCCCTTCGTTCACTTGACTTTGCTTACATTTTATACCCCCCCCCCCAACAGATCCTCCTGTGACTTGTCTTGTAGCTGGGCTCTTACTCCTTGCTTCCTCCCCATTCCTCCTGTTGAAAAGGTGACAGAAGGATCATGAATAAAGAAGTTGGGAAGAGTCAAGTGGCATTGATGGATGGCAACATGTCCACTCTTCCTCACCAGAGCACTCAGCTCTTCCCATGTGTGCAGCCTTAGTTACGGTGAGGCAAGAAGATAACTTTTAAAGGGATAATAAAGCAAAAATAATAATTTACTAATGACTCCAATAACTTGCTGCAACTGTTTTCACTATTGCTCTAATAGCAACAACTATAGTTAGGGGGGCCAGGTTGGATCCCAAAACCTGAGATTTCTGAAGCAAGGCCTTTGAAAATTGGGGAGCAGGGATTGATACTTGGAAACCAAGAGTGACAGGGCTTAGCGGCAGCCCAAAATGGCCTCTGAGATTAACCTTTGCTGTCTTTCTGTGTGAGAGAAAAGTAATAAGTTAGAGAAATGGCGTCATTTTTGGCAAACTGGTAACTTTGGCTATCATGCAAAGTGCTGACAGTCAATGAATCACATCTGAGTGCAAGATAAACCCAGATAAATGGGCAAGATAAGCACAGTTCTCTGTTGGATGACTGCCTGCCCCCCCCCCCCGTGGGTGGCCTGGCTATGGGGTGGTGTACTGGTGTACTGGAAAGGGGGGGGGTGTACTGGTCTCTGTGAAACCAGTCCTCATCATTGGCATCCTTCAGTCTCAGAAGACTATGGTATCGCGCTCTGAAAAGTGGTTCTGGAACAGTGTCTAGTGTGGCTGAAAAGGCCAATTCAGGAGTGACAACCCCTTCCATACTGGGAGCAAATGTAGTCTGTCCTTGGTGTGTCTCCCTGGCTATGGGCCTTCCTTCTTTGCCTCTTTGCCTCAGTCTGTTGGGCAAGTGTCTCTTCAAACTGGGAGAGGCCATGCTGCACAGCCTGCCTCCAAGTGGGCTGCTCAGAAGCCAAGGTTTCCCACCTGTTGAGGTCCACTCCTAAGGCCTTCAGATCCCTCTTGCAGATGTCCTTGTATCGCAGCTGTAGTCTACCTGTAGGGTGCTGTCCCTGCATGAGTTCTCCATAGAGGAGATCCTTTGGGATCCGGCCATCGCCCATTCTCACAACATGACCAAGCCAACGCAGGCGTCTCTGTTTCAGCAGTGCATACGTGCTAGGGATTCCAGCTCGTCCCAGGACTGTGTTGTTTGGAACTTTGTCCTGCCAGGTGATGCCGCGGATACGTTGGAGACAGCACATGTGGAAAGTGTTCAGTTTCCTCTCCTGTTGTGAGCGAAGAGTCCATGACTCGCTGCAGTACAGAAGTGTACTCAAGACACAAGCTCTGCAGACCTGAATCTTGGTATGTTCCGTCAGCTTCTTGTTGGACCAGACTCTCTTTGTGAGTCTGGAAAACGTGATAGCTGCTTTACAGATGCGTTTGTTTAGCTCGGTATCAAGAGAAAGAGTGTCAGAGATCATTGAAACCAGTCCAATGAGTTCCTAATTAGTTCTGCAGTAGCATGAAAACAATGTGCCTGTGGAGGGATCATAGGAAGAGATGGGTTTTTTGGGTACTTCTCATTTTTTAAAACAAATAAAAAAAAAGCCAAAATCTGTGAAAAAATAAAACTATTCTCTAACACCTCTACATGCATGTGGCTGCATCTGCTGACACTATACCACCTATGTGACCTACCTAGTACACTTTTAAAGCAATTATAATTCATAATTATAATTTTTAAAAATGCACCCTAGGAATAAAAACATATAACACTGCATTTCTCATTTTCATTTAAAAAAACAAAAAACAAACAACTCTGAAAAAATAAATCCAAAAAAGGACACCTCTAATCATAGGGTTTCAGAGTTCTGCAGTGCATGAGAACAATGTGGAAAGATAATTGGATTTGGGTTCTCCACAGATCAGCTGTAGGGAGAACCAAATTTTAAAAGGGACATCCAATTCTAGTTCCTCTCTAGTTCCTGCTTAACGATGCTGTGGTTCATGTCCCTTCCTTTACATTATACCTGTTGGTGGCTGTTTGTTAACTTAAGAACATAAGAACATAAGAACAGCCCCACTGGATCAGGCCATAGGCCCATCTAGTCCAGCTTCCTGTATCTCACAGCGGCCCACCAAATGCCCCAGGGAGCACACCAGATAACAAGAGACCTCATCCTGGTGCCCTCCCCTACATCTGGCATTCTGACTTAACCCATTCCTAAAATCAGGAGGTTGCGCATACACATCATGGCTTGTACCCCATAATGGATTTTTCCTCCAGAAACTTGTCCAATCCCCTTTTAAAGGCATCTAGGCTAGACGCCAGCACCACATCCTGTGGCAAGGAGTTCCACAGACCTACCACACGCTGAGTAAAGAAATATTTTCTTTTGTCTGTCCTAACCCGCCCAACACTCAATTTTAGTGGATGTCCCCTGGTTCTGGTATTATGTGAGAGTGTAAAGAGCATCTTCCTATCCACTCTGTCCATCCCCTGCATAATTTTGTATGTCTCCCCTCAAGCGTCTCTTTTCTAGGCTGAAGAGGCCCAAATGCCGTAGCCTTTCCTCATAAGGAAGGTGCCCCAGCCCCATAATCATCTTAGTCGCTCTCTTTTGCACCTTTTCCATTTCCACTATGTCTTTTTTGAGATGCGGCGACCAGAACTGGACACAATACTCCAGGTGTGGCCTTACCATAGATTTGTACAACGGCATTATAATACTAGCCGTTTTGTTCTCAATACCCTTCCTAATGATCCCAAGCATAGAATTGGCCTTCTTCACTGCCACCGCACATTGGGTCGACACTTTCATCGACCTGTCCACCACCACCCCAAGATCTCTCTCCTGATCTGTCACAGACAGCTCAGAACCCATCAGCCTATATCTAAAGTTTTGATTTTTTGCCCCAATGTGCATGACTTTACACTTACTGACATTGAAGCGCATCTGCCATTTTGCTGCCCGTTCTGCCAGTCTGGAGAGATCCTTCTGGAGCTCCTCACAATCACTTCTGGTCTTTACCACTCGGAAAAGTTTGGTGTCGTCTGCAAACTTTGCCACTTCACTGCTCAACCCTGTCTCCAGGTCATTTATGAAGAGGTTGAAAAGCACCGGTCCCAGGACAGATCCTTGGGGCACACCGCTTTTCACCTCTCTCCATTGTGAAAATTGCCCATTGACACCCACTCTCTGCTTCCTGGCCTCCAACCAGTTCTCAATCCACGAGAGGACCTGTCCTCTAATTCCCTGATTGTGGAGTTTTTTCAGTAGCCTTTGGTGAGGGACCGTGTCAAACGCCTTCTGAAAGTCCAGATATATAATGTCCACGGGTTCTCCCGCATCCACATGCCTGTTGACCTTTTCAAAGAATTCTATAAGGTTCGTGAGGAAAGACTTACCCTTACAGAAGCCATGCTGACTCTCCCTCAGCAAGGCCTGTTCGTCTATGTGTTTTGAGATCCTATCTTTGATGAGGCATTCCACCATCTTACCCGGTATGGATGTTAGGCTGACCGGCCTATAGTTTCCCGGGTCCCCCCTTTTTCCCTTTTTAAAAATAGGCGTGACATTTGCTATCCTCCAATCTTCTGGCACCGTGGCCGTTTTGAGGGACAAGTTGCATACCTTAGTCAAGAGATCTGCAACTTCATTCTTCAATTCCTTAATAACCCTTGGGTGGATGCCATCAGGGCCCAGTGACTTATTGATCTTTAATTTATCAATGAGGTCTGAAACATCTTCTCTTTTAACCTCTATCTGACTTAACTCCTCGGTTAGGAGGGGCCGTTCGGGCAGCGGTATCTGCCCGAGGTCTTCTGCCGTGAAGACAGATGCAAAGAACTCATTTAATTTCTCTGCCATCTCTAAGTCTCCTTTTATCTCCCCTTTCCCTCCCTCACCATCCAGAGGGCCAACCGCTTCTCTGGCGGGTTTCCTGCTTCTAACATATTTGAAGAAGCTTTTATTATTCCCCTTAATGCTGCTGGCCATGCGTTCCTCATAGTCTCTCTTGGCCTCCCATATCACCTTCTTACATTTCTTTTGCCACAGTTTATGTTCCTTTTTATTCTCCTCATTAGGGCAAGACTTCCATTTACGGAAGGAAGCTTCCTTGCCCTTCACAGCCTCTCTAACTTGGCTGGTTAGCCATGCGGGCACTCTCCTGGATTTAGTGGAACCCTTCTTTCTTTGCGGTATACACCTCTGCTGGGCCTCTATTACTGTTGTTTTAAGCAGCCTCCATGCACTCTGGAGAGATTGGACTCTTTTTACCCTCCCTTTCAACCTCCTTCTAACCAGCCTCCTCATTTGAGGGAAGTCCGCCCGTCGGAAGTCAAGGGTTTTTGTTAGAGATTTGCCTGGTATTCTTCCCCCAACGTGCACGTCAAAACGGATCGCAGCATGATCACTGTTCCCCAATGGCTCAGTAACGTTTACATCTCTAACCAGGTCCTGCGTACTGCACAAAATTAAATCCAGAGTCACCTGTCCTCTGGTGGGCTCCGTGACTAGCTGATCTAAGCCACAGTCATTTAGCAAGTCAAGAAATCCGGTTTCCTTATCGTGACCAGAACACAAATTGACCCAGTCAATATGAGGATAATTGAAGTCCCCCATGATTACAACCCTGTCCCTCCTTGTCACCTCCCTGATCTGTTTCCTCATTTCAAGGTCCCCATCAGATTTCTGGTCTGGAGGACGATAGCACGTCCCCAGTATTACATCACTGCACAAGCCTGGTAGTTTAACCCACAGAGATTCTACAGTGGAGTCGGACCCACCTTCAATCTCTACTTTGCTGGATTCTATCCCTTCCTTAACATAAAGGGCCACCCCACCTCCAACACACCCCTCCCTGTCCCTCCTGTAGAGTTTATAGCCCGGGATTGCGGTATCCCACTGATTCTCCGCATTCCACCAGGTTTCCGTTATGCCCGCTATGTCAATATTTTCCCTTGTCACCAGACATTCCAGTTCTCCCACCTTTGCTCATAGACTTCGGGCATTCGCATAAAAGCATTTATACACGGAATGCCCCAGGATGGGCTGCTTATTTGCTCCTTTGTCCCCGCATCCTCTCATTGTGCCAAACCGTCTATCACATCCCATCACCCTACCTTTCCCAATTTCTTCTCCTACCCTGCCTTTGTCTTGTTGTTCTCTAACTTCCCCATCCTCATCCCATAGGGATGAGGAGTCCTGAACCGGATGCCCCTCGGCTCCTGTTGGCCTTCCCCCAGGGATCAGTTTAAAAGCTGCTCTGCCACCTTTTTAATGTTATGCGCCAGCAGTCTGGTTCCATTCTGGTTCAAATGGAGCCCGTCTCTCTTGTACAGGCCCCGCTTGTCCCAAAACGTTCCCCAGTGCCTAACGAATCTAAACCCCTCCTCCCTACACCACCGTCTCATCCACGCATTGAGACCCCTGATCTCCGCCTGCCTAGCTGGCCCTGCGCGTGGAACAGGTTACTTGTTCAGTGGTTACTGGAAGCAAAACAACAGTAGCACTGTAACAGACATTAGGAGAAATAAGAACCGCTACTGTCTTTAGTAACTGTATGGCAAGAAGAAATTCAGCAGATTAAGACATCTCAGGGGTGGAGTCAGAGGTTGAGGCTCTCTGACTCATAGCCTGGTCCAGCAGAGGGCCCATCTAGTTAGGCCTATCTAGCTAGCCATCTAGCTAGCCTTGAACCCTCAGTACCAGTGGCAATGCCCAATGCACTATCAGGGGATGGGCAAGGACCCTGTGGGGGCCCAGTACAGGCCTTTGCCCCATAGCTCCAGCTCTGATTCGTCTGGTCATCCAGAGCAAGCTTCATTTTGGGGGGCTGCAATGAAAAGAGTCTTCATTTGCCTGCCATGCACACACTCTTCCAACAGCCCTGATTCCCTATCGTGCAGCAGTTGTTACATCTTTGGGAATAATTGTAGAAGACAATTGGCAAGTTGTTGATGCCCTTACTGAACCGGATAGTTGTCTAGTAAACAGAAACCACCACTGAAGTGGAGTGGGGTGGGGACACGGTGCCCATTCTCGCTTTTTAACCTTAGTTTGCTGGAGACTAACTTTCAGGTTGCTGATTTGCCAAAAATGACCCTGTTTCTCCACCTTTGGGCTTTTTTCCCCTCAGATGAATAAGTGGCAGAGATTAATCTCAGGCCATTTGGAGTCTACTGTTGGGCTTTGGCCCTTGACTCCTGCATCCCACTCTGGTACCATATTTATCCCACTTTTCCAAGGATTTGCAGGCTGGTGTTATCACCAAGCACATAGGAATCTTAGATTTCTCTTTAGTTCACACGAAGCACAACACTTCCTTGGTTCACTTGACTGGATCTGCAAGGAAAGACATATGAGTGTTTTAAGAAACTGAGTGTGGTGGAGTAAACTTGGGAATTCAGAATCCTCGGGGCAATAATGGTGATTTTTAGGGTGAGTGAGAACTTGGAACTCTGCCATGTCAGTCGAGCAATCTTGTGCTTTTAATACTCCAAGCTAGAACAGCTTCAAGATTCTCATTTTTATTGTTGTTCTGCAGTGTTGAAATGCCTGATTACTGTTTAAAACGTCTGTATGGAAGTGAAGTATTGATTGACTTTTTTTTTGGCCCCCTGTATGCTAGATATACACTATAAATTTTACATTATATAAACTTGTATCTAAAAATTGATCTTTCAAGAAACTTTATCAAGAATTCCTCATGGAAGAGCCAGGTCACACATGTCATTTGCTCACATGGTATTGTTGGCAACCTTCAGTCTCGAAAGACTATGGTATCGCACTCTGAAAGGTGGTTCTGGCACAGCATCTAGTGTGGCTGAAAAGGCCAATCCGGGAGTGACAATCCCTTCCACACTGGGAGCAAGTGCAGTCTGTCCCTGGTCTGCCTCCCTGGCTATGGGCCTTCCTTCTTTGCCTCTTTGCCTCAGACTGTTGGCCAAGTGTCTCTTCAAACTGGGAAAGGCCATGCTGCACAGCCTGCCTCCAAGCAGGCCGCTCAGATACATGGTATTACTAATACATGGTATTCGTATTACAGGAATCTGAGACCCAGAATCCTATTGCACTGGCATGCCGACTCGGCCCTTAACTTCAGTACAGTGACCTGGTTTAGATGTGATGGAGACTTTGTTAATCATGATTTGTTTGCATTCCTAGAATCACTTTTAAATTAGGTCTCTGAATATATCCAGGAGCCTCTGTAATACAGGTGCAAAGGAGGCCTCTAAGCAGTCAAATGCACCTGGAAAGGGTTTCCTAGGTAGGAGTTTTGAAAACCATCAGTTGATGAGGTTTCATCAGGTACTGCACTCAAGCAGGCAAAAACTACTACTACATATGAAAAGCCACATATATTAAATTCAGTACCTGAGCCTTCAGAATATAAAGAAATGGTTACTTCAGCTGTTTGTGGTTGCTGAGTTTCCATATATGTCATTTTTTAGATGGTATAGTGAGAATGGGCTCCAATTCACCTCTTTTTCTCACGTTTGACATACTCCATGCAGGAGTGGTCTGAAGAGTAACCTAATGGCACTAGATGTTGCAGGTTTGTGTGTGAATCCCTGTAACTGCAGCCAAGGCATAATTTCTAAATTATATAGCCTGAGAATCAGCTTGCAAGTCGGAAAGAAAGTCAGACGTTTTGAGGCTAAGTGTAAACACATTGGTGGCAATTAAAATATTATTTGTGAGCCTGAAAGTCATCTGTCAAAAATATTTTCTAGATGTTCTGCTTCCTTGTTCCTCTTTTCCAGCAATTAAGTCTAGCGTTGTGAACCACATGCATCCCATTTGTTCAGCCTGTGGTTGTTGCAAATAGCTGATTTCAGAGTAAGCTTAGCTAAGGCTAAGTACTGGCACCACTTTGGTTTCTGTTTGTGGCTACCCCACCACCAAAGCTCACCACTACCACCAAACACTTGCCTTCCTGTGAGGTTTCAGGCCAAGGCAAGTGTAAACAGTTGCTGTTGATTATACAAGCCAAACTTCTAAATAGCATGAAGTACTTCGTTTGTGTTCTTCTGACATTTACAATGATTGTAATTATACTCATACGTATATATAATGTGATTTTTGCTACAGTAGGGTTGTCAGTCAAAGAAAATTTAGGTGATTATTCAAATGAGTTTTGATTGGTTACTAGATTCACAAATTGTTTGCATGTCTACTCAGTAGTCCTATTTATTTCAATGGAACTTAATCCCAGGTAAGTGTTACAGGATTGCAGCCTAAGGGCCCAATCCTAAATAGGCATGCCGGGTGACTGGTGCCCAGAGGAGCTGTTGGTGCCATGTGGATGGCCGGCTGACGCTCCCCCAGCACCAGCTGGCAGTGAGTATTTTAGGGATGGGGGAGACAGGGAGTGGGCAGAAAGGGGAGGAAAGAGGAAGAGGAGGATTGGGCCTGGGAGAGGTGTGGAGACGATGGCAGAGTCTGCTGCCATATCCCAACCTCCCTCCTGGCCCGGGCAGCCCAACACAGACCTCCTCTGAGGAGACCCATTGGTGCTGCAGCTGCGTTACCAGGGGTAAGGGAGCAAATGCTCCCTTACCCTGAGGAAACCCCAGTGGTGCCTTGGCACCCACAGGATGCAGTGGTTGCCATTTTGCTCCTCTGGCTGCTTCTCTGAGCGCTGCCGGGCTTACAGTTGGGCTGTAAGTCATTTGGGGCACAGTCCTAACCAACTTTCCAGCACTTTCATAGCTATGCCAATGTGGCATGCACTGCATCCTACAGTGGGGAGGCAGTCAAGGGGGCCTGCTCAAGGTAAGGGCATGCTTGTTACCTTACCTTGGGGGCTGCACTGCGGCTAAGTCAGTGCTGGAAAGTTGGTTAGGATTGTGCCCTAAATTTACAACTGAATAAAAGCAAAACAAAAATAGCATAGTTCCTTTTATTTGAGATGACACAGTGTGAGAGTGAAGGGGCGGAAGATGTTTTTCAAAAAGATGCTTTTGCCACCTGCAATTTTTTTACATTCTTTTATTAAAAATAATACTTTTTAAATATGACCTGCTGTACAGTTAATTAGGGACAACTTTATAGTGAATTAAATTGTTAATGAATGTAATCGGCAGATTGAGCATTATAGCCCAGAGTGCTCATAAGCGGAAACTGCTGCTTTTGCATATAAGTGGAATCTGCTGCTTTCTGACTCTTGAGTTCCTGATAAAAGTGAGGCTCAGCTACTTTTATCTTGTGGTTCATATAACTTCTGAGAAAGATCAATTCCTTTGACAAGCCATGTGATGAGCACTTCTTTCCATTGGTGAGTCATGTTAGCATGGTGTCATGTTTCTTAAGCATGCCCAAAACACACTGTTTCTTGCTGGGAAGATGATGCCTGTCAATACAGCTACCCTATACATTGACTTCCCCATGGCTGGGGTTCTTGAGCTGTTCATTATGGAAGATTTGTACCTGGCTTTTGTTTCCCCAGTCCAAATCTCATGTGCGGTATCTCATGGGAAGCTTGGTCTGTGTTAGCAAGAAAGTCTAGCCCTCTATACTTCAGAAGACAAAGGATTTTGGTGTTCTTGTGAACACAGATTTTATGCTCTGTGGGAATTGCAATTCTCATGGCCCTTGGAAGCCATATGTTCTTTTGCCAAGAACAACCAGCTATGGATAATAGCAAGCTTTGCGTCACCTCAAGATTGGGTATCTGGAGCTCGCCTGATAGTTACCCCCTGTCAGAGTGAGCTCATCATCTGATGTTCAGTAACAGCTATAAATAAGTGGGTGCTTTTATCAATTAAGTGGCAATTCCCTTACTCAAGCATGATTTAAGGTATACAGGCAGGGTCCCCATATCCACGGGGGATCAGTTCCCTCCCCCCTGCAGATATGGAAACCATTGATACTGGGGAACACTGTGAAAATAACAGCTCCTGCACCCATTACACTACCTTTTTTGTATAGTTATTTTTTGGGTAGTCTTGCTGGAAGCATGGATGTTTCTTGCTTTAAACTTGCTTTAAGCTGCATGTCCTCCCAAGAAGCCAAGCTCCACTCAGCTCAGAGCTCAGGATTCTCAGAAGTCCAGCTATGATGTATGATATCATCACTGTGCATCTAGAAACACCTCAGGGCTTGGCATGGCAGCCAAAGGGGTTTGTGCACTGGTGCAGACCCATTAGAGGAATTATTAGCACAGACTCTTCCTGCACAGTGTCGTTAACTGTGCCATGATGCTATTTCTGCATGCTTTGCGATGACATCATACGTCCTTGCTGAACTTGTGAGTTGCCGAGGTTTGTACTGTGCTTGGCAAGTGGCCTCACAGCTTGGGGTCGTGTTCTTCAACCTTTGGCCCCCAATGTGCGACTTCTCATGATATGTCTTAAGTACCATCAATACTGGTGATGTCAGCACATGGTCCTACCCTTTCCGATTCAGCCATGCAGAAGCTCCCAGGGAAGGGAGAATGCGGGAAATGTTTGCGCTCTTAACAGCCAGTAGCTCACCAGCTGATCGTTGACAGTGCTGCCCACAAGTGAGAGAGAGCCTGCATGATACAGAATCTGATCCTTCAGCCAAAATTGGCTGGGGTACCACCAGGTGGTACAAGTACCACTACTTAAAAAACAGTGGCTTAGGGGGAACACTGCTCTTGACTCCTCTGTCTCCTCCCCTTCACCTTTTCCCTCTCACAGTTTGCATTCCCCTGACTGACTCTCCACTGCTGTGGGTCCCTATGCTCTTCACTTGTCCTCTTCACGTGCAGCAGATGGAAGAGAAAATGCTGTGTGAGGTGCAGAAATAAACTGTGAGAACCAGAAGGTTGGGTTCTTGCAGGATGAGCAAAGGAAGAAGGTAGTTCTCAGGCACTGGCCGCATTAATGATCAGAACTGAGGAGTCAAACAATGGGTGACACAATGGGTTCTCCAAGGCCCCAGAGCTTAGCAGCATACTCTAAACAGGGGGTCCCACAACTGAAACCCATCCTGTTATGTTTATATAGTTCCCTCATGACTATGGACTGCCTCAAAAGTGGGAGGGGCCTTGAAGAATACAGTATGTTAATTAAACAGTCCATAATCCATTACCCAGTCCATGAGTCAGTGCATTAGTCAGCAAGCCAGTAAGGGCCCAATCCTATCCAACTTTCCAGCACCGGTGCAGCCGCAATGCAGCCCCGAGGTAAGAGTACAAACATCCCCATACCTTGAGGAGGCCTGTGTGACTGCCTCCCCAACACAGGAAGCAGTGCACACCCCATTGGCACAGCAGCGCTGCCACTGGAAAATTGGATCGAATTGGGCCCTTACTCAGTTAGCCAGAAAGTCAGTCTAATAAACTAGCAAGTCTCAGCTACAACCCACAAACTCTCACTGCCTCAGGTGCTACTTTTTTTATCTCTGTAATGACCTGGCTGCCTCTAGTGACTGCAGCTATGCAGCACATCCACTGCTAATTGGAGCCCTGGGGCTAACCCTCCGTTTCCTGGCTGATCTTGAGCAAGGGGCCACTGCTAGCACCACACTATCTCCTTGAGAATCTTCCATGGTTCCAATACAGACTGCAAAGCCTTTTGCTTTTGCAGTTGCAACTAGCTTTGAAGGCAAGGAGGAGGGCTGCTTTACATCAGCAGCCAGGCTCCTGAAGAAACTGTGTGTTTTTTCCCCCTCCAGGAACGCTAGTGGTCTTAGTGTTTCAAAAAGTCAAGATTAGTCATAAACCACTGATAGAGTCATAGAACACAGGTACTAGAGTTGGTCATAGAACACAGGTACTAGAGTTGGAAGGCCTTCTTGGAGGTCACCAACCCTCTGCGGGTGACACACACCCCTGAACAGCTCTTACAGTTAGAAAATTCTTCTTCAAGTCTAGCTTTCTACTTCCAGTTACTTTCAACTTATTGGTTCTACTCTTGTGCTCAGGAGGCATCTAAAACAAGCCCTCTTTTTTGTGTGTGTGTGTGCCAGACTTTCAGATACTTGATGACAGCAATATTTCATTTACAAGTTAGATCTCTGGTGAAATGAACTCTTACAGTCTAACAGAGCTGTCCCTCTGGAAAGCTGCAATCTGACTGCGCTGACTGTGAAACTGACAGCACAATCCTATGCATATCTACTTAGAAGTCTCATTGTGACCAGGGAGGCTTACTCTCAAGAAAGTGTATGTGTATACTGTATAGGATTGCAGCTTGAATTTATGAAGGGAAGTGCTTCTTTAACCCTAGAGCCAGTAGCTCAGTGAAAAAGAATACGTTTTGCATATCAATAGTCCCAGTGGAAATTTTAAGGGATTTCACCAATGATCATTTACATTGTAGATTAAGAGCACAGTTTCTACTTTGGTGTTGGGAAATATTAAAAGTGAGTGGGTGAAAGGGAGTTATATGTTAATCTTTGAAGTTCCACCAGTCACTTTGCTGTTTTCTTGCCTTAAATAGGATTGAATTACAATTTTTCTGGGGGTGGGGGGTTAACTTATACCCTTCATATCAAACAGCCAGTATATTTCCTAAATTAATTCTTAAATTGTGCAAAAAAGAATGATGGCAATTAATACTGCAATCCTATACACACTTTCTTGGCTGTAAACCCCATCAAATACAATAGGACTTACATCTGAGTAGATGGCAGGTGTCCAGGAGTCCCTTGAATACCACCACACACCACCTCAAGTACCCATACCACTGGTTGAGAAACACTGGTGTATACAATTGTAGCCTAAACTAAGTGAAAAATGTGTATTATTTGGGGGGTGTGTGTGTGTGTGTGTGTGTGTGTGTGTGTGTGTGTGAGTGTGTGTGTTTGGAGGGGGGGTACTGAAGTAGATACCATTTACTTGCAACTAAACTTTTTAAGTAGTTAAGACTCTCCAAGACTGGGCAATGCTTCATTTTTAATGCAGTGTTCATTATGATTAGGGTTACCAGTACAAAGGGGGACAGAGAGCCTACACCTTTCACCATTGTACTGAAGCAGGAATTTTGGCAGGCACAGCTCAACATGGGCAGGTTTTAAAAGTTGCACCTGCCAAAATTCCCTCTTCTATACAATGGATGAAGGTATAGGCACGCTGCCCCCTATCTGGTAACCCTAATTATGATTAATAATACTGCATTTTCATTGTCAAACAGGAGACTTGCAATAGACACATCGCTTCAGTTTAATGACAGAAGGGTAAAACAAGAGACAAGGGACAATGCTGAAAGTGTGTGGTCAAAGAGGGCCCAGAGAAACACTGTCATGGTTCCTCCTCATCTTTTCCCTTGTCTGCCCTCCTGGAAGTTATGCTGGAACCTTGGCAGTGGAGTGCTCCATTGCTTGCATCTTCTGCAGCTGCCATGACTCCCTATTCAGCAGGAGAAGGGCCTGTCTGTCCTTAAAAGGCAAAAGACTGTTCTTTTCTCCCTTACATGTCTGCCCTTGCTTGATGTTTCTGGGCTCTGTTGTTTGCATGCAACTTCAGATTACCTGGGGAACAAGGGGTGATTGCCTGAGCAAGACCAAGCTGAGAAGGAGTTGTGAGGTCAGCTTAATGGAGCCTTTTCTTGGTAGGTCCAGTGCAAGGTAACTTGTTGGCTGCAGGGAGGAAAGTGTGATTGGGCTTTCAGGGTATAGCCTGGGATGCCCTACTACAAAGGCTAGGCTACTGAAATTGCTGAACATTGAAGTGGTTTTTATTTAAAAAAATTTTTTTAATTTTTGTAATGTCCTGACATCTAGTGGGTTTGAAAGGTTCTCAGATCTTATTTGTAGTTCTGTAAACGGCAGAAAAGAGTTGGGGATTTAAGGTGGCATCTCAACAGTCCCCTGAGGGGAACTCCTTATTTAGGGGCTCTTGTTTTGAGAGTTTGACAATTTCCGTAATAACATTTTCTTAAAATCCGTGCTGCCATCTGGTGGATATGAAGGACAAAACAGCTTCAAGAAATCTTTTTTTTTTTTTAAGCTGTGATTTTCATCCATCACACTGGTATTATGGGTAAGGTCTATGTCCTTTTCAAATAACTGCTTTAAGATGTATTGTATAACTGTTGTGACAGTAGGAATAGGACATATATATAGGACACAGCCATATACACCGGAATGATTTCATCTAGAGACAAAATACTAAAAAAAAGCATTGCAAAGTACCGTGATTCAGTTGTGGCCAAATGAAAATGTGTTTTTTAAATCATCTTTCAAGGCTTTATGGCACCTAAGATGGGTATGATGTGTTGTAAAAATGACTAACACTTCCTCTGCGTATCTACTCAGAAGTAAGTCCCTTTATAGTAAATGGGACTTGCTGCCAAGTGAATGTGGATAGGATTGCAACCTAAATGACAAGGCCTGTTTTCACAGTGTAATGAAGGAGACTCCTTAGGACTGCTGTCGAAAAATTCAACAAATTTAAATGGTATTTCTGAAGTGTTAGATTTCTGCCCTGCACCCTGGGCCTAGCTGTGTAATGTCCACACTCCTTATGGAACTGACCCTCTACACCAGGGGTGTCCAAACATTTTGGCAGGAGGGCCACATCATCTCTCTGACACTGTGTCGGGGCCGGGGGGGGGGGAAGAATTAATTTACATTTCAAATTTGAATAAATTTACATAAATGCATATATTAGAGATGGAACTGATATAAATGAATGAAGGTCTTGCAATAGCTCAAGGCCTATAAAAGGACTTGCACAAAGCAAGGCCGGACTTTCCTTTGCTGCTGCTGCTGCATAACAGATGTGAAACTGCAAGCAGCAGAGGGAGCCCTCGTCACACAAGCTCACACGAGAAGTCGAACAGTTGTCCATCACGCTGAGAGCAGTTGCATCAGACCTGTGCAGGCTCCAGCAAGTCTCCAGAGGCTCATTGGAGACTGGAGGCTCCCTGAGGGCCAGACTAGGAGTCCTTGAGGGCCGCAAGTGGCCCCAGGGCTGGGGTTTGGGCACCCCACAATAGTGCCAGTCACAAGAAGGGGAGGAACTCTCAGGAATTCAGCCAATCATGCTTCATGTGCAGAAAACATGTCTCATCTGTATGATCTTGTAAAGTACAAAGATGCCTGAGAGATACATATAAAGTAAATTGAATGCAGAATGTTAAAAATGAATGCTCCTCCTTCCAGTCACTGTCCTTCTTTCCAGTTTAACACAGTGCGTGCTACCAGGGACACAACTGCATTCATTTAATATATTGTATAGCTGTCGTTTATGATGCATTGAAACTGACTTTCAGAACAACAGCGTGGGCCAACCCAAACTGCCTTGAATAAGGTGCTGTTGTAGCTTTGTAGGTGCAAACTGTCCTCGTTGCTATAATGGCTGTGCTTATTTTTTTGTTTGGGCTTAGCAAGCAGGGGTAACTGAGCATGTGCAGAGAAAAGCCCCTCCCCCCCACACACAGAGTGGGCTTTAATGCAAAACTGTTTTGCACGCTCACTGTAACAAACTGGGGCCTTGTATTTTTGTAACATTTCAAGCATCTACAAACATTTTAGCCAATGAAAAGCCATCTCAAAATATATCCAGTTTTAAGTTTCAGTTCTTCCCTCCGTTGAAAACAGACCCAGTTCTCCTCTGTGTCCATTTTTCAAGCCTTTGGCTCCTCATTCTTTTTGTTTTTGTGGTCTAACAAATTTCAGAAAAAAAATATGATGGCTCATTTTTTGTAGCCACCTTCCTAAGTCTTCTTGATGTACTCTCATTACTTTCTTGTATTGGTGCCATTGTTCTGTTTTCATTTGCCTTCTCCCATTTTAAGTTTTAATGACTTCCCAGAAAGGCAGATTGACCTCATTCTGTAAACTGTTTTGCATGAGCTCATGAAAGGATTTGGTGCTAAATGATCCCATTCCAGTCCAGGTTAGTGCCAATTCAGCTGTTCCAGTGAACACATGGGAGCTTTGGTATGCCTATGGTATCCTGTTCACTCCAGTCTTAGAGAAAGATCTATAGCAGTCTCTGTGGTCATGTAGAGCTTCACTTGTCCTGATGCTGATCAGGCAGTCACTACTCCTGTAGCAAGCTGGTTTAGAAGCAAGGTAGCTAAGGCTGCAATTCTATACACATATGTACTTGGGACTACTGTAAATCCCATTGAATTCAATGAGACTTGCTTCTGAGAAGCCATGCCTAGAATTGTGCTGTAAGAGACTGAACTGTGAATCAGGCCTTCTCTGTTTGAATCCACCAGAACTCACTAGTAACCCAATGGAGCAAGGCAGCCTATGCATATCTACTCAGAAGTAAGCCCCACTGAGTTCAATGGAACTTACTGCCATGAAAATGTGAATAGGATTTAGGCAAGTCACCCCCTCCAAGCTTCAGCTGCAGTATGGGAATAATAATTCTTACCTTATGTAGGGACGCTGCCACGTCGGCGCTGGCAAACCACGCCACCCGTGGTTCAGCCTCCTTGCACCAAACCCAAGCCAATTAACACAAAAGGCATATGTGGCGTGAGATAATCAGGTTGTTTGATTATGCAAAGAGAGTTTCGGGAATGAGGGGGGGAGAGGGATAAAAATAAAGAGCTCTCGAGAGAGAGAGGGGAAGATCTTCCACCAAGCCCGCCTTCGTCTCTTTCTTCATCTCTATTGAGATCCCACAACCTTATAGCAGTGTTTCTCAAACTGTGCATCGGGACCCACCAGGTGGGTTACGAGCCAATTTCAGGTGGGTCCCCATTCATTTCAATATTTTATTTTTAATGTATTAGACTTGATGCTACCATGGTATGTGACTGCATTTGGGGAAATGTGACAGACCTGTACTTTTAACAAGCTACTATGTGTATTCTTTTAACAATGATAGTAAATGGGACTCCAGGGTTAGTGGGTAGGATTGCAGCCTAAGATTGTTAAAAATTTTTCCTGCTTGATGATGTCACTTCTGGTTATGACATCACTTCCAGTGGGTCCTGACAGATTCTCATTCTAAAAAGTGGGTCCCAGTGCTAAATGTGTGAGAACCACTGCCTTACTTACGGTAGTTGTTAGGATAACAATACAGTACATGGAAAGCACATTGAGCATTCACCAAGCCCCACATAAAAGCTAAACATTGTGTGCTTTAAATCTAGACACCAGGGCTGTTATACTCTATATGTCAAAATGAGTCGGTTTTTCAGCACCCAGATGTGCACAAATTAATTAATGGATCACTAAGAAGAACCTCGCTGGATGTGACCACGGGGCCATCTTGGGATTTTAGCATCCTGTTTTCAACAGTGGCAAATCAGGAAGCAAGAAGACAAGAACCCTTTCTCGTTACTGGATGCCTAGCTCCTTGGACAACTGTACTCTGCCTATGTGCATATTTGGCAAGTGTGAGTAAGGGTGCAACTGGATAGGATGTTGGGAAATCTGTACTTGGATCTGCTGACGATTTCTTACCGTGACAAATGCAGGCAGCCTAATCCAGACCAGGACCATATGTGAGGGGAGAGGAATTTAACTTTCCCCACATGCCATATTTTCAGTTGAAATCTCCCAGTGCTGCTATTTGCCCTGCAGAGGAATATGACTCATAAGGAAGTTTCCTTCTCTGGGAAAAAAGGTGACCTTATAGGGGCTGAATATTTATTTATAACACACTCCAGGTCTCATAATTGTGCCTTTATGTGTTTTGTCTTAGGGCAAATAGCAGCTCCTGCACAAAACATTTTCATTAGGATGGTGGTCGAAGGGGAAATGGTTTCTCCCCATCATAAGGTTTTTTCATAATCCAAATCAAAGTTTAGAGTTATTTTTAAAAGTTCAAAAAGGTAGAACTTCAACAAGGCTTTTCTCGACTTGTGTACTGCACTTTGGACCTTAATATAGGAAGGTTGTGCTGCTTTGAGCATGCTTTCCGGTGAGTCATTCTTTCCTTTCAAGTATTGTGTAGCTCTGAGCTACACAATAAGGGACGTTCCGGGCGGAAAAGCTTCCTTGGAAGAACAAGCAGGAACACTGCACGTGCTTTATCATACATGACGACTGCAACGCAAGCATACCTGTGCTGTGTACAGTTGTGGCATCCCAGCACCTGCATCAGCTCCAAAAAAAGAGGGCATTTGCCATCATTACAACCCGTGACCTACGTGTGGTTTTCATGCATTTTCCTTCTTGAATGCTACTTGCTGTGAAGGAAATTCATAACACTTGAAATGGCTTTTATTTGTTCAGTAACTCAGAGCTGCCGCTCCTGTCAGGGGAAAAAGAATGACTCATTCCCGAAACTTAAAAAAAAAAAGTCATGCTGAAGAGCAGCACTTAGCTGGGAAATTCCATTATGTGAAAAGATAGTGCCATAGAGGTTTTGAATCTCCCTATGGAGTCCCTTTCTAATCAGTTTTGCTTCACTCTGAATGCCCAGCTTGACCCCATCACTCCCATACTTCAAAACCAGCAGGAAACCCCATTTGGGTGCACGTTTTAGGAGGAAATGTGTGAGGACAAGAAAAACAAACATTTTGCATGAGGTTAATGTCTCCTTTCTCAGCCACAGAAGAGGTTGACTTGGCTGTTTCCTTTTCCTCCCCCCTCTATGGCACTACCAGGAAAGAAAGAAATATAGAAGGGGGAGGGAAGGGCAGTTTCCAGACAGGTGCAGAGAAGTGATGTCCACAGGTGTCACAAGGGGGGTGCAGGTCACACCAGGTGACACGCACAGGGGGGTGACACCACTACTGGCCAAAATTTTTAAAATCTTGGTATTTTCGAATAGTACCATCTTGTCATATACCAATCAATACGTAATGTCATGTAGAATGCAATGAAACAAATCATGTCAAAATATCTCTATTCCAGGAAAAGCTATAGCCAAAAGACCAGTGGAGGTGGGGTGATGGTACATCACCAGGGTCAGTGCCCAGGGCATTGCCCTGACAACTGGATGGGAGGAGGTCCATCAAAGGGGCAACGCACTGGCCACCCACACTGGCTGCCGCAAACCCCGGTGATGTCCTATGTATTTGTTTAACAAAAGAAAAACAATAGTGTGTTTCATAGGAATTCTCTCATCAGCATTCCATAGGGAATTGCTGCTATATATATATGTCACTTGCAGTCATGACATCACTTCTGGTGGGTCCTGCCAGAGTCTCATTCTAAAAAGTAGGTCCTGGTGCTAAATGTGCGCGAACCATTGGTGTATAGGATTGCAGCCGAGGGTGACCAAAAGCATTGAGCTTTGCTGCTGCTGAAACTAGCATCCTGGCAGAGTTAGCTGTCTTATAGCTGTCGAAAATAAGTACTCTGGTAGTATGCAAAGCTGTGCGCTGCCGGCCAGGCCAATGAAGCTTTGCACACAGTCACAGGGTGAGGAAGGCCCACCAATTCAAGTTGGTTTGGAGGGTGGAGCGGAGCAGGGGAAAGGTGGAATGGGGCAGAACAGAAGGTGGGTGGAAGTCATGTCAGAGGCAGGAAGAGATGGAACCCATCACACGTAACCTGTATTGTAAGCTATTCCCTCTGGGAGCAGCTGACACATCTGCTGTGTCTCCTTGCTCTTGTGCCATTTAAAGAGCTGGTGCAGGTCCAAGCAGTCCCACTGAAAATTGAAAAGCTTATGGAGGGGTAAGGCAAAACATTTTCCCTTTCCCCTCTGAAGTCTCCTGATCTGTCCCCTCACCATAGCACACAATGCAGCCCATTTTGGAGCGGCTGCATGCTACAGTGGAGGAAAAGATAGGATTGTGTACTAAGAGCCCAATCCTATGCATAACTAAGCCCCATTATAGTGAATGGGACTTACTCTCCGGTAAATGTGGATAGGAGTGCAGCCTAAGCCTGCAATTCCAAACGCTTACCTGGGAGTAAGCCCTATTGAATATAATGGGATTACCTTCTGAGTATACATGCATAGGATTGCACAGTGAGACAGTTTCTGTCCCAAACCCCAACCAGAAGCCAGTTTTATAATAGCAGTACTGGACTAGAACAAACCCCAGAGTGTCACCACATGCAACAGTTGGATTATGGAGATTTATGACACTTTTGAAATAAACTGTTTATTTTCACATTTACAGGCAGAACACATGGTAAACAGCATGCATGTCAACACTGCACTAGTCTTTAATCAGTGCCAGTTCAGTACCTTAGAAATGGCTTCTGAGAAACAAGAATCTCTGAAATTCTTTCTAGCAATCTCCACTCCCGGTCACTGTTTTCTGTGGCACTCAGTTTTCTTGAGACATCACTTCCTATCTAGGCAAGATAAAAATTTAAGCTGCCGTCCATCAAAGGCTATTCATCAACAGGGCAGGCTTTAAGCCACTTGGACAAATTGCTCCCAACTGAGCCCCATGCCTAAGGGAGGCACATGCTAGGGTAATTAATCTTGTAAGCAATTTTATATTAAAATGTGATTAGATCAATTTGGTCCATTAACTCACATGTACTTTTTAAGTGCGCATTTTGATTGCTTTCCTTTGTACCATAGTCTATAATACATTTTATTTATATCTCTAAGATTCTACAGGCCTTGGCTGTGAACCTGCAACCCTGCAAAAAATGTTTCCAGTTGGGCTCTGCAGCTCCTACAGCTGACCCTGTTAATCAGGACAGGACCTTGTTGCAGAAATAAGGAAACTGCAACAGTGTGTTTTGTTATTGTTTCTGTAGCATTTTTCTATATAGTTAATGGACAGCCCTTATCTTGTCCACTGACAACAGCCCTGTGATGCAGGATACTATTAATATTTTACAGATGGAGAAATGAGACTTCGGCAGTCCTAACCACACTTTCCTGAGAGAAAGCCCCATTGAACAAAATAGAACTTACTTCTCGGTAGACCTGGTTAGGATTGTGTCCTTTGTTTCCCTGGCTGCTGTTTTGGCACAATTTTCTCCTTTCTGTAGCTTCTTTATCATTCCTGAATTAGTCAATAGCCAATCAAGGATTACAGAGAATGCATTACTGACATTATATCCCTACAAAGCTAATCAAATTTGGTTGTGGGAAGGCATGACTGAAAGCAAGAGAATGCCAGGAGAGCACAAGAACAACTGAAATTGTTGAGAAAGCAGAAACTGCTAGAAATGTTTACTTTAAAAGTTTGTGTAGGTTCAGGATTAGGATGAACAGCAAGTACTCTCTGCAATTTTCATAAAGTGCTTTTAGCAAAAAGTCTCAGGTTATTAGCATAAAATGTCATAAACAATAAGCAGACTACAGGTTACAGGGGCCAAACAACAAAATCAATGTTTTACATTTTAACGCTAACAGAGCAATCCTATTCCTGTCAACTCAGAAGTTCTATTGTGTTCAGTGGGACTTACTCCCAGGACAGCGTGCACAGGATTTTTGTCCTTACTGCATATCATCACTATGGTTTTTCTTTCCTCCTGAAAAATATCATGTTTTGATTAGCACTTGCCATGTTCCATCACCTAATATCCGGACTGTCTGAAATCACTATTTTAATTTTTTGTTCAATTTTATCTGCAGTGTGATGAAATTTAAGTTCTCTCAGGGTGGTGATTAACATTTTATGAGCTCCTTTCACCCCATTCTGTTCATACCACTTCTGTAACAGTGCTATTTTCAGTTCAGCAGTATTGTTTAAATTGTCTTGGACAAGTGCATCTACGATCCCTTGTGGAATTTTCAGTCTCCGAATAAACATCATGACTTGCTCTCTGGTCATTTCTGTTGCAATGTCGGAAATGTGAGGACTCAGGTCAATATCTAGAAAAGAAAAGTGAGTCAAGAAATCCATAAAAGTATCAAATATTATCCATCAGTTTTACAGTTATGTATTCTAGGTCTATGAGGTAAAACCATCAAGAATTCACCCCCAGTAAGGTACAGACCTTGAGGAGGTTCCTAGACTTTTAAGAGTTGAATAGTAGGTAAAGTTTTGTCAACTGCATTTTATACCATTACAATGTTGCTCTGATGGCAGAAACTGTGTTTGGTAGAAATTTCTGTGCAATGCTGGAAGAGTCAGGGTCTGAGCTCAACCACCCTACTTCTGAAAGCCATTTCAAATATACACTTTTGTGATATAGTCTGTCCCTGTGACTGTTTCACCTTGGATTTTACTTGGAGAGAATACAAGTATAAATGTGCCTCCACCACAAAAAATGTTTTATCCGAAAAGGTTACTTTTATTGCTGCTGCGATTTGTTCTCAGGGAATATGAGTGCTTTCAAAACCAAGGACTACCAAGCTGGTTTAGTTATGTATGAGAGCTGTACCATGGCAGAGAATGAATGTTTGAATCAGTGTGAAGTCTATGAGAAGTGAAAGATGAGCTCCCCCAGGCTCCCCCCTGCTCCCCCAGGCTCGAATGAGCCAAGATGTCCCTCTATTCCTCTGTTATTCTTTGTTCAGAATCACAGCCTCCTATGATGGCTTTTCAGTTTAAGCATTGGGAGGCTGTTACATGGCCTTAAGACACATACTCACATTCCACACCCTTTATAAAAGAATGTAACTGTGAGGGTTTTGACAGAGTGAAGCTTTGTAATCATGCTGTGGTCTTCTTATTCCATCTGTGCTGGTTGCCATTTTTTTCTGAGCAGACTGCTGGCTAAGACTACATATATATAAAATTTTGATATAGTGGGCATAACGGAAACCTGGTGGAATGCAGAGGATCAGTGGGATACCGCAAACCCTGGCAATAAACTCTATAGGAGGGACAGGGAGGGGCGTGTTGGAGGTAGGGTGGCCGTTTATGTTAAGGAAGGGATAGAATCCCAGATAGAAGGGACTGAAGGTGGATCTGACTCCATAGAATCTCTATGGGTTAAATTACCAGGCCTCAGGAGTGATGTAATACTGGGGGCGTACTATCGTCCTCCAGACCAGAAACCGGAAGGGGACCTTGAAATGAGGAAACAGATCAGGGAGGTGACAAGGAGGGACAGAGTTGCAATCATGGGGGACTTCAATTATCCTCATATAGACTGGGTCAATTTGTGTTCTGGTCACAAAAAGGAGACCAAATTCCTTGACATGCTAAATGACTGTGCCTTAGAGCAGCTAGTCAGGGAGTCCACCAGAAGACAGGTGACTCTGGATTTAATACTGTGCGGTACTCAGGACCTGGTTAAAGATGTAAATGTTACTGAGCCATTGGGGAACAGAACAGTGACCATGCTGCAATCTGTTTTGACATGCATGTTGGGGGAAGAGTACCAGGCAAATCTGTCACAAAAATCCTTGACTTCCGAGGAGTGGATTTCCCTCAAATGAGGAGGCTGGTTAGAAGGAAGTTGAAAGGAAAGGTAAAAAGAGTCTAATCTCTCCAGAGTGCATGGAAGCTGCTTAAAACAACAGTAATAGAAGCCCAGCAGAAGTGTATACCACAAAGGAAGAAGGGCTCCACTAAGTCCAGGAGGGTGCCTGCATGGCTAACAAGCCAAGTTAGAGAGGACGTAAAGGCAAGGAAGCTTCCTTCCATAAATGGAAGTCTTGCCCTAATGAGGAGAATAAAAAGGAACATAAACTGTGGCAAAAGAAATGTAAGAAGGTGATACGGGAGGCCAAGTGAGACTATGAGGAACGCATGGCCAGCAACATTAAGGAGAATAATAAAAGCTTCTTCAAATACATTAGAAGCAGGAACCCTGCCAGCAGTGGTGTCACTAGGGGGGTGCGGGCCGCAGCGGGTGAAGTGCAAAGGAGGGTAACATGCACTGAAGGGCTGACGCGCTAAAATCACAGTGGTTAGGAGTAACCCCATCATGTTATATACCGTTGGATGCATACTTTCCAGCAGAATGCAATGCAAAAAAACAGAATTGAAATAGCTCCTTTCTATCAAAAGTTATTGGCAAAATGCCAGAAAACAAAAAATGCATGGAGCCCAATGGAAAGTGAAAGCGAGCTGTATCACGTGTTTACTCATGAGTAGGCAAACTTGCATTAGTCCATTGGAAAGGGCAGGCTGAGAGGAATCCAACAACACCAGAATGGTCCTGATCCAATGAATGTAGCCCCCCAAAAACACCGGAGAAAGAGGTCCTGCCCTCCAAGCTGGCAAATGTGTTGAGCCCTATGGAAAGTGAAACTAAGCTACATGGTTGCATTTACTCATGAGTAAACAAACATGCCTTGGCTGCTGGGCAGGTCAGGCAAACAGAAATGTGAGGCCACCAGAATGGTCCTGATTTGATGCAACTGGAGCTCAACAAACACTCCAGAAGGCAGCCCCCCCCCCCTAAAAAGAATGAAACAGAGGCTTGTCATGGTAAGGTGAATTTTTTTTCTGTTTTAGGCTGCAATCCTCTCCATACTTTCATGGGAGTAAGCCCCACTGACTATAATGGTACTTACTTCTGAGTAGACAGGCATAGGATTGGGCTCTCAGACTTGTAAAGCCAGGTGGGTCCTGATAGTGATATGCTTGAAATATAAGAACTTAAATTGAACTGGGTAGGCACAAAAATCTTACTGATTTCTTTTTTTTTTTTTTGGGGGGGGGGGTGTTATTGCAGGCAGGCTACATAGAAAATTCACTTGGTGGAACAGGGCTGGCTTCCCCTTACTTAATTATTTGTTTTACTTTAGTTTAATTATAATTGTTTTAATTTGCTTTTATGTTGGATCCTGGACAGATTGTCATTCTAAAAAGTGGGTCATTGTTAAAAGTTTGAGAACTGCTCCAATAAGGTGTTAGTAAGTTGACACCCTGGGGGGAGGTGATAACACTAGTGACCAAAATCACTAAAATAACAGTTTGCAAAAATAATACCATCATGTTATAGATATATATCAATCAATGTGTAATTTCATGCAGAATGCAATGAAACAAACTGTGTTGAAATATCTTTATTCTATCAAAAGGTACAGCCAAAAAACCAGTGGGGGCAGGGCGATGGTAGATCACCACACCCACCACCTGGGGTGTTGCCCCGCCCACTGCATGGGGGTGATGCGCTGGCCTCTCGCACCGGGTGACACGAACCCTAGTGACGCCACTGCCTGCCAGAGAAGCAGTTGGCCCTCTGGATGGTCAGGGAGGGAAAGGAGAGATAAAAGGAGACTTAGAGATGGCAGAGAAATTAAATGAGTTCTTTGCAGCTGTCTTCACGGCAGAAGACCTCGGGCAGATACCGCTGCCTGAATGGCCCCTCCTGACCAAGGAATTAAGTCAGATAGAGGTTAAAAGAGAAGATGTTTCAGACCTAATTGACAAATTAAAGATCAATAAGTCAGTGGGCCCTGATGGCATCCACCCAAGAGTTATTAAGGAATTGAAGAATGAAGTTGCTGATCTCTTGACTAAGATATGCAACTTGTCCCTCAAAACGGCCACGGTGCCAGAAGATTGGAGGATAGCAAATGTCACACCAATCTTTAAAAAGGGAAGGAGAGGGGACCCAGGAAACTATAGGTCAGTCAGTCTAACATCTATTCCAGGTAAGATGGTGGAATGCCTCATCAAAGATAGAATCTCAGAACACACAGACGAGCAACCCTTTCTGAGGGAGAATCAGCATGCCTTCTGTAAGGGTAAGTCTTGCCTCACAAACCTTATAGAATTCTTTGAAAAAGTCAACAGGCATGTGGATGCGGGAGAACCCGTGGACATTATATAACTGTGGACTTTCAGAAGGCGTTTGACATGGTCCCTCACCAAAGGCTACTGAGAAAACTCCACAGTCAGGGAATTAGAGGGCAGGTCCTCTCATGGCTTGGGAACTGGTTGAAGACCAGGAGTGGGTGTCAATGGACAATTTTCACAATTGAGAGAGGTGAAAAGCAGTGTGCCCCAAGGATCTGTTCTGGGACCGGTGCTTTTCAACCTCTTCATAAATGACCTGGAGGGTTGAGCAGTGAGGAGACTAAGTTTGCAGATGACACCAAACTTTTCCAAGTGGTGAAGACCAGAAGCGATTGTGAGGAGCTCCAGAAGGATCTCTCCAAATTGGCAGAATGGGCAGCAAAATGGCAGATGTGTTTCAATGTAAGTAAGTGTAAAGTCATGCACATTGGGGCAAAAAAATCAAAACTTCACATATAGGCTGATGGGTTCTGAACGGTCTGTGATAGATCAGGAGAGAGATCTTGGGGTGGTGGTGGACAGGTCGATGAAAGTGTCGACCCAATGTGCGTCGGCAGTGAAGAAGGCCAATTCTATGCTTGGGATCATTAGAAAAGGTATTGAGAACAAAATGGCTAATATTATAATGCCGTTGTACAAATCTATGGTAAGGCCACACCTGGAGTATTGTGTCCAGTTCTGGTCGCCGCATCTCAAAAAGGACATAGTGGAAGTGGAAAAGGTGCAAAAGAAAGCAACTAAGGGCACAATCCAAACTCCTTATGTCAGTGCTTTCCAGCACTGGCATAGCAGTGCCAATGGGACATGTGCTGCATCCTGTAGTTGGGTGGCATTCACAGAGGCCTCCACAAAGTAAGGGAATGTTTGTTCCCTTATGCATTGTCCTTATGTCAGTGCTGGAAAGCACTGACATAAGGGGTTAGGAATGCATCCTAAAATGATTACTGGGCTGGGGCACCTTCCTTATGAGGAAAGGCTATAGCGTTTGGGCTTCTTCAGCCTAGAAAAGAGGCAACTGAGGGGGGACATGATTAAGACATACAAAATTATGCAGGGGATGGACAGAGTGGAGAGAGAGATGCTCTTTACACTCACACACAACACCAGAACCAGGGGACATCTACTAAAATTGAGTGTTGGGAGAGTTAAGACAGACAAAAAAAAATATTTCTTTACTCAGCGTGTGGTTGTTCTGTGGAATTCCTTGCCACAGGATGTGGTGATGGCATCTGGCCTGGATGCCTTTAAAAGGGGATTGGACAAGTTTCTGGAGGAAAAATCCATTACGGGTTACAAGCCATGATGTGTATGTGCAACCTCCTGATTTTAGAAATGGGCTATGTCAGAATGCCAGATGCAAGGGAGGGCACCAGGATGCAGGTCTCTTGTTATCTGGTGTGCTCCCTGGGGCATTTGGTAGGCTGCTGTGAGATACAGGAAGCGGGACTAGATGGGCCTATGGCCTGATCCAGTGGGGCTGTTCTTATGTTAAAGCACAACGCAAACTGGCCAGGGTGCCTGAAAGACCCCACTCTCCCTCATGAATCCATCTTCCAAGAAGTCTCTCTTGTGAGATCTGCCACTGTCCGAAGTTTGGTGAGTGGGAATTTGACAGACTTCTCAGTGGTCACCCCTGCCCTGTAGAACTCCCTTTTCCTAGAATAGTGGTCAGCTCCTCTTCTGTTATTTTCCTGTTTATTTTCTGCCAGTTGAAGGTCTGGCTTTTTCATCAGGACTTTGCAACGTTTTATAATTTTAATTAGTTGCCAATTGTCTCTTGGTTGTGTTACTTTTCCTAAATTTTTGCTTTTTTGTTGTACCTGTTTTGAAAGCCACCCTGTGTGGTTGCTGAGAAGAACAGGGCAGGTATTTTAAAATAAAATAAATAATAGATGCAATGATTTGTTTTCTATACCTGGAAAATGTCGAATTTCCATTTCCTAGAAAGACAGAGAATGAATAATAGTTAATGAAAACTATTCAGTCCAACTGTGTTTCCTAATTCAATCCTGCTGATGACACTCACTTGTACAAGCATTCAAGAAAAATATCATTCTTCCGTCACATTTCGTAACCTAATTATTTGCCACTCTTTCTCCAAAAGTATAAAACTATACCCTACAGTTGACATAGGGCCACCACCAAAAGAAACACCTTCATGTTATTTTCTCTCTCATTCTTTGAAATATATCTTACCTTGCATCTTGATGCCCTGACACTGAAACTGGGGGTTCTCAAAATGTGGGTCATGACCCTTGGCTGAGGGGGCATGAGCTACTTGAAAAGGGGTTGCAAAACCTCTGACAGTTCAATCCCTTGAATCTCTAGGTCATGGGTGTCAAACATAAGGCCCGGGGGCCAGATGTAGCCCCCGGAAGCTTTTAATCCAGCCCTCAGGCTCTCAGCTGCTGAGGTGTTACAGCTGAAATGGTAGCCCACATGAGAATTGGGCTTTCCCAAATCTTGAAATATGATCAAGATTTGCGTACTTTCTCTTCTGTCATTTGCAGTTAATGAGTTTCTATATGAGAACAGGGTCTGATTTCTGGCCATTAACTGCTTAATGATGTCACTTTCTGCTTAATGACATCACTTCCTGCCCTCAGCTGAAGCCCTGAATGCTAACTTCAGCCCTCTGTATGAAATGAGTTTGACATCCCTGCTCTAGGTAGTGCTGGAAAGGAACCTTGTTTGAAACTTATTGGCAGAAAATTGCTGCCAATGAGTACAGATAATATTGAGCTGGGTGTACCAATTGCCTTACTCCAAGGGATCTCAAAGCGTGGGACACGACTAGCTGTAATATGGGGAGGGTGGTTGTGTAAGGTTATGTATTATTTTTTGTGGGTTACAGTTAACAGAAAGCTTGAGAAATCCTGGTGTAACAAGAAATGTTTACAAAGCTGGGATAATTCGCACAACACAACTTTGATCCAGAATGCTCCTGAATGCAGATTGAAAGGATAACATTCCACTCAAATCCTACTGATGTCAATGGGATTTAAATGAATATCTGTATGTACTAACTGGCAGTCTTGCTGTATTACAGATACCCAAGTGGTGGAATGATGGTCCATCTGATCGTTCTGATCAGACTGATTTCCAATTTGTGATAAATACTTTGACTAGAACATAGACATATCTGCAAGATGTATCACATCAAAGAACCACTTTGCCATGTGGTCAGCTGTAACTTTATATTAAATGCACAGACCAGATTTTGATGATGAGAATTAACCTCACAATGGTAGGCCCGCCAAGAATTGAGATTCACTGACCCTTCTCAAGCACAAGCAAGGTCATGCCATCTTTTTAAGGTCTAAGTCTGAACATTCTCTTCTTTTTCCTTGATTATGATTTTGGGATTACTTTATTAATTTCATGCAACCTGAAAAATGATACTCACAACATCATCACCTGGGTGCTGAGGGACTGAATATCCTTTCTTTGATCTGTTGCTTCGATCTTTAACAAAAGAATACAAGGAATGATTTATGAGGGATACTCTGAAAATAACAGCTTTAAACCAGATACGGAACTGTACAGCCTGGGGCGGAGGGGGTGGGGGTGGAATACAATGCATGAAATGCAACTATCCAGCAAACATTTTGGTATTTAGAACACAATCTTGAGAATCTCAGATTTCAGGTAGGAGCTTAGCCGCCCTCATTATGTGTGTGTAACACCAGGCAGATACAGTCATGGACTTCATACACCCAGAATGCCCCAGGAAAGATCCTTGCTTTTTCCCACATCAGTCCTTGATAACATCCTTAAAACTTTACTGTTTGAGAATAAGAATATATATGGACAATGAAGCTCATTTTTTCCTAAATTTGCATCAGATGTATTCTCCAGTCCTGATACAGATAGGATTAGACATTCTGACATTCACATAGGATTAGGATTCTGATCTCGATCAGACCCCCCCCCCCCAATTTCTAATGGGGAAAACAATTCCATTTATTTTAAATTGGTTTTTTTAGTTTGACCCTTAAAGGGACAGTACACAGCAAGAAATGTGTCTGTCTAGATTTCTGCCTCAAACAAAAAATATATTTAAGTTATACGTGCTGCCAACTTGACTGTTATAAATTTTTAAGGCTGGGTTATCCCAACAAACTGCTTTTCCTTGGCAGTTTCCTTGTTTTAAACACTATACAATGTTCACCTTTCACATTTTATACTAAAAGTTCAATGCTGCTTTTCAGCCTCAAAGGCATACGTGAATCCCAGTGGCATAGCCAACCAGTGTGCTGCCCCAGGACACATTGGTCAGCAGACCCCCCTCCCATGGTGACGTGATGACATAACCACAGTTACTTCCAGCATGGCCAATTGGCCACGCCAAGGAAGTTTCCAGGGACAAGTTCTGCCCGTCCCTAGAGTCTTTCTCAATACAGTCGGAACTGAGCTGGCTGTTTCCAAAGAAGCATCCAGCTCTGCTGTGGCTGTGTTGCACTACGGGATGCTCCAGTGATGGGTTCTGCCTACCTATGAGCCTTCCCCAGTTGGCCACATCTGAAATAATTGCAGCCAATCAGCCACACTGAGGAAGGCTCCAGGGGCACGCAGCCCCTGGGGCCTTTCTTGGCGCCATTACCAGGAGAGAAGCTGGTCTCTCTCCCAGCTATGGCAGCAAAACTCATTTTGTCTCCGGGGGGGGGGGGCAGCAACATGCCTGGCTGTTGCTGCAGAGGAGGCCAAGCAGCAGGCCTCTGTCACAGCCCCCAGCCATGCTGCCGCCCCTCCCAAGGGAGACTAAATCTGCCACCTGGTCCCACATGGTACTGTAGCTACACAGGCAGCTGTGCAATTGGTAAATCCATTTCTTCCTAGCTGCCAAGATAACTGTGCTTGTATGAGGTTGTGACAGAGGTGGAAAGCTCCAAGAAGGCAGGCAAAATGTGCTTGTTCCATCATTACCAGGGTGGAGAGCTGACTGGTTCATTTAAATGCCACTTTTGAGCCTGCATCAATAGGAAGGCAGTATAACTGGTGGGGTGGCCCGTCCATGAGGCCAGGTGATGCAGGTTGCATCAGTGGTGGACTGAGGGGGGTGAGAAGAAAGCAGTGATTTGCAGTGTCCACCCTGAGTTTGCAACCACTGCTGCTTCCCTCCAGGTTGCCACAGACGTAATCTGCATGGATCTGCTTTCCACCCAAAGGTGAATTATCTGCCTCTTTGCTCCTGGCTTGCTTTCTTCACACCCACAGCTGCAGGATTTCTGGTTTGATTTATAGGGAACATGTGAATGAAGGTGCCTCCCCTTTTTGAGCACAGATGGCAATAGCAGACCATAGGTGGTACTGGGCAATGTTCTTAGTTGCACTGGTCTACAAAAAAAAATTATATATATTTGTTTGGAGCCGATATAGGAGTCCTCTTTACAGTAATGCTAGTCTCAGATTTACATTCGCCTCAAGTTTAAAGATCATTCTTTTTGAAAGGGAACTAAAATTTTTAATGCAGAAATATAGATTTCCAGAGCATCTCTCTCTCTCTCTCTCTCTCTCTCACTATGCATTCTGAACCACTGAGTTTTAAATTAATTTTTAGAACACAGAATTGTTTAAGAAAAGGGATGGCAACTTACAACAGTACCAAATCAGGAACGCTGTCACCGGAACAATTGGAATTAAAGCACAGAGCCATAGCAAATTCCCTGTAACAGAATATTGTAAAGTTTTGCTTCAAATAATAAATGTTCCAGATAGAATCTGTATAATCACAGGCATTATGCCCTCGAACAGCAGATGCTAGGGACAAATGAGAAAGGCGCAGACAACAAGCTGAACTTGTGTGCTTCCTAGAAATATCTGCCTCACCCTAGAGCAGTGATTCTCAAACTTTTAGCACCAGTGAGGACCTACCAGAAGTGACATCATCAAGCAGGAAAATTTTTAACAATCCTAGGCTGCAATCCTACCCACAGTTACCCAGGAGTAAGTCCCATTGACTGTCATTGTTAAAAGAATACACATAGTAGCTTGTTAAAAGTACAGGTCTGTGACATTTCCCCAAATGCTCTCACATACCATGGTAGCATCAAGTCTAATATATTAAAAATAAAATATTGAAATGAATGGGAACCCACCTGAAATTGGCTCATGACCCAGCTAATGGGTCCCAACCCACAGTTTGAGAAGCACTGCCCTAGGGGGACAGAGGATGCTGGACTAAATGGACAATTGATCTGACACAGCAGGGCTCGTTTTGTAACATGAGACAAACAGGAAGAAATATTTATTCA
The DNA here is from genome assembly GCF_035046505.1 of Tiliqua scincoides. Lineage (NCBI taxonomy): Eukaryota > Metazoa > Chordata > Lepidosauria > Squamata > Scincidae > Tiliqua > Tiliqua scincoides. Next base: position 160,960,209 of record NC_089823.1, on the reverse strand, counting down.
CATTTAGGTATTCATTTACCTATATTCTCTGTTGGCCACTGTAATCTCTATCTGGAGAGAAAGTGCTGGATTATTTTAATCTTGAAGAGTAATGCTGGCATTCTTAGCAACAGACTTTGGCACCCAATCAGTTTTGAGTGTCTGTGATTCACAGACCAATCCTCCCGAAATCCCCATGTGGCAATGAAGCAGTGCTGGCTCCCTTCCCTCCACCACCCCTGCACTGGATGCTTCAGTGGGCTACCTGCTTCAGTGGGCTTCCTGACAACTACGATTGCCAGTGGGAAGGCTTTGGCCTTCCAGCCAGCACACCTGGGCCTTGCGCTGTTGTCACTTACTTTTACTTGTGCAAACAGTGTTTTTGCTCAGGGTGCATTCTTCTTCAATTGTGCCTTCTTCACATCTAGAGGAACATAAAAAAAATATATGTTTGAAGTTGTGTGCTACATCAAATGGCTCTGCTTCGGTTTTGGGTGCTTTGGAGAGACTTTGTTTTGTTCAGGCTCTCTCCAAACTAGGCTGAAACAGTCTGGAGTGTGATTCTTTCCTAATTAAAATGTAGAGCCCTAGTCCTTGTTAGGCCAGATCCCAGATCAGCTTCCTGTTCAGGCCAAGCTTTAGAGTCCCTGTCAGACAGCCTGGAAGACATGGTGATGTTGGTCTAAAGATGGAAAATGGAAAGAACTCATAATGCACATCGAACTACTCTCATGGCTTTGAAGGCCTGAAGTGTTTCTTGCTCTGATGACCTCTTCATGCCTTGTGTCCTAGCAATGTCTTGCATTTTCTGTCTGGAGTAGGACTTGGTATGATGTCAGCACACAGTGATTCTATGCTGCATTACGTGTGCCCTCTTAAGCAGCCACACTCTTTACCATCACTAACCACACCAGATGAGGATGATTTCTGGAACATGCACTGTGGTCAACAACATGGTCAGATCCCAAGTTGAGACTCAAAAAATGTTCAGATGTAATGTTAGCCCTAAAAATTGTGACTCCTGCAATTTGGGTATCTTCTGAAATGTCAATTTTCACGTGTCCACATTCAAGCAATGACATTATCCTCTGATTTACTGCAAGAGAGTGTTTACATATTGCTGCTATTGGGGCAAAGAATCACCTTTTAAAATGGCATCCTCTTATATTTAGCAGAAGGGAGACTGTCCCTCTTCACCCCAGCACAGCATCTATTTCAGTGGCTGTTGCACTATTCACAAACAGTTTCACACAATATGGTGCTCGTTTGTCTGCACCTTCTTCCCTGAAAATGTGGGCAAATGCATACCAGATCTGTCCTGGGACCGGTGCTTTTCAACCTCTTCATAAATGACCTGGAGACAGGGTTGAGCAGTGAGGTGGCAAAGTTTGCAGACGACACCAAACTTTTCTGAGTGGTGAAGACCAGAAGTGATTGTGAGGAGCTCCAGAAGGATCTCTCCAGACTGGAAGAATGGGCAGCAAAATGGCAGATGCGCTTCAATGTCAGTAAGTGTAAGGTCATGTGCATTGGGGCAAAAAATCAAAACTTCACATATAGGCTGATGGGTTCTGAGCTGTCTGTGATAGATCAGGAGAGAGATCTTGGGGTAGTGGTGGATAGGTCGATGAAAGTGTCGACCCAATGTGCGGTGGCAGTGAAGAAGGCCAATTCTATGCTTGGGATCATTAGAAAAGGTATCGAGAACAAAACGGCTAATATTATAATGCCGTTGTACAAATCTATGGTAAGGCCACACCTGGAGTATTGTGTCCAGTTCTGGTCACAGCATCTCAAAAAAGATATAGTGGAAATGGAAAAGGTGCAGAAGAGAGCGACTAAGATGATTATGGGGCTGGGGCACCTTCCTTATGAGGAAAGGCTACAGCGTTTGGGCCTCTTCAGCCTAGAAAAGAGGCACCTCAGGGGGACATGATTGAGACATACAAAATTATGCAGGGGATGGACAGAGTGGATAGGGAGATGCTCTTTACACTCTCACATAACACCAGAACCAGGGGACATCCACTAAAATTGAGTGTTGGGAGGGTTAGGACAGACAAAAGAAAATATTTCTTTACTCAGAGTGTGGTTGGTCTGTGGAACTCCTTGCCACAGGATGTGGTGATGGTGTCTGGCCTGGACGCCTTTAAAAGGGGATTGGATAAGTTTCTGGAAGAAAAATCCATTACGGGTTACAAACCATGAAGTGCATGTGCAAGCTCCTGATTTTAGAAATGGGCTATGTCAGAATGCCAGATGCAAGGGAGGGCACCAGAATGAGGTCTCTTGTTATCTGGTGTGCTCCCTGGGGCATTTGGTGGGCTGCTGTGAGATACAGGAAGCTGGACTAGATGGGCCTATGGCCTGATCCAGTGGGGCTGTTCTTATGTTCTTAAGAATGTGTCTGTGTGGAGAGGATTCAATGCTGTGCACCTCTGAGTGTGCCAGCCAGTCTGGGAAGCTTGAATTCTCCATGGATGATTGATCCAAACATTGTTTGCCCATGGTCTAACCCCGACAGCAAAAACTTTGACTCTCACACCTATCAACTGAAGGCACACTATTCATGTAACTAGAAGAGAGAGTAGGATCATTACAAAGTGAGAAAAACTATGTTCAGCCAGCACTACAATCCAAAAATATTCAAATAGCACTGGGGACTTTTATATTTTCAGGGTCTGTGCTCCACCTGGTGTTTGAAAATGGCTGTGCACAATGTTTTAAATCTCCCCTCCCTGGAGGGAAGAGGATACTGAAGAGGATACTGAATGATACATATTTCCCAATGTAGACTATTGCTTACTCTTCCTTCTGACTTTATTTTATGATGTTCCCACAAGGACTAATATCTGAATTACACAAAGCTTCAGACTAAAACCTGAAGGATGCATTCAAAGCCTAAGGGTTCTGGAGGGAGTATTGAAGAAGGTGTATATCATTTCTGCTCACCCACTGCAACTGGGTAGCATTATTTTCCCCTTAGGAGTTCTTCCCATGAGTCTATCCATACTCTGAGAATTTTGGGAGGAGATGATCTCTTGCATCACCATCTGAAGTGTGACTTCATGCGCAATAGGGTCTTCTCAGTCATGGCCTTCTCCCTACAGAGTTCCCGTTGGCCTTTCCAATGATGTTTGTTTTAAGTTCTCTTAGTTTTGTGATTTTCAAATTTTGGTTTTTGATTATTTTGTTTATATGACCTATTATATAGAATCATTGACTGTATTTTATTGAATTATTTGTACCACAGTTGTGAGTCACTTCTGAGTACCAAAGAAAGTTAGGATACGGATCTTTTAATTAATTAATATTGTATGAAGTCATGTGAGGCTATCCCAGAGTTCGTCTTCACTCTGCTGTCTAAAATGCAAATACAGAAGCTCCCCTACAAAATCAACATTCAACTTAAGAATTTCAAGATAAAAATGTGCCTGGTCTTTTAATGTGGCTGGTCTTTTGCCCATAGATGGCGTTAGAACCCATTCTCAGTATTCATAAACATTCCCCATCTTACTTCAGGCCACCCCAACAAGTCCTGTTAGCCTGCTTCACACAATACAGAGTACTGTACTATTGATGTGTAAATACATTTTTCTCCTATGTCAACACAGCATGTTCACTACTGATAACAGTGACATTGGCCTTAAGAGCAAAATAGGCCCTTGAACCTAACGTGCATGTTCTAAAGTACGGGAGCTTCTCTAGATACTTTCACTTCACTTTCCATTGGACTTTGTATTTTTGTTTGCCTTTTTCCCCCTTTTTTAAAATATGACTTTTGATCTAATAGATATATTTCACTCTGGTTTTGTAAAATTGCATTCTGCTGTAAATTCCACATCCAAAGGTATACAGCATGATGGTAATATTTCTAACCACTGCAATTCTAGCAATTATGGTCACTCGTGGCGTCACCCCCCCCTCCAAGGCTGGTATTTATGGCAGACTGCCATCCCTCCTCTTGCTAGCTATGCCACTGTGATAAGGGTGGGATTCAAACCTCCTGTAATAGGAGCAGAAAAGTCTGATTGAGGAATGCTCTGCCCCCATCACAGTAATGATGTGTTCTCTCAAACAACATCCTAATTCTTACTTTTTAATAACTTTGCAGGATACTTACTTATCACATGGATCACAGTGACGGCATTGATCAGAACTGCAAAAGAAGCCAGGCTTGCACCTACATTTTACATTCTGGTAGATGGTACAGTTTTCTTCAACCTCCAAACCTAAAACAAATTCACCTTGTTTTAATGGCATGGTTTTTAAAAGGGTTCAGTTCTTTTGCAGAACTCAATTCACATTAAAGCAGTGCTTCTCAAACGGCGGGTCGGGACCCACTGGGTGGGTTGTGAGCCAATTTCAGGTGGGTCTCCATTTCACTATTTTATTTTTAATATATTAGATTTGGTGCTAGCATGATATGCATTTGGGAACTAATACAGATCTGTACTTTTAACAGTCTACTATGTATATGCCTTCAACAATGATAGTCAATGGGACTTACACCTGGGTAAGTGTGGGTAGGACCGCAGCCTAGGATTGTTAAAAATTTTCCTGCTTGATGACATCAGTTTCAGTCATTTTTGATCAGTCGTGACAGATTCTCATTCTAAAAAGTGGGTCCCAGTGCTAAAAGTTTGAGAACTGCTGCATTAAAGGAATGAGCATTCAAAAAGCCTCTTGAATTCCAAGGGAACTGAGCACCATTGATGTATCTTAAGATCCACTTTTGACATTCAGGTTGTAGGCGTACTACAGGTTACAACAGTGTGTTCTGTGGGCATCTACAGGGCTAGCCCAAAACAGTCAGCTGAGTCCTGAGAACCTGATGATGAGATGGCACCTAAAGACGAGATGGCACCCCTGCATTACACAAAACCAACCCATTAAACACAACCATTTAAAAAAAAACAAAAAACAATGCCTCAGGATTCTGCATTTCCTCCCAGTTCAGAAGTAGACACATTGCCAATGAGTGGGTTTTTTTATGATTAATCTAAGACTTCCTATTTCATTAGAAGGAAGAGTTCCACAGGTCATTAAAAGGCAATATTTGATGCACAGGAAAAAACCAAAATCAGCAATGATATCCTCAATTGCCATTTAGACTCAAGACCTTCTTTGGAGCATCTTAACTCTTAACTGAAAGCTGAAGAATTATGAATGTATAGCCTAAACCTATCAATCCCTCCCCCATCAATGCAACTGTGCCACCACAGCATGTGCTACATCCTGTTGGGGGGCAGTCCCAGAAGTCTGCTCTGGATAAGGGAACATTTGTTCCCTTACCTGGGAGTAAGCCTCCACTGTCTGAATGGGTCTACTCAGACTACTAGCAAATCTGAATAGACGTGGGAAGGGAGATTGAGGCTGAATAAGAAAGACATCAGTGGTGGTGCTGCAGTTGATACCACGCCCTTCCCAGCTTCAATCTGCCCCATTCCACCCCTTCCCCATACCATTTAAAAAACAAAATAGAAACTTTTGGACTGAGAAGAGAAGGGAGGGCAGGAACAATCAAAGGAAGAAGGAGGATAAGCATGGCGACAACAAAACATGCTTATGTTTTCAGCACAATGGCTCAGCACAGAGCCAGGAGTGAAAGACTCTTAAGTAATCAGCAGAGCTGAAAGTGTCATACACAGATCTTGAGTGAGCGTGACGATGCATAAGTATGTACACAGTCGCCACACTGAGTCATGTGTATGTATAGTCATAAATATGGCATATATCTTGTGAGGATTCACCTGTGAACAGGGTGAAAACCAAGAAGTTCTCCAATGGCTGTACAGGATTACCTATACAGTAGTGTTTCTCAAACTGTGGGTTGGGACCCACTAGGTGGGTCACGAGCCAATTTCAGATGGGTCCCCATTCATTTCAATATTTTATTTTTAATAGATTACACTTGATGCTACCATGGTATGTGACTACATTGGGGGAAATATTACAGACCTGTACTTTTAACAAGCTATTATGTATATTCTTTAACAATGATAGTCAATGGGACTTACTCCTGGATAAGTGTGGGTAGGAGTGCCGCCTAGGATTGTCAAAAATTTTCTTGTCTGATGATGTCACTTCCAGTCATGACATCACTTCCAATAGGTCCTGACAGATTCTCATTCTAAAAAGTGGGTCCCGGTGCTAAATGTGTGAGAACCACTGCTATACAGGATCTTCCTGGAAGGACTCCACTGCTTTCCACTGCAAACCGACCAACAGATTTTCAGTAGGCAAAGTTGCCCCTATTGCTGCACTTGAATGTTGGAAAATGTTTTCTTGTTGCTAGCTGCCTTAAATGGTATAGAAGAGCTGAATCACAAGTTTATTTACTTGAAAACAGTTACACTTTCCAGTGGTAGAAGGCTAAGACTTTTGCCCCAGATATCATTAGTTACTGCAGTCCCATGAATGAAAATTCCTCCTGTGGAATGGTGCAGCTCTTACGACCCTCAGTTTCTATATTCCTTATTACCGTGGTGGCCAAACTGCTAGGCAAGAATGCCACATGTCTGTTTCTAACTGTCGAGCTGTTACAATTGTCCAACATGCTACAGTACCCTCACAACCTCCCCGTGCCTTAGGCAAGAACATAAGAAGAGTCCTGCTGGATCAGGCTAAAGTCCCATCTAGTCCAGCTTCCTGTATCTCACAGTGGCCCACCAGATGCTTCAGGGAGCACATAAGACAACAAGAGACTTGAATCCTCCCATGCATCTGGCATTCTGAGGTAGCCTACTTCTAAAATAAGGAGGTTGCACATACCCATCATGGCTTGTAACCTGTGGTGAACTTTTCCTTCAGAAATCTGTCCAATCCTCTTTTAAAGGCATCTAGATCAGATGCCATCATCACATCCTGCGGCAAGGAGTTCCGCAGACTAATTACATGCTACGTAATCTGACGACCAAGAAAGCCGGTATATAAATACCATTATTATTATTATTATTATTATTATTACGTAAAGAAATATTTTCATTTGTCTATCCTAACTCTCCCAACACTCAATTTCAGTGGATGCCCCCTGGTTCTGGTGTTATGTGAGAGGGAAAAGAACATCCCTTTATCCACTTTATCCATCCCTTGCATAATTTTGTATGTCTCAATCATGTCCCCCCTCAGGTGCCTTTTTTAAACCGAAGATCTCCAAATGCTGTAGACTTTCTTCATAAGTGAGGTGCCCCAGCCCAGTAATCATTTTGGTTATTCTCTTCTGCACCTTTTCCATTTCTACTATATCCTTTTTGAGATGTGGTGACCAGAACTGGACGCAATATTTCAGGTGTGACCTTACCATCAATTGGTATGATAGCATGATAATATTGTACATAATATTGATGTTTTTGTCTTTAGTCCACTGACCCCTTTGGATCAAGAAGCTATGCAACCCTGGAGAGGCAGACAGTCTAGTCTCTCTTGATCTTGATCAGGTGTGCCACAAACTTCTGCTCTCTTGCAGCACTCACATCTCAGATGGATCGTTCATATCATAAGCTTCTGGCAATGAGATGCATTACACATTTTCATCTGTGCAAATACATTTACTTCCAAATTATAATACTGTAGATTACCAACATACCATGCTCTGTGTCACACAGGCTGCACCTCCGGCATTTGAGACTTAAATTTGGATGATCCATGTACTCTGCCCCTTTAATGCAATCTTTACAACTGGTTGGACTGGTCTCTGTGCATCCACGGTGTACGACCTTTCCTGCCAACACCAAGAACAAGTGTAAGTCTAGAGGCCAGTATGGATCCCTTGGAATCCATACTTAGGGTGCTACGCTGTAGCTTCCTGTCCACTCTGAGTGCTATAGTTTATAAAGCATATGCATTAAGATACTGGCACAACAACAGCGATACGAGCAGGATGGTCCTGCCATTATAACTCCAGCTCTGCTGACAGAAGTGCCACAGACATCAGTGCAGCATTGCAGCAATACACCTCTATCGCTGGCACAACTGCTGCTGGTATGGTACAAACCAAAAAATGGGGTGGAAATGTAGGTGAGGCATGTAGGAGTCAAAGGACACCATGTCCTATGCCCCCTCCAGATGACAGGCATGCCCCAAACTTTGATAGTAATGCAAAAGGTGAATACATTGCTGGTTATGGCAAGTCCCTTGGCTGGGCTCAAACCTGCTCAGCTTGGTTTAAACCTGCCCTACTGGGGTCCGAGCTTGCATCGCCATGCAGTGGGCTACCAGCACCCTCCTTCACTTGAGTGCTATTGAGGATCCCCTTGTGACTCATCCTGCCCCCCCCCAAACCAACAAAAAGGCTCCTTGAATCTGGTGAACCTCCCTGCAGGGGTGGAAACACTTGCTGGAATGTGGTGAATAGGGCTGTATTTGTTGCACATATATATTTCCAAGGTGAAAGAGCCTCTTATAGGGAAACGAGCTCCCTTCTCAACTCCATCCCAGTGATACAACTACACCATCTGGCACCCAGGGGCACAATTTTTTTAACAATCCCCCCTTCCTGCCTTAGAAAAGCTAGTTTGAATGAAAACTGGAAAAGGCTTTCTAAGGCCTTCTGAAGACCAGGGAGGCCATGCACAGCCTCCCTGAGTCTCAGAAGGCCTGCCAGAGGCATTTAAAAAGGCATTTTAAATATATAAAATACATAGAACAGTTGCAAAGGAGTATCTCCTTTTGGCCCATCGCTATTTCTTACAGTCTGTTCAAAGGACTTACAACAATACCTACCATGTGGACAGAAGTCACAACAGACATCTTCAAAGAGGCCCTTGCCCTCTGAACATGTCCTCTCAGGTGTAGCATTAGGGACATGTGAGGATTCAGCAGCAATCAAGTCAAGTGCCTGCGAGAGGAAAAAACAAGAGTACAAACCCCAGATGAGGATGCATTGTGGGTGTGACTTTTTGTCTTTGGGTCCCTGCAGTACTACTGAAACTCACAGTACGCACAAGAGGAAATGAAATGGTGAACCTGTTTAGTATGCACTTCCCACACAGAGAAGATGAAGGAGGGGGAGAAAGCAGTGGCAAAGTCAAGCTTCAACTCTTCGGGGCGTGACAAGGGGACAGTAAAACTGACCAGAATGATGCGGAAGTATCGCCAGCCCATCAGTGAAGCAGGCAACATGGTTCACATCAAGTGATGGGTGGCAGGGAGTGGTAAAGGAACTCAGGGCATCCTTCACCCAAGGTCTGTCACCTCTAGCCCACTGCCAACAAAGCCACACCAATCCACTTCCCTCTTGCAACGGGAAGGCAGTGAATCGCTTCCCTGAAGAAATCACACAGAAAGCAGTGATCCACTTCCCTGGCCTCTCAATTTGCTCCTTCCTTGTGCAATCCCTTTAAGAACATAAGAACAGCCCCACTGGATCAGGCCATAGGCCCATCTAGTCCAGCTTCCTGTATCTCACAGCGGCCCACCAAATGTCCCAGGGAGCACACCAGTTAACAAGAGACCTCATCCTTGTGCCCTCCCTTGCATCTAGCATTCTGACATAAACAAAATGGGAAATGAAGGATCCACAGAAAGAGACGAGAGGATACCTCCATTCACTTTTCCAATTCCAACTGAAAGGTTATGTTTCAAATGGGTGCACTTGTGTGAAAGACACTATTATTTTTCTTTCAGAAATTGATGTTTGTGGGACCAGGTTTGTCCCACAGAAATGCTTTTTACCTGTTTTATGCTTCCCTCAGTAGTTTTTTGAGTGCTACTGCACTAACTGTAAGCCCACCCTAATCTTGAGACCACATTTAAGCCAGGTGCAAAATGGGGCCTTCAAGCAGGGACTTTCACTTCTACCAATTACTGGAAATTTCTGAATGATGGGCTATTTATGGCATGCCAAGAATATGGCCAAAAACATGGACTGGAAATGATACTGGAATTTACATCAGGTCTCCAACCGTTTGTTAAGCCAGAGAGAAGACTCTCTTCATAAAATATGGCATGCCACTGAGCAAATTTCTCCTCTTCTTGTCTTCCTCTTCCTGTCTTCTCTAAACCACTGCTGTGTGCGGGGCAACTTTGGCCTCCCCACAGGTGTTCCAGCAGCACATGGCTTCATGTGGTGCCGGAGAAAGTTTTATAATTGCCAAAAGGTAGTCTCCCCTGGTGGAACACTTGTTGCACCATTGGATTTGTCCAATAGGATTGGGTTGACAGTTACCATACAATGCTTACTACAGTAAGAGGTAACTGACTACAATCTACCATATTGTCTACTACACGTGTGTGGATCCACTCTATTTTCTGATTGTCACATTCAGCAAAATCACTTGGTAGGGTTTTTCTGGGTCTATGCCACTTCAGTGGGAAGCTTGACATAGCATTCTGGCATGCTTCTCCACATGAAAAACTCCCTGAATGCAGAAAAGTAGTACACCCAGGAAGGCCTCAAATTTTACTCCCTGATATGCAGGGATGCATTTTCTGCCTTTTCTCCACACAAGGGAGCCCTCAAAAGCCCCACCCCAGCAGGAGTCTCAAGTGGTTCTGCCCAAGAAAGTCTATTTAATTATGTGACTAGACACTTTTAAGATAAAATGATTCACAGGTACTTTCTTCTTTGACTTGTGCTCAGGCATATGTTAAAGACAGTTACCACTCTTCTCCTTTGTGGAAATTCCCCAAGACTCATTTGCAAAGAAGAAGAATGAAAATTCAAAGCCACTATACCTTTGGGGCTCAACCACATAAATTAACATGCTTCATTTTAAATGAGAGTGGTTGCTCATCTGCTTGTTTATGTTATTACATGCCAAATGTATTTGATTTGCTCTATAAACCATTTTGTGAACTTTGTTGAAAAGCAGCATATAAACACTGTTGTTGTTATTAATTATTATTATTATTAATGTATATTTATTGCCTCTCCAAATTGTTCAAGATGGCTTACAAAATTAAAATAGAGGCAAGCATAATAATTAGTCAGCTGATTTTTTTCTGAGTCACAGCAAAATGCTGCAGCAGCAGCAAGTGGAAACAGACTGCAGAGTGTAGTTTAAATGAAAATATTCATGCAGTTTAAATGAAATAGTTTGGCGCCAAATGCAAAATAAAGTTCAAATATTAGGTCCATGGGAACCAAATGGTCAACTAGTCCCCCTTAAGTAAACACATTCATGATTGTATTATAAAATCACTGTGAACTGAAAATGTACCCAGCTTGTGGGCTTCACTTGCAATCTCCCTGCAATCTGAGTAACGAGCAAGTGCTCTCCCCTCCCCCCACTACAGAACCAGACTTGGATCAATGCTGCATCTGACACTGAATCAGCTTCTTCTCTTTGTTTTAGTCCCCAAAGGAAGACTTTGAAGGTCTTCCTTGACAAGTCTCTTCCACAAAGTTCTGACCAGCAAGAAACATTCAGAGCCTAATCTTATGCATGTCCCCCCAGAAGGATATCCCATTATAGTCAAGGGGACTTACTCCCAGGAAAGTGTGGATAGGATTGTAGTCCAAGAGTCCAATCCTATGCAAGTCTACTCAGAAGTAAATTCCTTTAGAGTCAATGGGGTGAACTCCCAGGAAAGTGTGGATAGGTTTGTAGTCTAAGCGCCCAATCCTATGCAAGTCTACTCAGAAGTAAATTCCATTAGAGTCAATGGGGTGAACTCCCAGGAAAGTGTGGATCGGAGTAGTCCAAGAGCCCAGTCCCATGCATGTCCACTCAGAAGTACATCCCATGATAGTCCAGAGGATTTACTCCCAGCCAAGTACGGACGGGACTGCAGCCTTAACTATTTCTGCGCCGGCTTCCTTCCCTGCGAGGAGCACAGCAAACAGGCTAAGAGCCCAATCCGATGCCTGTCTACTCAGAAGTAAGCCCCATTCGAGTCAATGGGGCTTACACTCTGGTAAGTGTGGATAAAATTGCAGCCTAAGTGGACTTCTTTGCTTCCTCGGCGAAATCACCTTCCCATTGCCTTGGGAGGGGCCGAGAAGGGCCCTGCGGATCCTCGCCCCGCAGCGGGAGATTCACGTGTCTCTCGCCAGAAAGTCACGTCTGCAAAGTACTTACAGCGGGCAGCGCCAGGAGGGCGAGGAGAAGCCACCTCGACATGTCGCTGGCTCCCGGGAGAAGCCCTTCCTGTAAAGAGAAACTAAAAGGCTTCGGAGAAACTCCCCCCCCCACTCCTCCTCCTCCTCCCCCCCCCCCGCGGGTCAGCTGCGTCAATCAACACTTGCAACACTCGCCCGCGGAGTCTCCTCTGGTGCTCCGCCGCTTCTGCTCCCTGGTGGGCCCTGCAGCGCTTTCCTGCGCTGCGATCAGCGACTGCCCGATTCTCCAAGCAAGTAGTGCCGAGTCTCCGGGAGCACCAGGCAGGGCGATCGCTGCCCCCTGAGAGGCCTGGAAAAGAAGAGATCAGGGTGTCTGATAGAGTGGAGGACAGAGTGCCTTTGTCTTTAACCATGGCATAGAAGAGGGAATGGGGGCAGGTGCAGCTCCACATAGAAGGGTTTCAAAAGCTGCCCTCTTCTCTACCATGTTTAAAGGTAGAGGCACTCTGTCCTCCATTGCATCTGGTCACCCTGGAACAAACTCCGTTGAAATGAATTGGCGATGCTTCAGAGCTCCCAGTTCCCTGTAATCAGGTGCATTTCTATACCCAAGTACCATTGGCTGACCTCTTGGGTTCCTGCCACTCTTCAGCCCAAGTGGCATGAAAAAAACAACAACCCCTTATTCAGGGTATGACATGTAGACATTGGGGAAGGGAGGACAGAAGGTTGTTTCTGCAGTGACCAGCTTTTCCACCAGAGGTCCTTGCAACTCATTTCACAGAACAAATATATTTCGTTTGAGAAGACAATGACCAAGGCTACAATCTTATCCGCACTTGCCTGGGAGTAAGCCCCATTGACTAGAATGGGGCTTACTTCAGTCATGCATAGGATTGGGCTCCAAGGCGTCCTACATTCTGATTAGTAGTATACAGGTAATAGATAATAATCTTTGTCATTATTGGTGGCCTATAATATGTAATATGCAACAAATGTATCCATCCTGAGTGGTAACAGCATGAACACCCAGCATGCGCCTGGGAGAGTGGGGCTACTGAATGTGTTGGTGTCAAGAGCGGAGTTTGCCAGCACTCACCTGTTGGCACTGTAACCAGGTACAGTGTAAACAGTTTTATAAAGCCTGCATATTTGTTATTGTTGGTGTATTGTGAAGAACCCATTATTGAGTTCTAGGTTCCATCAATAACTAGGGGCCTCATTGGGTCAGGTAAGGTAGCAGCTCAGTCTCCAGATGGGTCACCCTGTTTCATTCTTTCCAAATATGCTTCTGCAACCCTGATGGAGATGAAGCTCTGGCATGAGAAGGCACCCATGTTAACCACCCATTGCTCCCAATTGTTCAGATCGCTCAACCCTGAATTCTAAAAGTCAGCTTAAAAGTTATCACAATACTTGCAAAAATCCAGACTTTGGTGAATCTCCAAAGGAAGAGAGATCTGTTACTTTGAGACTGTCACTGAGAACACCTCTCTGAATGCCCTTACTATCTGAACATGATATGTCAATGGTTTGTTTTCCCTGATCTTAGAGACTGTGGCTGCAATTCTATATGTACTTACCTGGGAGTAAGTCCCATTGAACTCAATTATACTTACTTCTGACAGGAAAGTAGACAGGAAAATGTTTGTGCTGTGTGATATATAGTTGAAAGAGGGCTCTAAGGAACACTGTGTTTAAGGCAACAGTGTTACCAGGTGCATGCTTAAAATGTGTTGGAATGTGCAGATGGGGGAAATCAATTGTGTGCAGGGATCAAGTGCTCAAGTGCTCCCACATCCACAACTCAGTGGGATGACATGGAAAGAGGAGGGAGACAAGGTTAAAAGTGCAACCATAGATAACACAGGCCTACAAAATTGAGAGTCAGAAAAGTTTTTCCCAAACTTTATGGTGTTTTGATATGAATTTGGGGTGCCAATTCCAAAAATGGCATTCACATCTAGTTTTGGAGATATAGTATAGCCTCATTAGTGAATGGTTCAAGCAGCTTCCTCATGAGGAAGCTATGGTGTAGGCTTCCTCATGAGGAAGCTGCTTGAACCATTCACTAAGGAGGCTATGGCGGGTCTCCAAAACGAGATGTGATAGGGCAAAATAGACGTCATTTTTGGAATCAGCACCCCAAGTATACCTAGGAATTGGTGTAATGTTTAAGGAAGCAAAATGTGTGTTGGCCTGTGTAACCTTTATGGTGGGGATAATGATGTAATAACAAGGAGGGAGAATCAAAGATAAAATGCAATGCATTTTCAGCAGTCCCCCTAAACACAGGTGGTTTCCAGGCAGAAAGGAGAAGAAAAAATCCTTACAAGGAGAAGAGGCTGCATAAGGATGCAAGCTAAGGTGGGGAGGGGGAGAAGAGTGTAGGGAATTTGGGCGAGTTTCCCATGGGGATAGGGGCTGAAGCACTGGGAGTTTTATAGTAGCAGTAGTCGTAGGAGGTAAGGGAGGCAGAGAAGCACCAAGGTTCCTTGGTAAGTCGTAGAAACATTTTTTTCCCCTGAAGATCAGTTGGATCAAAGAACGCTCCTGCTGGAAGAGAACTAAAAAGGGATATATATTGTGTACGCTTTATTATTCAGCTCCTATTTCACGCTTTAATCATATGTTGAAATCAATTAATTGTTCACAGTAGAAGCAACTTTTCCCCCAAACAGACCAAGCATTTCCTTAGACTGGGAAAGCAATTTGGCTGGGTGCCTGAGAAGGCTCGCAGCCAATCAGTGCAACGTTAACCATAAATGTAAATGCATTTCCATCTTGGAGCGGACTATTCAGAGGTTTTATTTTAGCCACGAGGTTCCCCTGTGCTGACAATGCTGGAGTATAACCCTCTCTTTTCTCAGTCAGTTTTTGGCCATTGTGCTGTCTCATCTCTGAAATAACTTTACATAAGAAGTATAATGTGAGCTCAAGGATGTCTACTAATCTGAATGCTAACTTACAAGGTAATATAAAATTGTAGATATGGTGTCACAGGCTGGCTAGGATGGGTACTGGCCAAGGTCTGTGCTTATCAGAGGACCCACCTGGTGAGCCTCCCCATACCAGTGACAGCAGTAGTATACAACATGTCATCAGGGATTGGAGAGGGAGCAGTCTTTGGGGTCCCAGTGAGCACTTTACCTCAGATCCCAGCAACCTGGCACTGTTAAATACGTGCTCTTTTGTCATGTGCGTGAACATGATGAAGAACTGTTTTTTCTTCAAAATGGCAGCCAGCATCAGGGCCAATGGAGGCCACTGGGTGTCTGCAGTGAGGCACCAAATGTCACCACTTTTCTCTTGCCTGCCTGACTTCTTCCTCTGCTGCCTCACCTGCCCACTCCACTGCCGCTTAGCTCTGACGTAGCACATGGAGTGCACTGAGGAGAATGTAGCATCTCTTTGTGTGCCACCTCTAAGTCAGGTGACATGGGGCAGAAGAGGAAGTGACTAAAGGCAGGGAAAGTGTAGGACCAACCAGTGTCCCTGTGGCTGATAATTTATCACCCTCATTAGACTCCTTCATTTTATCTAATTATGTGACCAGCATCACTTATAGCTGGCAGAAGGACTGCAGTTCTTCTCTACAAGTCATGCCTCACACACTAGCAGAAGTTCCCTGAGCTACCTAGGTGTCCATTTTCAAAATCTTGCTCTTCTTTGCAAAGTGAAATACACTTATAAATCATCAGAGGTGTGGGTGAGGATTTGTTCCATTTGTGGGACCGAACAAGAATAAGAACAACCCTGCTGGATCAGGCCAAAGGCCCATCTAGTCCAGCTTCCTGTATCTCACAGTGGCCCACCAAATGCCTCAGGGAGCACACAAGACAACAAGAGACCTGCATCCTGGTGCCCTGCCTTGCATCTGGCATTCTGACATAGCCCATTTCTAAAATCAGGAGGTTGCACATACACATCATGTGCATGATGATCATCATGTGCATGGCTTGTAACCCATGATACACATCATGTGCATGGCTTGTAAACCATGATGGACTTTTTCTCCAGAAATCTGTCCAATTTCCTTTTAAAGGTATCCAGGCCAGATGCCATCCAGATGCCATCACCACATCCTGTGGCAAAGAGTTCCACAGACTAACTACAGTCTGAGTAAAGAATATTTTCTTGTCTGTCCTAACTCTCCCAACACTCAGTTTTAGTAGACTCCGTCCCCTGGTTCTAGAGTTATGTGAGAGGGAAAAGAGCATCTCTCTATCCATCCCCTGCATAATTTGTATGAATCTGATATTGCTTCTCCTGCACAGTATTTGAGTTTAGTAATAATTTAGCAAACATCCATTTGTTCTGAATTTGAATCCATATTTTCCTTACAGCTCAGTGGGATTTGTATTATTTGTAAAAGTCAAGCTGAAAAACAATCTAAAACAAAAATGCACATCTTTCCTCCTCCTACGGTTCACATTTAACTCCATCCCTAACAGAACTGTACGCAATATCATGAATTTTGGAATGAATTTGCTGAATTATAAACCTACACAGGATCATTAATAGCACTGTTCATTCATGAACATCTTAGGCATGAAAGAGGCATTTTTAGAGGCCAGGATCCCTGAAGCATCCCTTGTTTGTACCTTTTTTCAGTGCTGTTCCTGTTTTTCTCTCTCACTTTTGACATCATCTTCCCCAAGTGATCTCAGCCATTTGAAAATCATGTAGTTAATTGACTGTGATGTCAGTGAGGGCAGCTCATATAGATTTAGGGCAAAGTGTCCTAGAATGGTCACTCTCCCCTAAGCAAGCAAAAGGAGACACAGGACGCAATCCTAACCAACTTTCCAGCACTGACATAAGGGCAATGCAACTCCAAGATAAGGGAACAAACATTGCCTTACCTGCCCTCTAACTGCAATATGTAGCACATGCCCCACTGGCACAGCTATGCCAACACTGAAAGTTGGTTAGGATTGTGCCCACAGCCATTCAGAGAGTGGTTGGGCTTCTCATCTGGGTGACTCACTCTTGACATTCCCTGACACCTTCTACCTCTTGAAGAGAACCTTCTTGCACTACCCCAACAGTGGCTACTAAGGGTCCAATCCTGTCCAATATTCCAGTGCCAGTGCAACCATGCCCATGGGGTGTGCACTGCATCCTGTGGTGGGCAGGCCGTCACAGAGGCCTCCTTGAGGTATGGGAGCATGTGTTCCCTTACCTTGGGGTTTCATTGCGGCTGCAGTGGTGCTGGAGGGTTGGATAGGATTGGGCCCTAAAACAGGATTGGGAATCACCATCAGAGCAGTCCTGTTCTCACTTACTCTGCCTGCAGGGGGAGAAAATCCCAAAGGCCTTCCCTGCCTAAAATGAAGGATATTTTTCATGAAATGGAAATGTTTGAACAACATAACATCCCAGTGAAAATGACTATCTCTTCTTTGCCTGATCTGGTGTTGTCAAAGTTATTTCATCAATAGCACCTGGGGTTTCTTTTTTCACTGTCAGCAAGGCTGTGTTAGAGTGTCTGTATGCCTTATGTTTGCACTTTACAGACCCACCACTAGGCTGTTTGGCAGAAACAATAAATCAAGTTCTCAGCCGAGTCGCTCTCTCTTTCTCCTCTGACCTCAATTATTCTGTTGCTTCTGTTTTAAAAAGTGTTTAAAACTCTCTCCGTGAGCAACAAGCAAGGAACTGACTTTGAAAATCCTGCTGTTACTTGCAAAATGTAATACAATTTCTAAATCAAAAGGGAAACTGAGACCTTATGGGGGAGGGGAAGGACCATCCAGTTCAGTAAGATGATCCTGGCAAGCATCTTGTCAACTGCTTTGCCTTATAAAGCAAAGCCATGAATGCATTTTATATCTTCTGGGAGAGAGAAGTTGTTTTGCACCCAGCTTCATAAAGATGTGAATACAAGACTTCCATTTTTTATTCTATATACATGGTATGAAAGAGCATACCATGTTTGTAAATTCCATCTAATGCACGATTTGATTGCATTATATAATAACAAAATTAATTCTGTTTACTTAGATGTAGGCCGCACTTGCTATGAGGAAACTACTATTAACAACATACTGTATTTTGTTTTGTTTTTTTCTCCCCAGGAGCTTATGATACTATGCATGCTTCTTCCTCCCCTTTTCATTTTATTGTCGCAACAACCCTGTGAAGTAGGATAAGACCATGACTGGTCCAAGGTCACCCTGAATAGGGATTTGAACCAAGGCTTCACTGATTTGGGTCTAACAAAGCAACCACTACACCAGGGGTCTCCAAACCTCTATCTGGCCCGCAGCCTCTTGTCCCCTCTTGGCCAAACGTGACAGGGACTATGCTCTGGTTGTGTCTGGAGGGTGTTCTAAGGGCCAGAGAGCTTGAATGAATGAGCCCATTCATTCATTTATTCAACCATCTAAGTTCTATCTCTGATTTAGTTATATAAATTTTATATTTAAATTTTTTTCCGGCCCTCAACACCGTGCCAGGTATTTGATGCGGCCCTCTGGCCAAAAAGTTTGGAGACCCCTGCACTACACTATGCTGAATGCAATTGCTCTGCTCTCACTGGTCATCACTGTAACTGTGCATGGGATAGCAATGTGAGTCTTCCTTCTCCCTATAAACCAGTGGTTCTCACACATTTAGCACCGGGACCCACCTTTTAGAATGAGAATTTGACAGGACCCACTGGAAGTGATGTCATGACTGGAAGTGACATCATCAAGAAGGATAATTTTTAACTATCCTAGGCTGTAATCCTACCCTATAATCCTACAGGACTAAGTCCCATTTACTATAATTGTTAAAAGAATATACATAGTAGCTTGTTAAAAGTACAGGTCTGTAACATTTCCCCAAATGCAGTCACGTAGCATGGTAGCATTATAAGTCTAATATATAATGTCTAATATATTAAAAATAAAATATTGAAATGAATGGGGACCCACCTGAAATTGGCTCGCAACCCACCTAGTGGGTCCTGACCCATAGTTTGAGAAACACTGTCATAAAAAATAGCTAAAATGGTCCTACTACTACTACTGGCAAGTATCCCTGTTCCCAAAGCATGTTTGGTTTCAGTATCACATTGCAATGTTTTGTTGAAAGAGAGAACTCATTAGACACAGTGTTGGCTCTGTGGTCTGGTAAAATCCATTCAGTGCAGAAGATGCAGTTGCAGTGCACACATGAGTTTTTCACCTCACTGGTAACTCTTGGAACGGCACATGGGAGGATCGACCAGATGTGAGAAGGTCAGTTTTGCACCATCCAAGGAATATGGTTTGCAGACGATAAACCCATCTGTTGTAGGCTTCTGTCACTACAGAAAGGAAAATGCCACACATGCAATTCGGTGGGCAAATCCAAAGCACACATACAAGCTACATGTCCAGCAGCATGTTGGAGAGCTTGACTGGGTTTGGCTGGATTATCCTTGCACAATGAAAATGTGAACCACTTTGGGCACAGTTCACCAGGGAAAAGCAGCATATAAATAGGCTATATTTACATAACCTGCTGGGATTTTTCCTACCAGATTTACCATGCCAAAGAGCATCTCTGAATCCTAGCCTGTGGTGTTCCGTACCTAACCAGATATCTGCTGCAGAACATGTTTCCATTGTTTCAGAGACAATCTCCATGTGGAGACAAATAAAATATACATGTCCCCAAGGACCAAATCCTAACCAGTTTTCCAGCACTGGCATAGCTGCGCCAATGGAACATATGCAGCATCCTGCAGTTGGGTGGCGCTCATGGAGGCCTCCTCAAGGGAAGGGAATGTTTGTTCCCTTACTCCTGAGCTGCATTGCCCTTATGTCAGTGCTGGAAAGTGGGTTAGGATTGCGCCCCAAAATATCCATCCAGAATATAGAGAATTGACAGCAAGCCTGACTGAGAGGTCACAGTTAGCTGAGACAGCTGCTTTCGCAGAGCTTACATAACCACAGTTACAGAAGCAGGAAGTCACCTCTGAAATCAAACAGTGAATGACAGAAGCAAACATGCCTTTGAATGAGGGTCTGCCTCTTCATATGTAGAGCAGGGGGTGCAATTTAAAAAATAAAAGGGGTGCATGGGGGCAGAGCCTTCTCTCCAACCTGCAGGTAGCCCCTTCTCCCCACATTCCCTCCTTGCCAGCCATTTCTTCCAGTTGCAAATGAAAGTCCAGCTGGAGGAAGCAAGGGAAGGAAGCAAGAAAGAAATGATGGTTGCTTGCTTAAGTGTTTGCATTAGTCATTTGTATTTTGCAGAACAAAGAAACACATTGTTTTGCATGCAGTGGGCAGACCTTGGTTTAAGATTGCTGACATCCCAGGTAGTCTCCATCTTGTGGTCTATAAATCAGTTTGGTTATCATGAAACAGCTGCTGTATCTTTCAGGGTAAGCTAAATGTGGATGGTAGCAGTCTTAACAGGTGGTTCTGGGACCCTTCACACATGACATTTTTGATCTACATGGGTGTAGAAGGTGTACACCTTGTGCAAAGGCTTGTAGGAAAACCTGTGCAAGGAAATGGTAAGAGCAGTTATATTGGTAGCATATCATAATGTGTGTTTTTGACGATTTTTCACAACAAAGAGGGCAATTTCCATCTGGACTGGCCATGAGAAAAAGTGATCGAAAAACTGCAAATGAATAGAGCTCAAGTGTCGTTCTTTATGCTTTATGCTTGGCATGGTCACGATTGTCTTTTTGGGTTGTCATTTTATATCTGATGCAGGATCTTGTGCTGATGTTTTACTTTTGATATTTGATCTTTCCTGGGCATTCTGTGGATTGAGGCAGAAATAAACAATAACTAACACTGATACATGATTGTACATCAGGGGTGTCTGAACCCCTGGAGGTGTCCAAACCCCTGGAGGACCCCAGGAGGGCCACATCGTTTCTCCGACACTATTTTGGGGGCTGCGGAAAAAAGAATTAATTTGCATTTCAAATTTGAATAAATTTACATAAATGAATATATTAGAGATAAAACTTATACGAATGAAAGAAGGTCTTGCAATAGCTCAGGGCTTATAAAAGGCCTTGCACAAAGCAAGGCAGGCCTTTCCTTTGCTGCCACTGCTGCATTACAGATGTGAAAAAGCAAGCAGTGGAGGGAGCCCTTGTCCCAGGACTCACACAAGAGTTCGAACAGTTGCCGTCATGCTGAGAGCAGTTGCATGGGGCCAGTGCAGGCTCCAGCAAGTCTCCGGAGGGCCAGAGGCTCATTGGAGACTGGGGTCTCCCCATGGGCTGGATTAGAAGTCCCCAAGGGCTGCAAGTGGCCCCCGGGCTGGGGTTTGGGCACCCTTGCTGTAGATCTTGCCTTTAATGTGTCTATTCTATGTGACCCCTAATTTTTGTACCAAAGGTTTATAAAACTCAGTATTGGCTTTGAAATGGCACCGTATTTTTGTCATGACTTCAGGCAGAATGTAGCATTTGGTTTTCCCACTCTTAAAAGTGCTAAACCCACTGCAAATGATAACTCAGTGGGAAGTTTGCCTGTCAAGGCAGTAGCCTCTTATCTTCATGCTCCCAGTCTCAGGCTGCTTTACGTGTAGCAAGCTTGACCAGGGGTGGGTTGCCAAGCATGTGATCCTGGCAGAAAGCTGTCTGTCACTCTTGTGCTACTACCCCAGTAGTCCTTCAGCAGCTATCTTGAAACTGAGTGGTGTTTATATTACAAGCAGCTGATGTCTCCCTCTGTTTTGTGAACAGCAGAAAGGAATGCAGAGTGGAAGAGACCCAGGGCCTTGTGGCCACCCAGATCTGAGGATTTTGTGCAGAAGCCCCTATATGGCTCTGTTTGACAGAGAGATGGACATGGAGCGCAGGTTTTGCTCCTTCTTTGGGAAGCTGGTGGGAGGGGAGCAGTCCACAGAGCTATATAATCAGAGAGTTTCCCGTTTCTCAATGCACCATTCCAGAGCCACTCTCCCCAGCCAAACGCCGAAAGGGTAAGTGGCAGTGAGCCAAAGGAAATTGACTTAGAGAGGTTTCAGAATTCTCCTGAATGCTTGAGAGGAGAACCATTGCCTTGTTCAGATTAGGTATGCTGGTGCCTATGAGACTTCATCCCACAATAAAGGAATAAAGGGGCAACCCTAAACTCAAGGCATTTGCTTTTGCTTCAGTGGGATGTGGAGTGTGTTCTTCAGTTGCTGCCATTCCACAGCCTGATCCTCTGCAGGTTTAATGGGAGGTGAGACCCAGTGGGACTCCCAAGCAAGTGTGTCTTGATTTCAGCCTTGGTCCCATAGCAAAGTTTTGGCATGAACCAGTATTTTTATATCCCACTGATTTTGCTGGGAGGTACTGAAGCACATGCCTAACTCTACCTTTTGAAAGCAATGGGGAGTAATTTGAGCTTTGCTCTGCCTTTGGTCTCTTCCCCACTCTTGTTATTCCTATTAAACTTGAAACAATGAAACAACTATGATGTTTATAGGCTACAGCACTTATAGCAAATATTTGTATAGCCTTTCTCTATGTTTCTGTTGATGCATTTACTTCACGTGTCACACAGCTATTAAAGCACTGTTAAAAGGCAACATTGCTGAGCAAGGGTCCCCCCCCCCCACTGCTTTGGTTGCAACTTGGTCCTGGAATGTCCCTCCTCCTTAGGTGCAGTGGATTTACTCTTGCATTCATTTCCTTCTGCGCTATGTACTTGAAAAAGAAGATTCCACTTAAGGCTTTTGATAGATTCATTAAAAATCACAATAGATCTTGCAAGCCACTCTGGAACAGATCACTGGATTAAGGGATAAAAATATGTGCACACTGAGCATTTTACATCTTGGTTGCTTTATCAGGTGGATAAAAGTTGGATTTTTTTCTAGCTTACAGAGGTGTCTTCAGAGCAAGAGGAGCTATGTAAGCTGCATGGGGCAGGGACTTGTCTCTTGCTTGTGTTATTCTCATTGAATATTTTTGTTTCTTCAAGTGTTTAATTTAGGGTGATGATCCTCTCCCCATTTCTCTGCTTTGCCTCTCAGTTATTGGTTCTCTTTTAGATTTTTTAAAAATGTTGCTAGCATTATGTTGCAGTCTTGTTTTAAATAGTTTTGTTTTCCTGTTTTTAATTGAACATAATCCTTAAGCTTAGTGCTGCTGTCAGGTTGTTGGGGTCCTGGGATCCCCCAACATTCCCTGATGGTGCAGTGGGCCACTGGTACTGAGGGTTCAGGGGTCAGTCTGGTTAAGGGCCCCTCTGATGGCTTTGGGCCCTCGACTAGTGTCTGGTCCAATGGTGCCCACCCTCCTTGGATGACCTTGTTGGGGCCAAAAGATGTCAAAATAACTGGATGTTTGATGAACAAAGTTCTTTGTAAGTGGGTGGTATTAGATTTGTTGTTGCTGTGATTTCTAAGTAGTGTCTAGAGGAAGTTCATTAGTGGCAGACATAAAAATCTATGAGGGCATAACTGCATTCTGTCTCCAATGCAATGCAACAACTACCCAGGATAAAATGGATTTGCTACAGAGTAAATGCTGCAAAAATACACATTGTTTCACAGCATGAACTTATAGGTATATGTGTGTATAGGGTATATGGGCAGGGGACATGTAGGTTGCTTCTCCTGGCAGGAGATCCCAATGTGATCCAAGACTGACAACCTCCCTGTCCCCCCCTGCTTTTAGACATGCTCTCCTCTCCATCTGGAATAGTAGAGATACTGCACTGAATCTCAGATTGACATAGTGGTGTGAACTAGGATGAGGAGAGTTTGCCTGTGTACCACAAAATTTACTGTCACAACTCATCATTGTACAAGTGATATCAATCTCCTGTATGTGGATTTGATGAATTTGATAAGATACTGCTACTGTAATAGATCTAGACTTCATTATTACCAGTTCTTGATGGTCTTGTAGATTATTTCATTTACGCATCATTCACTGTGGGGATTCCCTTGTTTTGTTTTTTGTCCATGGGATTCTGTCCATGCCTGTTAGACTCCACAAGTGCTTGACGTAGCTGCCTTGAACCTGGAGATCATCAGATTATTAGCATTAAAAAAATTATGTCCTGTCTCTCTTTCTTAGGGGGTTCAAGATCCTCATTGCAGGGCCATTGCAACTGAAGTTTAGTCCTGGGGAAGGGGGGGGGATGAGGACCAGGGCCTTCTCCAGAGTGATGCTACCTTTGCAAAACTACTTTCTTAAGGGAGGATAATTTGGCCATCTCATTTCATGGCCTTTAGGGAAAGAGTGAAAATGCTTCTCATGAGCCTTTCATAGCCTTTAACAGTGTCTGCTAGGGGTTCTGTTATTAAATCTCAGCTGGGATTGTGGTGTGCTTATGTTTCTGTTCTTCTTGTTCCTCTTGATTTCAAATGGATTTTATCATAGTTTTAAAACTGTACAACTTTGACAGTGTAAGCTGATCAGTGAGCCTGGTTCACTGAGGAGACAGATTATGATGATGATGATGTTGGTGGTGGTGATGATGCTGATGATGTTACTACTACTAGTAGTAATACATCCCAGTGAGGAATGACTTACAGTAATATCCTGTGGAGCCTGGTGTGCTGGAATCATATTTAGCAATTTCCGAGAGCAAGATTGATTAATGGTTATTTGCATCCCTTAATTATCCTTGAGAAATACACATTACAGGTTTATTGCAGAATTCTGGTCTAAATTAGTTCCTGCTGCAGATCATCATCCTGGCACTCAGAAGCATCTCAAAGCTGTTTGGTTGCCATCAGAAGACTTCTCTGGAAGTTTTGATTTCCTCAAATTTCTGAGCTTTGTTACTAAATATGGCTTTCATTTAGAGTTCACCATGCTCAGATCAAAATGTAGCATTCCCCCTCCTCCCCCTTCCTGCAAGGATTTTTGGCTCACTTGAGTGAGTTTGAGAAAACCCCCCTTGACCTTTCCTGCTCCGTTCCAAAAACAGACTTTTGCAAGACTTTTTTCCTAATTAGGAAATACTTGTTTCAAACAGACTACACAGGCATACATGTTAGCTGAACTCTCTGTGCCTTGAAGTGACTCCTTAAATATAAATATTCCATATGCCTACTAAATGTATCTTTTTAAAGCATTTCTTCTTTTTCATCATATAATAAAAGTTTTATTTCCTAGCCTGCTCCATGAATTTGGAGTGAGCTGCAGTATATCATCATCTAATTGCACTCTGCCAGCAGCCTTGTGAGGTATGTTCATCTTGGACAAGTGACTTTCCCAAGGCTGCCCAGTGAAGACTATTCACATATCATGTGTACTTCTGAAGATGTAATTGTAATTGTAATTGTGAAAAACAAGTATTTGCAAACAAGGGTATATTATAGGACCACTGATCAGGGAGCCAGAATTGGCTGTAGCTGAGCTTCCACTGGGTGACAGCTCCAGGATTTCCTTCTGTAATGTGTAAATAAATTGACCCTTATCTATACATATGTAGATATCTAATACTATTATATGAATATTTTGTATATATTTCTTATTTCCTGGCTGAGAGGGTGTTGGGACCTGATTCTGTTTTCTATCCATATAAGCAAAGTTTGCTTACTGGATCATAGAGCAAATCCTTTCAATTCTTTCTGAATATTGATAGTAGATAGCAATGGAAAAGTACTGGGAACTTGTGTACCTTCTTCAGAATTTATCCCCTTGCTTTCACACAAGAGGAGGTGATACTTGCTAGGTATATTTTACTCCCCCCAGTTTATCCTTGTTTTCACATTTGTGTTATTTGTGGCCTGCAGGAGCATCTTTCCATTTAGTGAACTCACTTAAGTGGCTATTGCTTCTCCTCTTTGTTTAGGCAACTAAAATTCAGCTTTGTATGTGATGAAGGAATTGCATGACAATACTGTACCAAATTCACGTTACACTAGCAATTGCAATAATTAGCAGGACTCTCTGTGTACTCTGTGCTAAACAAACTGGTCTTATTCTAAGAAAAACTGAATTCTGGAAACTGTACACATTCTGCATTCATTGTATCACTTATGCAAATGTACCTAATGCTTCCTTAATTTGGCAGTATTTGCTCTTTTGCATAAGTTGTTCTAGTTTATGTACTCATGGGAGAGACAGAAACCTTGAAGCCATATGCCTGATTTAACCTTCAGCTGGTTTACCTCCAGCCACCTTTTGGTTTCTGAAATTTCAACAAGGATAGGCCTGCGTACTTTCAAACATGTTAGCAGCCATAAGGACTAGAAAATTGCTTTTTAAAAATATGAAAGCTGAAATTCTTAGGAAGCTTATTCTGTACTCACTACTACATCTGGTGGTTTTTCCCCACCTGTGTTTTCCCCACGGAATCATGGTAATCTAGTGCTATTAGAAAAAACCAGCTATTTGTCCAAAACCAGCTAATTTGTCAGCTAAGATGGAGCTACTTATAAAGTATATTTTGCTATCTGGCTCTCACTACCTTTCATTCTCTGGAGTGTTTAGATGAAAATAGAACATTATAGATACCTCAAATGGGCCACCCACATGAATGAAGCTGCATTAAGTTATATGAGTGGTCTGAAAAAGAAGGCACCTCCTTTTGGCCATGGTTGTAGTGGAATGTGGGGCAGTGAAGGATAAACTGGAATTCAAACATTACAGGCTTTATATTTTTTTTAAAAATCACCAGTTTGACTCAGCATGACACTCAAAATTGAAGGCCATCCGTTTCTATTACAAATATGCCACAGACAAAAGCATTTCCTCAACCTTGCAGTTACTAATTTTGCAAGACCCTTGGCTGTGATATTTTAATAACTTACCAATTAAATACAAATTGCCTAATAGCCCATAATAATTACTTGCCCCAATCACCTTAAACATCTCTTAAATTTTAGAGGCTTTTGAGGCTTGCCTGACTCTGAAAGGGTAAATCTGTGAGTTTCTGGAAATACTGTCCATGTTTTCTTCAGGTATGATCCTGCTGTATTGCCAATTAACCCAGCAAAAGTTGCACCTGATTTGAATGCCATACCCCTAGCACAGAACATCAAAGTGTAGTCATGGAAACAAGCTCTTAAATTCAAAATTCCCTCTTTGCTCCAAGGCAGGTTCAGACTTATGCAGCAAAAGGCATTACTACAAATTCATAATTTTCTTCCCAACTGATCAAACTAATCTATTCTGATGTCTCTGCTTGGTGGAAATGTGGGGATCTGGAGATGAGGTAGTATCATAGGTAGTGGAACTGTACTATAACTTATGAATTGGGAAGAGATGTCAGACAAACCTGTAACCTCATATTAGGCACAACTTATGTTTTGTTCCCTTTGTATTTAGTTCCATTCTGAATTGGTGGGTTCTAAGCAAGATGAATGTGGTGAGCATTCAGGGCACATTCTTAGTTCCTTAGCTGTTTTATGGCTTTGGAAATTCAGCTCTTCATATAATGGACAGGGTAAAAGAGCTCCTAGGATTGGCAAGGGATATATAATAAACAAAGGAACATCTTTCATATGTTTAATGGAATGCACCTTCCCGAAGTACTGTGATGGCTGCTTCTTTTCATCTGCTCAAATGTCATTGCTTTTCCGGACGTCTGTGTTTGTTTTTCTTTCTAAATTATTATTACTGTATTTTTCTATTACTATGTTTTTATTTGTTGTTAAAGATCATGAAACATTTCAATTCACGATGAATAAACTTCTGTGCAAAACGCAGCTTTGAGACGAGGTTGATTGGCTCATGTTGGGTCTTCTCTTTCTAGGACTGTGGAAGGTCTGAGAAAGTTGCTATAGAAGATGTGTGAGGAAGAGGACAGCACCGCACTGGTTTGTGACAATGGCTCAGGACTTTGTAAGGCTGGCTTTGCTGGGGATGATGCCCCAAGAGCTGTGTTTCCTTCCATTGTGGGACGTCCCAGGCACCAGGTGAGTGATCAGCCGTTCAAACACTGCTTGGTAAACAGGACAGTTTCAATGCATAGAAGTGACTTGAATGAAAGATTCTTTCTTTCTTTCTTTCTTTCTTTCTTTCTTTCTTTCTTTCTTTCTTTCTTTCTTTCTTTCTTTCTTTCTTTCTTTCTTTCACTGCTGAGCTCAGGTGACTCATTCTAGAGTACTGTTGTGGAGCCTTTGCAGGGCTTTTCCCTCAGCACCCCCCAAAAGCTGGTGGCTTGTAGTATACCTTAGACTGGTACAACTTAGAAAGGTTGTGTGCCAGTGACTCCCCATGGTGCCCATAACCAGGCAGTGAACTTGTGTCCATTAATGCCACCTGCTCTCCTGGGGCGTCTGCCCTTTGGACCCTGGACTCCTGGCTGGCTTGCTGGGTGATGGTGAGAAGCAGTGGCAGCAGGATTTGTAAAATGGGGAGGACATTTCACAGCTGCTGCTTCTCCTCAT
Organism: Tiliqua scincoides; assembly: GCF_035046505.1. Lineage (NCBI taxonomy): Eukaryota > Metazoa > Chordata > Lepidosauria > Squamata > Scincidae > Tiliqua > Tiliqua scincoides. The sequence continues at coordinate 160,931,933 of NC_089823.1, read as the reverse complement.
TGCTTTTGGATAAGCCTCTCCTCATTGCTTTTGGATGGGGAGGCTACTGGGTGTGTGTGTGTGTGTGTGTGTGTGTGTGTGTGTGTGTGTGAGGCAGCACTGCAGTCTCCTTTGTTCATTCCTTGATGCTATTTCTGTTTGCAGCTTGACAGAAATGTTAGTTGCTGAAATAAAGAACTTGCAACATTTGCCACTAGATGGCTCTCTGCCATCTCATGCTTTGTTCCTATAGTGTTTTTTTAAAAAATGTGAATTGATTTTATAGCTAAAATAATTGGATGCATCTATTCATCATTTTTTCTTCAGACTTGTTATACTATTGCTTGATGTATGTGGTAGAGAAAGAAGTTGGTTTTCTCTTTTTATTTGTTATTTAAAATGTAAGCTAAACATTGCAGATATGTGGGATCTGGTTAGCTTTTGACATTCCTTGCTTTGGAGCCTCTCAGTCCTCTTTTTCTTTCCCTTGCTAGGGTGTGATGGTAGGAATGGGTCAGAAAGACAGCTACGTAGGTGACGAAGCGCAAAGCAAGAGAGGGATCCTGACCTTGAAATATCCCATAGAACATGGAATCATCACAAACTGGGATGATATGGAGAAGGTATTTTCAACTGTAGATGTGAAGTTGTGCAGGAGTCAGTACAAAATGAATTGTACACAGAAGCGGGGGCAGGAGGGTGAATCCGTTTGTCCTCCCCCTCCCAAACAGCTTAAGTGACTAACTTTTTGGAAAAGGTTCTCAATACAGTTCCAACTGTAGGACTGGAAAGGAGAAATATATGAGTAGCACTGGCTTATGCATCTAGTCAAGCTTCTGTGTTGCGTCCAGTAGCAGATTGGCAGGACCACCTGCCTTCCTCTACCTGACCACTGTCACCCAGGAATGGCCCAATCATGAGGCCAGTTGAACCTCTAGCCTTAGGCAATGGGCTAGGAGAGATGGTGAGCTGGTGGGGTATACCCCATGCCTAGCCGCCATCTTCCTGCTCAGCCCCATCCTCACTTGTGTTGTGTACCAGGGTGTGGTAGTATTACAAGCACAGTGGTGCGTGTTGGGGGTGCATGTGTGCATGCTGGTAATGATGGGGGGAACTGAATTTGGGGGTGAGTTTGGGCAGCATACTGCATGGGCCACCATTGCCTCTGCTACTTCTCCCAAAAGAAAGTGGGTTCAAAAAGAAACAGACCGAAGGAGGAAGTGTGGATGTTCTACCTCACCACTGTCCTGTCCTCCACACTTCTTGTGCTACTCTGTTCCTGTCTTCCTTTTTGAATCCAGGGAGCAGGAGCAGCAGCCTGTGTCCTACGGGAGGAAGGAGCAGGAGAGGCAGCAGTTGGCACTCTGTTCAGTAAGAAGGGGCAGGATTTGAGACTGCCTGAAGTACCAGGAAGTCTTGGGCTGTCTCTGCCAGAGTTGGATCAGGCTGCTGTTCATAGACAGTATGGTTGCTATGGAGAATGTTGCCGTGGGGAATGTGAGGAAATCTCTTAGACAGGGAACATCTAAGATAGAGTTCTCAGGAGGGAGAGAGGACAGGAGGGCAGGAGGTCTGGTCTAGAGGGTAGAGCCTCTGTTAGTCCAAAGAAAACATCAGAAGGTCGCCAGTTTGAGGCTGAGAATGGTGAGACCTTGAAGCAGCTGAAAAAGCTGAGCTGAGTGATTCCACTGAGTGATTCCACCTGCTCTTGGTGTGAGCACGAAGCATCTTGGCTGCCCTCCATGTAAGAGATGGAGCTGCTTGTCAGCCTGCCTGTGAGAACTGGAGGCCAGAAGTGAGACCAACCAGGAAGATCCATTCTGAAATGTTGTTGGTTCTTGAAAGAGAGAACCTCTATGATTGTAAAAATCCCCTTGAGGGATTTAGAAACGCCTGCCTATGTAAACCACCTTGAATAAAGTCAGAGAAGTAATCCGATGACCAGAAAGGCGGTATATAAATACCTAGTTATTATTATTATTATTATTATTATTATTAAAAATCAAAATTCCATCAATTTCAGTGGGAAAGATTCAATTCCAACTCTAAGGGATTTATGACTGTAGTCATTTGATCTGATCTTTTTTAAAAGGGAAAGGCAAGGGCTGAAAAACTGTATGTTACATTGTGCTCTTACTGTTGAAATATGTGTAGTAGAAGAATGCACAATGTGTGCTTTTACTCTAACCAAGAATAACCTGCCCTGGTTTTCTCTACAATGGAGGATTTTATTTAAGATGGGCACTGTTTTAATCCAATAGCTCTTCAGTGTGAAAATGAAGCTACCGTAAGTCACTGCATGAAGTCATTGCTATCTCAGTGGTGAACTAGGCCCAAATTACCCCAAATGAACATTGCTTACTGGAATATGAGAAATTCTGAGTGTATCTGCTGGAGTCCTGCGTGGTACCAGCTCTTGATGGCTGGGGGGTCATCATCACATCATCCAAGTTTTTTTCCTTGCATTTTACTTCAGATTTGGCATCACTCTTTCTACAATGAGCTGCGGGTTGCTCCTGAAGAGCATCCAACTTTGCTTACAGAGGCACCGTTGAATCCCAAAGCTAATCGAGAAAAAATGACACAGGTAAATAGCATCTTCTCTGCTTCAAGTTTTGGAGTGGGTCTTGTTTTTAGTTATGGTGGTTTCTACCTTTGAGTTTAAGGGAAAATCCCCATCATTATCGGGTTCTGTGCCTTTTTTTTTCCTTCAGGGGAAACATCAAAGCAAGTTGTCCCAACCATACTAGGACTAAGGGCCCAGTCCTATCTAATTTTCCAGTGCTGGTGCTGCTGTGCCAATGGGTACAATGTAGTGGGGAAGCAGTCACAGAGGCCTCATCAAAGTAAGGGAACATTTGTTCCCTTACCTTGGGGCTGCATTACAGCTGCACCGGTGCTGAAAAGTTGGATAGAATTGGGCCCTAAGTTAGATATGACTTTATATATGTATTTGCTTAGTTAGGTGCTTGCTTTTACCTGAGCATAGCATGGGGGTGGCCAGTCTTTCAACTTGAGGGCTCCTGGACCTGTGTAGAAAAGGGAATTTCAGCAGGTGCAGTTTGTTGTCTCACAGATGACAAGCTGCACCTGCTGAAATTCCCTCCTCTACATGATTGTTAAAGGTCCAGGAGCCTTAAGTTGAAAGGTTGGCCACCCCTCGCATAGCAGTTGTGCAAGAATACCCATCCAGGCTGAGAACTTAGCACAATCCTTCCTTACAAGGATGAAAATCATGCTCTGGAACAGCTATTTATCCCATTTGCTAAAAATGAATACCTTCTGCCTTATCCAAGGGGGTTCTTTTATTGATTTGTTTTAGCAATGCTTATCCCACTTTTCTGTCTCAAACAGAAGATAACAGATTGCTCCCTACTTGTTCAATGAGTGGTCGGGATGCTGTAGAAATTTCACCCCACAATATTAATATGTTATGGTATATATTATTCACACTGCAAACTTATATTGGTTTGAAACCATTTAACTGTCATAGCTTTCCTCAAAGAAAGCATCCTTAGAATTGTGGTTTGACGAGGAAGCAGGAACCAGTTTCAGTTTGTAATGTACAGTAAATATGCCTTAAGTGGTGGGTGAAGTTTATTTTGTCCTACTCTTTGGGGAATATCTTGTCATTTTGTACACGAGCCACTCCAAATCCATAGAGACTTTCTCTGATAGTCTTCTGCTGATTGATAAGAATGAACCAGTTGCTTTTCTTTTCCTAGTGCATTTGTATAATTGATTTGAAGGCTTAAATTATGCACTAAATAGTTTGCCAGTGCTTTGCAGCTTCTTTCTTGTAAAAACAAAGAACATAGAGCATCATGAATTTAATATGACTTCTTTTTTCTTACTTTGCAGATTATGTTTGAAACTTTCAATGTCCCAGCCATGTATGTTGCAATTCAGGCTGTTCTGTCCCTCTATGCTTCTGGACGTACAACAGGTGAGTGATATTGCCTTTGGACTTTTGAACATGAAGAACCAAAACTTGAGATGGAGCCAAATGCTGTCCATTTTGTGTCCTCTAAAGGGATTGTGCTTGACTCTGGAGATGGTGTCACTCATAATGTGCCAATCTATGAAGGCTATGCACTGCCTCATGCTATCATGCGCCTGGACTTGGCTGGCCGTGATCTAACTGACTACCTCATGAAAATCCTGACAGAACGTGGCTATTCATTTGTGACTACTGGTAAGGGGATTATTTACTCATTGTGTTTTGTGCAACTTTCATACACATGTGGTTGCTACATTGTTCTAGGCCATATATGAGACCAGTGATTTTCAGACTCTCTGCTTCAGAGATCCACAATGACTTGTATGTTGGAGAACTCTTGCACATTGCAGAGGGCTTTGAGAAACATTCTAAGGTGCACAGTATATGTTGGGTTTCTCTAGGCCTATTTGAACTGATAGTGTACCCTAACAATACAGAATAGTTCCTCTCCAACTGCTTATTACAGGGACAGATTTGTAGCAGCAGGCAAGTATCTTACATAGTTACCAAGTTTCTCATAGAGACATCCAGGATAGATTTTCAAGGAATCTCAAGTCCCTTGAAGAGTCCTCTGTAGTTTGGAAACTACAGATTTAGATGTAACAGAAATTGGCCTTGGATTCACCAAAGACGGTGCCTGACACAGCATGCCAAATGCTGTCTCCCTCACTTGGTGATGGGCCAGTCTCTGCTCCTCTCACACTGCTCTAGCTCAGCACTTTCCTCCTCTTCCCATTCCCTTCTTCCCTTTTCAATCCAGGAAGGAGAAGGAGGAGCAGTGAAGGCAAGTAGGCAGACAGAGATGGGCAACCCCCACCAACCTGCTGCCTGAGACAGCCCTGATTGGCTTGGATCTAGAGACAGTCACATGCAGGGAGTTCTGGCATGGAGGCAGTGACACACATAATGGCTCTGCATAGTAGATGAGGTTGGTGACAGTGTTGATTGAGATTGGATCAATTCAATCATATCAGGAAGAAGACCCAGTCTCAATCCCTACTATACAGTTAGTCACTGTACACACAATTCCTAATATAGCAGAAGCACTCCTGAGTATTGGATTCAAGTGTTTAACCAGGGATCTGGGTGTGCAGTATCCCATTGCACAGGTTTATTCTGATAGTTTTCTGTAGAACATAGCACAGAATGGATAAGTATGCTTTTCTTACTTGAGAAAAAATAGTGTTAGTATTTAATTTTTGACATCTCCAAAATGTAATAGGGATTTTTTTAAATTCAAATTTTTCGTTTCAAAAAAATTCCTGGTAATTAAGAATCACCACAAGTAAAATTTTTTAAAAGTGTACTTTTGCATTTCTTTTATTTCAGTAGCAAATGTATTATTAGTTTGTAAGATTTGTTTCACTTGCCAGATGCTGAAATTACACAAACATATTATGATTAAGAGCAGTCAATGCCCAATAAATTAAATGCTTGCGACTACTGCCTGACAAACGTAGAATATTTTGTGTATTCAAAAGATTTATATGAACCACTAATCCCTAAAGACATTTTCAAACATGAAAAATGCAGTGCATTTTAAAAACACCCTCCCCAATTTCCTCTTTTTTGTAAGCATAAAGTAACTTTTTTTTGTTTCTGTAGAGAAACAAACCAAGTACAAGGTAGAATTCCATATGACTTCTTTTGATTTCTGAAGGACAACTAGGTAGAATCTTGTCATGCACAGATCTTCATTCTGAATCCCATCCACAGCTGAGCGTGAAATTGTCCGTGACATCAAGGAGAAGCTCTGCTATGTCGCCCTGGACTTTGAAAATGAGATGGCCACTGCTGCCTCTTCCTCTTCCCTAGAAAAAAGCTATGAACTCCCTGATGGTCAAGTGATCACAATAGGGAATGAGCGTTTTCGTTGCCCAGAGACCCTCTTCCAACCCTCTTTCATTGGTAAGATAATTTGCATTGTCTCTTGAGCAATTATGCTAACATACATAACCCCAGCAACCAGTGTAAAATTCAGCCACCCTTCCAGAAGTGGCACTCTGGGGTAGTCTTTCAGTTCCTACACTGGATTGTACAAATAATTCTAGAACAATAATCCTTTGATTTGCGCCATCAGCTGTTTGCTTTCATGGATGAGAGTTGATTTATATATAATGAATCCATACAGGAAATCTAGTTTTACCAGAGTGTATGTGCTCATAAAGGATCCATGGCCATTCTGGTCTCCTGCACAAGCGTACCTATATGACTAATGGATAGATGTACAGCCCAATCCTATTCTCCACCAGTCCACAGCATACAGTCATGCCAATGGAGTGTGCACTGCATCCTATGGTGGGGGAGGGGGTGATCGATGACCAGTAAGCGTAAAAAACATTTTTACTCCGTACTCCTCTCAGTACACCGCCCTTATTGCTTATAGATCTCTTTGGCATAAGGTCTCCTATAGGTCTGCTAGAATAAGTCTGAGAAAGGGGGTTGGGGTAGGTTGGAAAATTAGGGATAGAATCCAGTGTGCTTGTGCTGCTGAAATCCACCCCCCCTTCAAGCTGCTTCCCCACTCCAAATGTCCCTGAATTGCCCCCTCTGTCTCCTTGCCTGGCCACTGGAGCATCCAGATAATTCTGGGGTGCACACAGAGCTACTGAGTGATCAATTCCATCAGTGGCTCCCTCATGTGTGACAGTGGCGTGACAAGTGTGCTGTCCAGGACTATTTACAACAGTGGATTGCTAGATGGCTCATAGAATTGGGCTGCAGGGCTGCCATCCAAAGCACACCTGGGAGTAAACTCCACTGAACAAAACTGGACTTACTTCTGAGTAAACATGTCTGGGATTGTGTGGTAGGGTTTGACAATTGTGGTACATCTGCTGTCTTTGGAGAAATGAATGTTATTGCCAGAGCCCAATTATTGTAGGGATTGTTTAAATGAGAATCATGTGTGTGCTGTAGCTGCAGCATTCCTCACAAGAAATGCTCCAAGGAGAGATGTACTTCTGCATTAGAGGACATGTTTGGAGAAGCTCAACTTGAATTAGACTTGTAATTTTTCAAACACAAGTAATTTCAATAACCATATGAGGAATTCTTAGCATGTTAGACACTGAGCTAAAAATTCTAAAGGCAATTCCATTCTTTTAGAAGATTCATTTTCTTTACATGATTGGATTCTCATTAACATAGGTATGACTATAAACTGCTCTTGGTTTCTCTGTCTTAGGCATGCCAGTGGATGTTGACATTTCTTATATGCTGGGTTTCAAATAATACTTGCTGATCACTTTCATTAATTCAGGCTATATCATTAATGCTGATTCTTTCTCTGTATAATTTTAATCTGTGGATGCTCCAGCTGTCACAATTCTCAGAAGTAGGGTAATGCCTACAAATAAAATGGTTTTCTCAGTGGTGGCACCCAGACTTCAGATCAGTCTTTCCCTGCTCGTCTATCAGGCACCTATGTTGCTGGTGGTTATGTGCCAGTGGTGATGAGCCTATTAAATTTTTTTATCCACCGACAAACATCTTTAACAGCTTGTGAGTTGGAGCAGTTTGTGAATTTTTGTCAACTGTATTTAGATTTATCAACAGTTTTCTTTCTGCTGTTTTCATGTTTTGTATTGATTGATTGGTTGTACTAAGTATCTGGCTGTGATGTTAGGAGCCAGAAAGAGTAGAAAGATGGGGTAAAAACATTTCAGTAAATGAATTCTGAAACCCTTGCAGGGATGGAATCTGCTGGAATTCATGAAACCACCTATAACAGCATCATGAAGTGTGATATCGATATCAGAAAGGATCTTTATGCAAACAATGTCCTATCTGGTGGAACCACTATGTACCCTGGCATTGCAGATCGGATGCAGAAGGAGATCACTGCCTTGGCACCCAGCACTATGAAAATCAAGGTACTTCAATATTATTCATTATCCAACACAGTGTGGCAAAGTTGACCCCCTGGATATGATCAGCTTCATATTCATCAGCTTATTTTAATGCTATATAATTCAAGGTAGAAATTGGCAGGTACAAGGCCAATCCCTTGATAATAATAATAATAATAATAAAACTTTATTTTTATCCCGCCCTTCTCCCAAAAAGGGACCCAGGGCGGCTAACAACATATAAAACAAATTAAAACATAATTTCACAGATAAAAACATATTAAAAAACACATTAGCAGAACCCATAAAAACAGTAGTCAGAAGAGTCAGAATAAAAGAGCATAAAACAGCAGTTCTTAGAGGAATCGGGCCTGTAAAAAAGCAACTAAAAGATATATAAAAGATGTTAAAAAGGCCAGAACGTCAGAAGGCTTGGTTAAACAACAAGGTCTTCAGGCCTCACCGAAAGAACTCAAGAGAGGGAGCCATTCTCAAGTCAAGGGGAAGGGAGTTCCACAACGTTGGTGCCACTACTGAGAAGGCCCTATTTCTTGCCGCCGCCCCACGTACCTCCTTAGGCGGCGGCACTTGTAAAAAGGCCTTCTCTGATGACCTGAGAGGACGAGCCGGATTGTATGGGAGTAGGCGATCTCTAAGATAACCTGGCCCAGAGCAGTATAGGGCTTTAAAGGTCAAAACCAGCACCTTGAATTGGGCCCGGAAACGAATGGGCAGCCAATGTAGCCCCCGGAGAAGCGGGCTGATAGAGTCAAACCGCCTAGCTCCAGTGACCACACGGGCTGCCGCATTCTGCACTAATTGCAGTTTCCGAACCGTCTTCAGGGGCAGCCCCACATAAAGCGCGTTACAATAATCTAACCTCGATGTCACCGTAGCATGGATCACCATGGCCAGGTCTGCACGATCCAAGTACGGACGCAGCTGGCGCACCAGCCGAAGCTGAGCAAAGGCCCCCCTAGCCACAGCCGCCACCTGGGAATCCAGGAGCAGCTGCGAGTCCAGGTGGACCCCCAAGCTGCGGACCTGCTCCTTCAGAGGGAGTGCAACCCCATTCAGAGCAAGCTGATAATCCAGCACCTGCATCGAGGATTTCCGAACCAGGAGAGCCTCTGTCTTATCCGGATTTAATTTCAGCTTGTTAGCCCCCATCCAGATCCTCACTGCTTCCAGACAGCGCTCCAGGCCCTCAACCGCCACCCTGGAGTCTGGAGGAAAGGAGAGATAAAGCTGGGTGTCATCAGCATATTGATGACACCCCACTTCAAACCCCCGGATGACCTCTCCCAGCGGTTTCATGTAGATATTAAATAGCATGGGGGACAGAATTGAGCCCTGCGGCACCCCGCACCTCAATGGCCAGGGTGTCGAACAGGCATCCCCCAGCACCACCATCTGGGACCGACCTTCCAAGTAGGAGCGGAACCACCGCAAAACAGTGCCTCCAACTCCCAACTCGGCCAATCGGCCCAGAAGGATGCCATGGTCGATGGTATCGAAAGCCGCCGAGAGGTCCAGCAGGACCAACAGGGACGCACTCCCCCTGTCCAGTCCCCGGCGTAGGTCATCCACCAAGGCGACCAAGGCAGTTTCCGTCCCAAAGCCCGGCCTGAAACCAGATTGAAAAGGATCCAGATAATCCGCTTCATCCAAGACCCTCTGGAGTTGGGCCGCCACCACCCGCTCAATTACCTTGCCCAGAAACGGGATGTTGGAGACTGGCCGATAGTTGTTCAACACATTGGAATCCAGGGAGGGCTTCTTCAGGAGGGGGCGAACCACCGCCCGCTTCAAAGCAAGTGGCAGTGTCCCCTCCCCCAAAGAAGAGTTGACCACCCTCCCCGTCCACTCAGCCAGTCCCCCCCCGGGCAGCTCTTATCAGCCAAGCTGGGCAAGGGTCAAACAGGCAGGCAGACGGCCTCACACTCCAAAGGAGTCTGTCCACATCCTCAGGCTGCACAAGCTGAAAAGAATCCCACAACACTGGACAAGCAGTTGCCAGGGGGACATCATCAGACATTGTCAATGTGGCATCCAAGTCGTAACGAATGCGATCGATTTTATCTGCAAAATGTTGCGCAAACACGTCACAGCGGCTGACCGTGTATTCCTCCTGGTCCACTGGCGGGGCCTGATGGAGGAGGCCCCGCACCACACGGAACAGCTCTGCCGGACGGTTATCAGCAGACGCAATGGTAGCAGAGAAGAATGATTTCTTCGCTGCTACCACCGCCACGGAGTAGGCTCTGTAATGAGCTCTACTCCGTGTCCGATCGGATTCATCATGAGTTTTCTGCCACCATCGCTCTAGACGCCTGCCCTGCCGCTTCATCAGTCGCAGCTCCTCAGTGAACCAAGGAGCCGCTCCGAGTCTGCGACGTGGCAGAGGTCGCTCCGGAGCAATCTCATCCACTGTCCTGGACATTTCCCTGTTCCAGAGGTCAACCAGGGCCTCAGATGAGACGCCAGTCTTGGCAGTGGGGAAATCCCCCAGAGCCCTCAGGAAACCTTCAGGATCCATTAGCCTCCGGGGGCGTACCATAGAAAATGGTCCCCCGCCTCTGCAGAGGTAGGAAGTCGCAACCAGTCTAAACCTTACCAGGAAGTGATCTGTCCATGACAACGGAGTGATCTTGATCTCCTCTACATCCAGATCACTGCCCCCATGCCCAGCTGTAAACACCAGGTCCAGCACGTGTCCTGCAGTATGTGTCGGGGCCAAGATCTTCTGGGACAGGACCATTTCATTGATAAATGAAATCAAGGGATAAATGAAATCCCTTGGTAAAGAATATTCTAATCAGAATACAAACAAGTTATCTCACTCCTCAATCTGAATTCCCTAGCAGGGGACAAGGACTGGAATAGAAAGAACCCCAGCCTTCTGGGGTTCCCAGGATATGAGTAGTATTCTTAGGGTGAGTCTACACCATCATATTCTTGCAGGATGTGTTAACAGATAATAGGCTTCCTTTACCTCTTGTGAAGTTCATGAAAACTGATGAAACCCTGGGTCCCCTCCAAAGATAAAAGTGGGATAGAAATATGATAGCTTTGCCCCACCTTTGAAGGAAATCTGCCTAAAAATTAAACTGCCTTTAAAAACACACAAAAATGTAAACCTGACTGCATGATGAGAAAGCTTTTACAAAGATGCTGAACTGCCGCAGGTAAAAGACACCATGTGGCAACTTCCTTGTCAGAAGTTACCTTGTCTGCCAAAGACCTCAGGGGTACCTTTATCCACAGATGCACAAGTATGGAAGATATTGTTTTGGTTTTTGTCATAGCAGTAAGTTCCAGCGCCCCATGAACAAACCATTTTAAGGCATGATGCAATTTGCAGTATCCTTCCCTAGAACATTTTTAATTCAATTTCCTTTCCCCCCTTCTTCTCCAGATTATTGCTCCACCTGAACGCAAATACTCTGTTTGGATTGGAGGCTCTATCCTTGCTTCCCTTTCTACTTTCCAGCAGATGTGGATCAGCAAACAGGAATACGATGAGGCTGGCCCATCCATTGTTCACCGCAAATGCTTCTAAATGGCTTCCTCCTTTACTCAGTTTCTTTCCCCCTCTCTCTGTTTGAGCACACTACTGTGAATGTATTCAGGAATAATAATAATATTCTTATAACTCCATTCCAAATACTGTACCTTCATAACAGTATCTCTGACTTTGTTTCCAATTAGTTTCCTGTACATTTTTAAAAAATAAATCCTAAACATGCTATCAATTAGGTGCAAGTGATTGTTATGGATAACAGATCTTCAGGTGTCTCTTATTCTAGTAACAGCAAGCAAGGAACAATAATAGTTTGGTGCACCAGGTATACAGGAGACTAGCCAACATTATACAACAAAATCAGGCCGAGCAAAGGCTATTAGCCATTATAGCTCATTGCAACCTTTATGTTCAGAAGCAGTGCATCTCTGAATACCAGTGGCTGGAGAGAGAAAAAGGCAAGGCTCTTACCTCACACTGAATTTCCTGGAAGTATCTTGCTGAATATGCTTTTAACAATGATAATCAATGGGGCTTACCCCTGGGTAAGTGTGGGTAGGGTTGCAGCCTTTGGGATGTTTGGGGAATTTTTTAAAAACAGATCAGCAACTGCTTGGGAGGATTAGAAGGGTTCTTCTTTATTGTAAATAATTTTTTAAACTTACTGTAAACTTTTTATTTACTTGATTTCATTTTGTTGTATGGGGATGTTAAAAATTTTCCTGCTTGATAATGTAACTGCCATGCCATGACATCACTTCCGGTGGGTCCCAGACAGATTGTCATTCTCAAAAGTGGGTCCTGTGCTAAAAATTTTGACAACCACTGTGATAGAGCAACAGCAGAACAGGTATAGAAAAATAATTTCAAGATAAAACCTAAGAAAGAAGTATAAAAGTTCCAACACTGTCACTGTTTCATTTTATTATCTTGTCAGTATTCCAGTATAATAACAGATCCTGACTGAATGTGAATTCTATCTTGACAGAACAACAAAATAACCTCAAAATGGGAAAGGGCAATAAATATCAAATTATTAAATCTAAGATGTACAAATATAAAATGTCCGTAACTTTTGGAAAATGCTGTAGGAAAATCTGGCAATCATTTTTCTCCTTTGGGCATCTGATTTGGAAAAGATATTCTTCCATCCACATCACCTCAGATCCAGTACAGTTATTTTAACATCTTTCCCTGTGACATGTTTACAAATCTGTAAAAGAAATCACTATATAAGTCAAGATATCTGTTGGTAGAGTATCCTTTCAAGTGGCAACCCAATCCTATTCCCCATGAGCCTGCATGATGCAGTGGCTCTGGCAGAGTGTGCAATGGGGGGAGGGGGGAAATGACACCAAATGCCCCAAGAGAGTTAAGTAAAAATCATTTTTACATACCTCCCTGTAAGCCACCTGGCTGCCAATGGGTCTTGCCAGATCTATGTCAGGAACCTCAGAAGATATGTTAGGCCAGGGGTGCCCAAACCCCGGCCCTGGGGCCACTTGCAGCCCTCGATGTTTCTCAATGCAGCCCTCGGGGAGCCCCCAGTCTCCAATGAGCCTCTGGCCCTCCGGAGATTTGTTGGAGCCCACACTGGCCTGACACAGCGTGAGGGTGACTGTTTGACCTCTCACATAAGCTGTGGGATGAGGGCTCCCTCCACTGCTTGTTTCACGTCTGTGATGTAGTAGCAACAGCAAAGGAAAGGCTGGCCTTGCTTTGTGCAAGGCCTTTTATAGGCCTTGAGCTATTGCAAGACCCTCATTCATTCATATAAGTTCATCTTTAATATATTTGTTTATGTAAACTTATGTAAATTTATTCAAATTTTAAATGTAAATTAATTCTTTTTTTCCCCTGGCCCCCGACACAGTGTCAGAGAGACGATGTGGCCCTCCTGCCAAAAACTTTGGACAACCATGTGTTAGGCCAAGAAAAGCGGGGCAGGATCTTGGTGTGCCCTGCTGCAATGAAGATCCTCCCCTCTTGCCCCTGGTTTGGCCTGGTCCCCACACTGATCCTTGCCTAAACTTCCCCTGATGCGGTCTCACCTGTTCTGGTAGGGCATCTGGGAGTTGCTGGTGTGCACATTGAGCCTCCAGCCATTTGTGCAACACTGGCTCCAAACTGCATGGTGGTGGTGCAGCTTTTGTGCCACTGGAACAAGGCTTACAACAGTGGATCACTTCTGTAGGCACTGAATAGGATCAGGCCAACACTAAACTAACTCTGAAGTCAATCAAGACCTAGGCTGCAATCCCAAATACAGGTTCATAGAAGTAAACCACACTGAAAACAATGGGGACTTTCTTCTTAATAGTTATGCATAGGACTGTGCTGTTTGCCATTTATGAGAGGGTTATTTATTTGAGAACAGGATATTTATCCTTGGAGCTAGTGCCACCCCCCAAGGAAGGGAGGAAAAGAGTCCTCCTTTAGCCTTGGCCTCTCCTGGAAACTACTCAATATAAGAGGAACTGAGCAGTCTCCCATTTGTGATGACATCTTAGTTACTGTCCGGACCCAACCATGTTGTGCTGCAGAGTTGGCTTGGGTCCATGAACAGAGAGGATGCTGAGCAGTTCTTTAAGCTTTGCTTGCACATGTGTATCCAACAGCAGAAAGAATGGGAGAAGAGTGTACATTTTTCAGCTACCGTTCTTTCTCCTCCTTTATTTGAAGAACTCTCACTGTATTCTTAATCAGGCCAGCTGGGAGTTGGAAGAAAACACACATATCTAAAGTTATATGAGACATGCCTATTTCTGCTCCTCCTTCAGCTGGACATTAGAACCAGCTCCAGTTTAACCAGCTTCAGGGAACAGGAGGAGAAAAAAGGGAATTCATATTTCCTACCCTCTCCAGATAATTTCTGGCCAAGGATAACTCCAGAGGTCAATAGGCGGGGTGGCAGAATATTAAGAACAATCTCCAACACATGCTTGAAAATGTAAATGCACAAACTATTTGTGTCAGTAGTGCTGCCACTTTGATCATCATAACAAATGAACTTTAATATATAACAAAATTGCTGAAAAAGAAAATAAGTGTTACCCTTACGTTAAATAGCCTAGGTTCCTTCGTATGCGGGTGGAAGCCCTTCTTTTTACAAGCAGACACTTCCAACATGCCAGCATTTGTAAGTCGGAAGATTCCAGTACTAGAAAGCAAAGAACAAGATTAACATTTTTGGAAAGGGCATTTCTGACTTGCATACTGAAAGAAAACATACTGAGCCTGAATCTAGCCACAGGTACACAGCATCATATTTTATGAACAACCATATTCAGGTCTGAAAAAAGAAACAGCAGACAAGCTTATTGGCATCTGTCAGAGAAACATTTCGGTTCAAACTCATGCCTGACTACTGACAGATGTGTTTGCATAATTCCAGGAAGTAGAGCAAGAAGTGGCACATGCTGCCGCAGCTACACAGCTTCCTGTGCAAAAGAGCCTGGAGTCATCAGCTCTTATGAGAGCTTAAAATACAAGCAGAGCACCTCCACCCCCAATTGTAGATTTGGCAAAGAGAGAAGGCATCTCAGCAAATGTTCAGGGAGTTGGTAGGTAGTGGAATTGGGTATGGGTGACATTTATTGCAGATGGTGGCAGCAATGACTTTGAAACCAAAGGTTTTTGCAGCCACAGCTGGCTCTGAAGGCAAGGGAAAGGGGGCACTTTACACAAGCATCCCTACACCTGGAAAAACTTAGCACTTTGCCCCCAGCCAGGAATGCCACTGGGTGGCAGTGTTCCTCCCAGTAGCCATGAAGCACCATTGTTTCTGCCAACCCCCTAACGCATGACATTATTCCATGATGTACTGTCACAGCCAAGAGGGTGGCTGGGGGAAAAAAACAGTTATGGCCAGACAGCAGGATGACCATTATTGCTGCTGCACCTCAAAAGGAGAGGAGGAAGGTGAGACCTGAAGGAACAGTGCAGGGCAGATTGAGAAACCCATTTGTCCTCCCTTCAGTGCCCAAAATTCAAATTGCAAGTTCTCCAAAGGGGTCTTTTGGTACAGCCTTACCATAAAAACCCCTTACTGATTTTCCGGCACAACCACCACCACCCCTCTGTATAAATATAAGGTGACAGGAATTGTATCATCAACCACTTGGATGCCATGTAAAAGGCACCTCGCTCCCTGCATTGAAAAAAAAAAGTTGTTTATATGGCACAACTGTTGCTTCACATATGTTGTAAGACTGTGCAGTACAAAAATGGCCATGCTGTAGGCACGTTCCGATTGCTTCAACAGTCACTTCAAATCACAGTGAAAAAATATTATGACAGATCCTGTTATGAGTTTGATTAAACCAGTCAGAGATACCTTTGATTTTTCACTGATTAGGCAATACATTACACTATTAAGATGAAATGTATGTGCTTATTACATGTAAACATTCCCAGGGCCAAACTCTGGCATTTCTAGTTAAGGATCTCAAGTGGCAAAAGAGAGGTATTTGTCTAAAACTCAGGAGAAATACTGCCAGCCAGATACAACAGTACTTTGCTAGATGGACTGATGATGATTCAACAGTATATGGCAATGTTGCATGGTCAGAATTTATGCTCACTAATTGAAAGAAATGCAAGAAAAACAAAAAAGCAAAACAAGATAAACAAGCATGCCTGCTCTTCTCTTCCAGACACATTCCACTAACAGCCACTCAAAACTAAGTCCACACCCACCAATGCAGCTGTGCCAAGAGGGCATGTGCTGCATCAGAAGGGGGAGTTTTGGGTCCTAGAATTCTTCTTGAGGTGAGAGAACATTTGTTCCCTTGTCCCAAGGAAAGTCTTCACTGCCCCAATGAGTCTACTCAAATCTGCAGCAGCTACTTTAAGTCCAAGTGGACGCAGGGAGGTGAACGGAGGCTGAAAAAGGGGAATAGGATACGAGTGGCATTGAAGCCAATGATAACTCTTCCCTTCTCAGTCTCAAAACACCCTCTCTCCACCTCGTTTTCCACTATGTTCCCCCCACCATCCTCCAATCCCCTGTCTACTCTCCACCCCCCGCCCCCACACCAACTTATCAGTGTCAGGGCTTCACTGGTGGCCACTGGTGTGTAGCCATGGCCATTTGCTGCTTGCTAGTGGCTTGGCTGCACAGAATAGCGAGTTGCTCTTTGCAATTGTCATAAACCACACTGCACTGCTGGAACACATGTTCCAGTAGCGCAGAGGCTATAAAGATTGAAAATAGGTGTAAGAAACTAATGCCCCAACCTTATTGGGGGACTTATGTCAGTGGGACCACTGGCGCAAATGGTTCGAGGCTCTGTGCACAAGTGGATCACCCAGGCTGCACTGAGAGCCCAATCCTATACATGTCCACTCAGAAGTAAGTCCCATTAGAGTCAATGGGGCTTACTCCCAGGAAAGTGTAGACAGGATTGGGCTGTGAGCGGGTAAGATGGTGGTGACAGTTCAGGGGAGGACTGGAGTGGGCAGGAGGAGGTGGATCTTGGCAGCAGTCATGCACACTAAGATTCTATTCCCCTTTTCTTTGCACAATCTGCCCTCTGATTCTCCTTGGATGTAAGCCAGCTGAATAGCAGGCATAGGCCCAATGAGACCAATTTTTTCATCTTTTTTAACATTTAAAATTGATTTTGCACAGAGACAGCAAGCTGAAGAAGTCATTCCAAACATTACTGAGAACTGGAAAGGGAGAGAGAGAAAAAAACACTCACTCATTGTGTTTTGGTGAACAAACAATTGCAATAGCCTCTGGTAGCATTAGTTGATAAGAACAATGTGTATGAAGATCAACACTGGATAAGAAAGCAGTCTGTGTTGGATGTGTCTACAAAGGAAAAAAAAGGAAAAGGTTTACATGGTTGGTGCATTTTTTTACCAATCAAGGTCAAGTATAACCAAGGAGACACCACAGTTAGTCTGTGAATTTCTTGTTCAAGAGCAAGGGCAATCATCTGTTCTATTTCTCTGATAAAACAGCAGCTATGTAATCAGAAAAAGGTCTCCCAGTTTATCCTCACAGCTTCCGGACTATTTGAAAACTATTCACTGCAGCACTGCTGTTTCAATGAGTAGGAAAAATCTTGAAAGAAACAAAAAGTAAAGGTGTTTGCTTCTGCAATTATCTTTAGGAAATGGGAAAATGATACAACTACACTGTAAGTTTAACAGAACTGATATAATAGGTTCTTAGCTTATAATAGCTTCTCAGGGTGCACCTGGATGCATGTAATTCAAACAGTTAACATTCTGCGGAAATGAATTCGCTCCTTTTTTGGTCAGACAAAAAATTCCTCTTATGCTCAGGGAACAACAGTTCTTCCTGTGTGCAGCGGAAGGGACTATGCACAGAGCATGAGTGGCTGGGTCTAGTGGTAATCACCAAAGCAAATCCCCAGAGCAGTTTTTCCAACAGATTGACATTTAAGTGGAGAAAAAGCACTGCACAAATACTTAATTGGGAAATTTTTTTTTGATGGGTTGAGAAGAGCTGGGCAGAGCCTCCAATGTAAACACAGGTAAAGGCTTGATCAGATAATTATTGCCTCAAGCCCAGAGGCTATTCAAAAATCAGACAGCTGCTAATTACCCTGCAAACAGCTCAGCTCCTGGAGTTTGCAACGAGTTGAGCTCCTGTAGTTTGCAAGTTCATGTAAATATACAGAGACAAATGTGTCTTCGTTGATGCCACCTAATAAAGAATTAAAAAAAACAAAACCTCAGGATTTTTTTTTTTAATTTTTCTGGGGAGAAATGTGGGAAAGGAAGGATAGCATTCATTAAAGTTCATTTCAGCTGCTTTTTTAGGAGAGATAGAGTTTTTGTAAATAAAGAAACAAATAAAAATATTATTACTTTTAAGTAAATAAATATATTATTTCTTTCTAGATCTTTTTTTTTTTAGGGCAGAATCCAGAAATGACAATGGGCCAAGCAGCCCAGTGGTGTTGCAAAAGTACAATAAAGCTCTTTTGCATCACTGGGAGAGCAAGGAGGCTGGAGCACAGACATGCGGCAGCCTCTGGAGGCCAACGCGAGCCCCACTTGACCGGCCCAATAGGTAAGCCCACACCGACCAAGTCAGGTTAGCAGGGAGGGCGGGGAGGAGGTATTTCGGGGCGGGGAGAGGGCTGGCCCATGAACCGGCGGCTGGGGAGCGGGGGGAGGGGCCTAGAATCTGGTACTTATGCCAGATCCTATCCCTGGTCCTGGGCATCCCAGAGCAACTTCAGGTTGCTCAGATCTGCGCCATCTCTTGAGGTGATCCGAGTAGCTCCACTGGAGCTACTGCAGCTTTACCCAGGGTAAGGGGAAGCGAATTCCCTTGCCCTGGACTGAGCCACTTTTGGCCCCAACCCTGCTCTGGACGTGGGCCTGCTCCAGAGCAGGTTAGGATCGGGCTGTTAGTCTCACAAACCTAGATGTGTCCTGATAAGAGTGTCATTTTAAAAAGTGGTTGCTAAAAGTTTGAGAACCATTGCTCTATGCAATGGAGCACAGCACCAGAGCTTGGAACCATTTGTGTCAACCACCACTCTTATAGCCCAATTCTGTGGGCCATTTATAATGGATCTATTGGTTCACTGTTGTAAATGATGGTGCAAATGTAAGTATGGTTTTACTTACCTCTCACTGGTCATATGATTGCCCCACCCTCCCATCATGCACACTTTCCTAGCATAGCTTCATGGCAGAAAATGGTGGGGGATTGGATTGGGCTATCTCCCCCCCCTCAAGGTCCATAGGATATAAATGTATATACATACGTGTATCCAACCCAGAGTTAGGAGATCATGTTGGTCTTGAACACTGAATAGTTCTTCCACGTTCTCCATATCACAATAGTCTGGCCCTGCGGACTGTTTTGGCACTATTACATGAGTAATAGTGAATTCATTATGTGTCTGTAAAACACAAGGGTGGGAAAACAGCTTTTGAACATGTCTTGAACTTTAATCCACAGAACCACTGTTGATATCAATCGGCACAGGTCTTACTATTCACTTCAGCAGAACTGTACTTATACACACACACACACACACACACACACACACACACACACAAAATCTGATGCTTGGGTCTAATGATTCATCGAAGCAACAGACAAACAGGCAATGTTGGAGGTTATTACACTTGTATTACATATACATGTCTTACATACATAGAAAAAAACTTGCATCAAAAGGGTGCAATTTGTTCATGTATAAAGCATTTATAAAGTTAAATTATTATTAACAGTATTTATATACTGCTTTTCAACAAAAAAGTTCACAAAGCAATTTACAGGGAAAAAAATCAAATAAATATGGGGCCAATCCTATCCAACTTTCTAGCACTGGTGCAACCACAATGCAGCCCTGAGTTAAGGGAACAAATGTTCCCATACCTTGAGGAGGCCTCAGTTACTGCCTCCCTGCCACAGGATGCAGTGCATGCCCCATTGGCACAGCTGCACCAGCACTGGAAAATTGGATAGGATTGGGCCCTAAGTGGCTCAAATAACTAAATGGCTCAAATCAAATAACTAAATAGTGCTGTTTTGTATGCACTCTTATGAATGACAACTTGGGAGTAAGTCCCTTTACATTCAATGGAATACAATTCTCACTAAACATGCATAGGTTCAGATTGCATTTGCCATGCATTTGTCCTCTTATTAGCTAAACCAGGGATGTCAAACATAAGGTCCGCAGGGCAGCTATAGTCCCTAGAGGCTTTTTATTAGGCTCCCACGATACTTCGGCTCTTCCAGAGCCCCCATCAGCTGCTCTCAGCTGTTGAGCCTTAACAGAAGCAGCACTGCTGAAAGGGCGAAATTGGATTCTCCTGTATCTTGAAAATATGATCAATGTTTTCTCTTCTGTCATTTGCAGCTAATGAGTTCCTATGTGAAAACAAAATGCTTATTTCTGGTCACCATTTGCTTAATGATGTCACTTCCTGCTTAATGCCAACACTTCTGGCCCTCAGCAGACACCATGAATGCTAACTTTGGCCCTCTGTATGAAGAGTCTGACACTCTTAGTTAGACTGTATCCATTTAATATTTATATATCAGTTCCCCTTGTGTGCCAGGTGGAATACTCTCTCTCTTTCCCTGTGTTGTGTGTGTGTGTGTGTGTGTGTGTGTGTGTGTGTGTGTGTGTGTGAGAGAGAGAGAGAGAGAGAGAGAGAGTCAGGACATGCTAGACATCCATGCACAGTCTCCCAGGTTGATAGTATCTGTTGTCAAGTGGGGCTTGATGCTATGTAAAGCCTCCAAAGTCAAGGGGAAGCTCTGCTCCCCTTGCCTCTGCAGGCTTTTCTGAGCCTCCCAGAGGCAGCACGCATCTGTGCACTACCACTGCAAGGCTCAGAATGCCCGAATCATTCTGGCACGACTTCTCTTGAAGACACGACTTCTCTTGAAATCACATCTCTTGCGTGACTGGGGCATTCTGAACCTCACAGAAGCAGTGTGCAAATACTGCAGATGGGAGGGGAGCAGAGCTCCTTTCAGCTTTGGAGGCTGGAGGGTGCAACTTCCTGACCAGCTGCGGCCATTGCATACGCGACCTGTTGCTGGCCAGAAGGTTGTTAAGGGGCACACACCTGTATATAAAGAGAAGGAGGGAAGTGAGGGAGAGAATTTAACATTTGTTGTAAAGTGAGTATTGGATAACACTTATTTAGGTGCACAAGCAAACTCCAAGCAATAATACTTAATTGCTATTTGCTCGAAGGGTTATTTTCCAAAAAGGAATCTGGTAAACCACATCATTAGTTTCCATTAGCCATATTTCCTGTAACAAAATCTCATTTGTGTTCAATGAAAACCCAAAAACGTCCATGAAGAATCCTTTAATGGAACTTAATTGCACAGTAGGCTGATGGCTTAATTACATTACATGCCTCCCATTGCTTAAGACCCACTATTTCTGTGAAAAAGGCAAACAGCAGACCACAGTTTAACGAGAATTTATGAACAGATCCATACAGCTATTTTACATAAAGTCAGTTATATAGCACACTTACACTTCAGATCTGCTTTTGGTCTGATATCAGTTCATTACAGGAAAATACAGTACTATCAAAAGTGCCTTCCCCATACAAATGTGAAGGTTCAACTGTACCAGTTTTCCACAGAGAATTCCACATGTCTCTATTCCTCTTACTGTATTTGCATCTGCTAGCTGCAAAAATTTCTCACAAAGATCCTTGGGCAGAACCACACTTCGCAGCCCTTCAGACACATTATCTAAGAAAGGGAGAGAAACAGAGATTCATTTATAAGAATTTTATCGAAAAGCACAGGAAAGAATAAGCACACAAGATGTGGTATCAATTCTATTTTTAGGTTTTTAATATTTGGCATTATATAAGGTTTTAAGGGTGCAATCCTATCCTGTGCTGGAACAGGCAAGCCAAAAGGCTTGCGCTGTATCCAGCGCAGTATAGGGACCATTAGCGGTTCAGCCACAGGCAGGGGGAAACATATCCCCTTACCTCAGGGTAAGGACTGCTGGCCCCTGTGGGTCTCCTCGGACTTGTGCCACCTCTTAAGGCGGCACAAGTCCAAGGAGAGTGGAGCGGCTTGGAGCCGCTCCATTCTCCCCAGGAACGGGGGTTGGGATCCAGCATAACTGCCAGATCCCAGCCCCGCCGCCCGCTCCCCACTCCCCTGCTTGCCCCCAAGGCCACCCCCTACTCGCCCTCCCCCCACCCAGGAAAGCCTCCCTCCCATCTCCTCCCCGCCTACCTCAGAGCCTTGTGTTGGTACAGCCACGCTGATACAAGGCGCTTGGAGGAACCCGGCATGGAGACGTATCCTCCACAGGCTGGTGCGTCTCTGAGCGCTGGCCTGGCTTTCTCCCAAGGAGGTGCAAACATGCCTTGCGCCGGCCCAAGTCAAGGGCTGGATTGCTCCCCAAGTCAGATCTTATTTACAGGTCCCCCGTCCCCCCCGTATCTACGGTTTCACTAATCTGGGGATATGGGGAAACCCCCTGCACCCATTACAATACCTTTATTTCTCTTCATGAGTGTTTCTTGTTAAAGAAACATTCTTACTTAACCCATTTTTGCCAAGCCCAGGGATGTACACATTTGGTCCCTGTTGCATATATGCAATGTTGGACAGAAATGGCTTAACTGAAGAACAAGACATGCAGGCAACCAGCTTGCATGACAGAGGGAGACTAAGCAAACGTTAATCCTGTTCGGTTAATCCTAATCATGTTCGGTTATTCTCCTCTGTAGCATGCAGGCTTGTTGCCTGCATGTCCCAGTCTTCAGTTAAACAATAATATTCCTTTGTTAACAAGAAACACCCATGCTTCCATTGCTGCTAAAGAAAAATAAAGATAATGGCCACAGGGGTAGGGTACGGGGGCCACTATTTAGATACGTTACTCCGTATCTGTGGTTTCCGTATCTGCGGGTGGATCCAGAATGGAACCCCTGTGGAAACAGGGGACTCCTGTATATGTTGAGTTGCTGCCTCCTGTGAATTTATGATATAAACAATATGATAACATGGGAGGCAGTCAGAAGACCTCTCGACTAAAAGACGCTCACTTACTCTGAACAGCACTTAGTGTAGCTGCTGGCTTTAAGGCTCGACTTATAGGAGGAGACTGCCCAGGAGAGGCATCACTCTTGTTTGCAATAGTTGTGGACAACGTATTGTTCACTTGTACTGAAACGCATGACGACAACATACTCCCATCAGTCTGCTCAGATGGGACTGAGTTATCTTTAATTTTCTGATCACGGGCTAGTTCTTGTTTCTTTAGTTGATCTTCAAAGAACTGAAACTGCTCTGTCGCCAGCTGCTGTTGACGGATTTGTGCAACTCGCTTCTTCTCTGCTTCAATCAGTTTCTGTTGCTCTAGTTTCTTCAGTTGCTCAGCTTTACATTTGTTCTGGTAAATGAGTTAAGTGAAAAGATCTGAATGACGGTCAAAAGCAAGAGAAAGAACCTAGACAAGGGAGGTCCAACTCCTTAGTTTTATTCTGGGCAAGCAGGGCCACTGACAGTGGCAGGCCTACATCTTTAAACATAGCTTTACTCCATTCATGTCTAGAGTAGGGGAGCAAAACAATTCAAAGGCCATGTGGATGGGAGGGGGATGAACTCTCCTTATGCACATGGCTCTTCATCAGATGCTACTGATTTCTGTTAGAGTTCTAGAACGTAGTAAGCTAGCAGTTCAGCTTCCTCTATCCAAGCTGCACCTTGTTTTGGCCTTTTCAATTGCTCCTGCACCTCCAGCTTCATCTTCCTCTCCTATGTGAACAGGGAAGACCCATGTTTAAAGACATGAGTCTGTCACCATTATGTATAGTTTAGAGGCATAACTGTATGTTTAGATTACATAGATTGTCTTGTATAGAGCAAGGGAAGAGCTCTGGGCAGTGGTAAGGTTTGTTGGAGTGGGGGAGGTGTTCTGGGGCCAGGCAGGGTGGGGGTAGGAAGCGGGGTGGGAGGAGTGGGACTGGCAGAGCTCTGCACCGCCAGATCCAGAAATCTGTGTTGGGCCTTCCAGCCTGACACAAAGCCTCTCAACTCTGCAACGGCAAAATAGCCAGTGCAGTCTTAAGAAGCCCCTTTGCACCCTGTGGTGGCGTCGCCTTCAACATTGGGCTGTAAATCAGTCTACCAGAACTTGCGTCAGGTTTAAAGATTTTAGAGGTGATTTTCATGCTATATTTTGTAAAAAAAGATTCATGTTCACACAGCACTACAGAAAGGGCTGCAGAAGTGTACAATTCATTCATTCTGAACTGGGATGCTGGGACTTGCTTTCCAAAGCATATTAGGGCTCAGTGAAGGCCAAATCATGCACTTCTAATGTCACTTTAGATGTATATTTGGAAATAAGTTCTGCAAGATTTTTCTTTGCTTCAGTATTATAAGCTGCTTTGGGTATCTTGACCACGGCTGAAAGGTGGGATATAAATGCAATCAATCAATTAATCCTTATGATGTGCAGGTATAAACGTTAAGCTGCAATCCTATGCACAATTTTTTGGGAATTACCATGATTCACTTAATTCTTACTTTCACCTGACTTTGTGTCATGTTCTGCATACAGAGATGCAACATCCTTTCAAGTAACTATGCACAGGATCTTGCTGTTGGCAGCTTAAATCACATTAACTCCCACAGCATTTAGGGCCTGATCCTGAACAATGCATGCCAGCTCACTGCCAGTGCGCACTGTCTCAAACTTGCCATAAGGCACATTTGGGAGCCCTTACTGTGCGATCAACGCCAGAGCTAGTCCAGCACGAGGCCATGCTGGGCCAGCTCCAGCACTGGGCCCACATTTCGCTGCCCAACAGTTGCATGGACTGCCTGGTGGCAGAGAGGTGAGTGGGGGTGTGGGAGGAGGTGTTCTGGGGTGGGTGGACAAAGGCAGGCAGAGAGCAGGGAGGAAGTGTGGCAGGGGGAGGGTGGGACTGGTGGAGCTTGGTTCCACTGGATCCTGAGCCCCATGTTGGGCTGTGCAGTCCAACACAGGACTCTCCAATTCTGCGCCAGCTCAAGAGCTGCTGCAGAATCAAGTAGCCCCATTGCAGGGATACCTCCCTTATCCAGGGGAAAGCAACGGTGCAAGCTATGGGCCAGCAGGAAACCAGACAGCCCAGGAGACATAAAACATTTTTAGTTACTTCTTCTTAGGCCACCTGGTCTCCAATGGGTCTTACATGGGCCTTACAGAGAAAGATTGTGAGATCTTCCAGTGTCAAGCCTGAGTATGATTGGGTAACTAAAGGTTAAGGTTACCAGATATGAAGTGGGACAGAATGCCTATACCTTTCACCACTTAATAGAAGAGAGAATAGAAGAGAGGCCGGTGCAGCTAAACATGGAAGGGTTTAAAAGTTGCACCTGCCAAAATTCCCTCTTCTCTACAATGTTTAAAGGCATAAGCAATCTGTGCAACATCTGGTAACCCTACTAAAAGTAATTATGATGCTGTCGCTCCCACTTCCTCCTATTTTTCTTTTTTTAAGCAATCCAGTTTTAAAGAAGTTTCTCTTTCAACCTTTGGTTTAGTAGTAGCAGTATATAGCAGGGGTGTCCAAAGTTTTCGGCAGGAGGGCCACATCATCTCTCTGACACTGTGTCAGGGGCCAGGGAAAAAAAGAATTAATTTACATTTAAAATTTGAATAAATTTACATAGGTTTACATAAATTAATATACTAGAGGTGGAACTTATATGAATGAATGAATGAAGGTCTTGCAATAGGTCAAGGACTATCAAAGGCCTTGCACAAAGCAAAGCTGGCCTTTTCTTTGCTGCTGCTACTGCATCACAGACATGAAATAGCAAGCAGTGGAGGGAGCCCTCATCCCACAGCTAACGTGAGAGGTCAAACAGTTGCCCTCAAGCTGAGAGCAGTTGTGTCAGACCAGCGCAGGCTCCAGCAAGTTTCTGGAGGGCCAGAGGCTCATTGGAGGCTGGGGTCTCCCTGAGGGCCACATTGGGAGTCTTCGAGGGCCACAAATGGCCCCAGGGCTGGGGTTTGGGCACCCCTGGTATATAGTATACAAGTTATGTATCACATATAATTAAGAATTAAAATATACACTTATTCAATAAAATTACCTTATCTTGCATATATTCTTGATATTCTGCATGGTATTTTTTTAACAAGTCCTTCTTCAGTTCATCAATCCTTGGAAATGCAACTTCCTTCAGTTTCTTTGTTAGGGAGCATAAAAAGAAAAATAAAGAATACCATATATGCATATAAAAGTTTCCTCCATTACTAAGTAATCACTAGGTCCCATACTGGAGGTTAATTTCTGCCCAATGTTGCATATATGCAACAGGGACCAAATGTGTACACCTGTGTGCCAGGTAAAAATGGGTTAATAATTTATTACTATAAAATTAAATAAAATGAATATATTATTGCTAAGTGCTATCAATTCAGCAGTATATAGCTGCAAACAGTGTTTCTACCACCATGGCTGAAGAGTGCAACTAAGTGGCAGGATGTTTTTCAGGCTGAAATCCTTTGCACACTTACTGGGAGAAAGTTCCATTGAACATCATAGGACTTAGGAAGTGGTCGTGATCACCTTCTGAAGGCCTTTGCGCTGTGTGGGGAGCCCTGCTGAGGCTGGCACCAGGCTCCCTCGACCCTGGGGAGGCTCCTGTAGGCGGTGGTGAGTGACAGCATGTCCCTGAGCCCTGATCAGAGGTGTGATGCTGGGCATTGCGTCTCTGCCTCCCCCCCACCCCTTAAGGGAAAACTGTCCAGGGCTTTCAGGCTGGGGCATCACGACACCCCAGTATGAAAACCACTGAGCTAATGAGTTGCTGACAGGAGAGTGCTTATTTCTGGTCATGACCGACTTAATGATGTCACTTTCTGTTTAATGATATCCACTTCTGCCCCTCAGCAAGCATCATGCATGCTATTCGGCCCGCTGTATGAAATGAGTTTGACACCCCTAAATCAAAGTTGTTCAAATGGTGCTAGGGCAAAGGAAAGCTGGCAAAAATATTAGTTACCAAAATGAAAGAAAAAAATTCTGAAACGCCAGTTTAAAAAGCCACACTACCTTCATAATGTCCTGTTTTTCTGGAACTGCACATTGCTGGTAGTCTCGATGACAGGGCAGCTTTTCTACAAACAAGCTAGAAAATGAAGCAGATACATTTTCCCTTTAAATGTCTAATGAACTTCCACAACACTGTTGTTTTCCAGCTGGAACAAAAGCAGGCTGCCGAAATCATATGAGGCAGACAACAATACTCCTTTTTTATTCACAACAGGCTTCGAAAAGTCTTTGAAGTTTAAATGATGATACTGCAACTCTACAATTAGCTCACATATGGCCTAAGTGTGCAACGATTTTAATCCTCATATCATGCCCTACAGTGCAGTGCCACTTATTCTAAGTAGTTGGCAAATATAACCCATGCAAATTTTGGAAGGTATTATTTAAACAAAATGTAATGAAACAAACAATTTTTTTTTGTATGCTTTTCTTTTTAAAAGCTATCACCTTTCATTCTTTTTGCTACTCTAAACCTTGCTGCAACTTCCCTTGGGATTTCTGTCTGTACTGACAGGCAGCAGATTTCCAAAATTCTGGAAGTGTTTTCCTAGTCTGTTGCCTGCAATTTTTATAGTAGGATGCTGGCAGTAGAAAATAGGACCCAAGCCTCAATCCATTAAAAAAACTTAGAGCAGGATCATCATTATGCACTCAATTATCTTCTCCCAAAATGATAATCTGATGCTGAATGAAAAGTGTCCAGGATGGTAGGGCCTGAAGGCAGCTTTATTAATCAAGGTCTTATAATAGCCTCCTTGAGTACTGATGGGAACTCACCTACTCTCAACAAGAAAGTCATTATCTCTATCACCCAAATGGCCAACCTCTTCCATGCTACCTTAAGCAACCAAGAGACATTCACTATAGGAACGTGAGTAGGTTCAGCAAGCATGTGGTTGATTTCACTCTTCCAAGGAATCTACCCACATCCTCAAGCTGGATAAATTGGAATGTACTGCATCAAAATAGTGCAAGCAGGTGCCCCCAAGAGTGTCATGGACCACTTGCAGTGGACTGTAAGTTGGAATGAATGGGAGTGCCTATCAGCAAAGTGTCTCACAAATTGGTCAAAGCAGGTTATCAATGGTTCCTCGTCACTAACATGTGGGCCTAGATGTAGCAACCCCCTTCACAACCCAGAAAAGCTCCAAAGGGATAATCAAATAATCAAAGGATTATTCTATGCTGAGGCATTGGTGACAGAGAGGGAAAATTTATTTGCTGCTGTTACTGTCACAGAGTAGGTTCTAAAATCAGTCCCTCTCTGTGTTCAGTACTATGGAACTGAAGTCTTCTTCCATTGCCCTAATAATCTTCCCAACTGTTTTGTTATTCATAATTCTCCAGAAAACTAGGGGATTTGGGCTCTCATCAGTGCAAGATAACACGAGTGATCATGTTAACTGCCTATGCCATTTCTCCATTCCAGAGCATTGACAGGACCTCATATGATGGTAGCATGAAAATTCCCCAGAGTAGTCAGGAGTTCATCCAGAGCCATCATTTTGTACTCTATTAAGTGCCTAATCCTATCCAATTTTCCAGTGCTGATGCAGCCGTGCCAATGGGGCCTGCACTGTATGCTATGGTGGGGAGGCAGTCACAGAGTCCTCCTCAAGGTAAGGGAACATTTGTTCCCTTACCTTGGGGCTTCATTGTGGCTGCACCGGTGCTGGAAAGATGGATAGGATTGGGCCCTAAGTCTCCCACCCTAGCAAAGAGTCTTGGTTGCCATAACTCTAAACCCTCTCGGGTAATGATAGGGTTCCATGACAAGGAAACTACAGGATTTGAAATTCTCTCACC
Source organism: Tiliqua scincoides (assembly GCF_035046505.1). NCBI lineage: Eukaryota > Metazoa > Chordata > Lepidosauria > Squamata > Scincidae > Tiliqua > Tiliqua scincoides. The sequence continues at coordinate 160,903,219 of NC_089823.1, read as the reverse complement.
CCTGGATCAACATTCTGGTCAGCAGAAAATACCAGATTCAAGGTGTGTTCAAGCAATGAGTTTCAGGAACATTTTTGCTCATTCCACCAACACCAATGTCTTTTATATATTATTGCTTTTTATACCAACTCAGACAGCCCTATTATTATCATAGGGGTCATCAAATCTAAAGCGGCAACAGATGAGGGAGCCTTAGTATGGATGTTGGTACACCAACACAATGTATCAGAGGAATCTAACACCACACCTGAGACCACTCCATCAGGTGGGAAGACTGTTCAATAGCAGGATAGCCAGTAACATTAGAAAACTTGGGTAAACAGAGTCAACCAAAAAAATCTGCTGTGAGGTGATATAATGCCAGTCTTGGAGCTATTTCTCATTTCCCATCAGTAGATGTATCCTACATTTTTCCAAACTCCCATCATAGCAACAAACTGGTAGGGAACAAAAGCCAATTCCTGAATCAAGCTGTTAGCATAAATCAGGCAAGTATGCATCTCTCAGTGAGGATGTATCTTGGTGTTTCTAGCGAAAGATTCTTTTCGCCAGTCTATAATGGTCTTTTCACTAACAAAGAAAATGCTGCCCAGCTCTTATGACTTGTAGTCAGGCAGAATTACAGTTGTTACGACTTTTACAAATAGTAATAAATCCAGATATTTCCTTTAGTGCTATAATTGCATGTGTAAGAGATGGAAGAAAACCTTGCTATTCTTTTTTAATTTAATTAAAGGGAGATATGCACTCTTGCATTGAAGAAAAGAAGCACACAACTTTAAAAATACTTAATAAAAAGCTACTGTGAGGTTGGGTAGATACTTGTTTTCTTCGAAAAGGATAACCAAACATTTGTTGGGGACTGTGCTGCATTGTGTCAGGACTAACGTCAAAGGCACTTTCCAATAGGTGTGATACTAGCATAATCACATTCTATAATATTCATATAGGAACTAATGCACTAGCTGAGGGAAAACCTGTATTTTCCTCGGGAAAAATTATTGCTTAGGTGCTAAGAAAAGTCAATATCCATGCAAGCAAAGTTCAGAGCTCAGAAGATACACATACAATAAAAAAGCAGCTCTTAAGAAATGAATTGGAAGTACATATTTATTGAGCTCTAAAATGGTCATCTAGACCAGCTATTTTCAACCTTTTTCCATCTCATGGCACACTGACCAGGCAATAAAACTGTCAAGGTACACCATCTGTTTTTTTGACAATTGGCAAGGCACACTGCACTAACACCTGGGGCTCACATTCCTCAGTGGCCCAACTAACAAATGACCCTCCCACAAACTCCTACGGCACACCTGCAGACCATTCGCGGCACACCAGTGTGCCACGGTACAGCTGTTGAAAATGGTTGATCTAGACAGACTATGCTGATTCCATTTACCCGCATTCCAACAGAACAGTTTTGTGCAATTCCTAAAAACGGATTTATTTTTCAAGTCAAAAACAAAAAGCAAAATATTAGCAAAAAACAAAAACAAAATATTAGTTCTTACGTTATAAACTTATTATACAGAACAAAGGCATTTTCAAGATTTCCTTCTTCCAGATATACAGATGCCATTCGCTCCATCTCCACTCCAGATCGAAAATAGCGCCGTGGAGTAATGTCTTCATTTATTGTGATGTTGCAACCAAGCTTGCTTAAGGCACGAACTCGCTCATCGGGGCTCAACGAAACATCTGTGTGGTCAGGTATGGCTACCAGCCTTTTCTGTTCAATAAGATACCACACATTACATTTCACTCTGTTTTCTGACCTTATTCACATATGATTTTATGCACAAACAAACAAAAAACAACAAAAATCTTGATCCTCAATCAGTAAGAGCAAACTCTGGTTTTAGAAATGTTCAAAGTGTAATAGTTCCTCAAACTGTTACAAAACAATGGACGAGAAGTACATTATAACATGTATCACCAGGCTACATTAGACACAACATATGAGCACTTTAAAAACCACAATGTCCCCAAAGCCTCTTGCTACTAATGAGCAACTAGATGCTTTGTTTCAAAATGCTCGTTATGATGTAGCAATTCACTGTATTTTAAAACTTATTTTCTGCCATATTTCTTCCATATTTTCCAAAATAAAAAAATATTTTTCTTTCACTTATGTGAAAGAAGAACCTTTTAAAGTAGTCTAAACTGTTCCACTGCTACCTTTTCAAAGCAGAGAGTAATACAGACATTTGAAATATGAAGCAGACTAGTATTATGCATACTGTACATTAGGAGGTGGGGGGATGCTGCTGCCAAAAGCGGTTCTGCATCTCCTCCTCCTCCCTTTCCTATCATCTAGTAATGCAAAGGAATGACAATGACACCATGCTGAGAGTTTTGCTACCCGTAGAAACAGCAGCAAATGAAATAGAGCAGGGGTGATGTCACATCACATGTTTTGTATTATTGGGGGGAAGATGAGAGCAGGAAACACAGAACAGCTACTTTAGATAGCAGCCACACATCTTCCATCTTGTCTTGTTCTAGCTCAAGTAAATCTGTACTGATGACTGGAGGCTTAAGAGAATGGTTTAAAAATTATAGCAAGTTAAAAATTAAAGCAAGACCCTGCAGACAGGCTGAGGATAAGATTGGGCTACAAATGTTGTTTTTATATTCTATGCAACTTGTCTAGATTTTGGAAAACTGAGGAATATACAAGTATATTTTGAGTTTGAATGCCATGGCGGCTTCACAGTCACATCACAGCACGCAAGACATCATAACTCCACCTAAGTAGCCATGTTGTCATATCTAGCAGCTTATGATGCATCATTCTTCAAGACTTACCAAGGAACTCACGGTGAATGGCCGTTCCATGTTACTTTCAGTCTGTAAACTATGTTTTTGGGTTTTTTCTGTCCTTCCATCTAGTCACAAAAAAAGAATGCAAAGAAGATACTGTATTATGTTCAACAGCACTAGTAATCTGTATGTCTTATAAACAAATTTTTAAACAAAGAGAACATTAAAATACAGTGGGCCCTCCTTGTTTGTGAGCTAGGCATCCGTGGAGCTGAACACCCATGGTTGCCAAGCCTGTGGCGCGGAGGACATGACTGAAACCACTTTCGGTTTGCACTGGTGGCTTCCAGTTGTGTCTGGAGTTGTTCTGAGACACAGGGAGGTTGCATACCACCTCTGCGCTGAAGTCACCGGCATGAACCAGAAGTGGCTTCTGGATGCAACAGGGAGGCCTTCTGAGGGAGGCTGGGAGGCCGGTGTGATTTCTGAGGGCTGCGTGCAGCCCCTAGGTGAGTAACTGCAATGCCCCCTACAGATTCCGATATCCATGGATTTTGGTATCTGCAGAGGGTTCTGGAACGGATCTCCCATGGATACAGAGGGCCTCTGTAATACAATGAACAGTTGACTATACTGTCATCAATTGTAGCAAAGCAGATTTTGTATCTATATATATGAAACATGAGACAGAATGTTATGCAGGGCTAGCAGAAGTTGCTTTGTTCCTGGAAAAGAAAATTCAAATTGAATTTCCTGTACAGTAACCCATACAGTACAGAACTTGCTTTCTGCAATACCAGCAGTGTGCACAAGCACCATTACAGTCACCTGAAGAAGTGAACTGCAGTTCACAAATGTTTATGCTGAATTAAACTGAATCTTCATGGTGCTATAAGACTCTTATTTTTGTTGCAACAAACAGTGCTATCTCTTTCAAAAATGTTTGTCTGCACACCTTCATCACATAAATACACCAAAATTAAGTGAAATAACAAATTGTGACATTTTGCAGAACAGGTTATGAAGGTACACGCACAAAAAAATAGAGTTTTGAAGTGCTAAAAATTATTACATAGCTAACAATTTGCGAGTCTTTAAGTGTCCAAAATCTGCCACTCAGTCACCTCATTCTACCTTAATGACCGGGACCTCCCTGCCATTATGCCACTTCCTTAAAAGATAAGTTTCTAGTTTCCCTATACAGTATATGCAAAATGTAAAAACAAAGGGGGAAATCTTCTTCTTTGTTTTTGCTACTGATTTTCAGATCAACAAATTGATCAAATTGGAATAAGCTTTAATACAATACATTTAATACAATCATTTTGCTTTTAAAGTATAAATTTGTGTTACATGTTCAAAAGACTATCATTTCATCTAATTATTCAAACTAACATCCTCTCATTTAAACCATGTACACTGCAAGACACAGCAGCTTGTGTGGTTGCTGGAGATTGGCAGTTGGAAGCCACTTGTTTCTGGTATCAATTCAAGGTGCTGATCTTGACCTTTAAAGCCTTCTATGCCTTGGGACCAGCATATTTGAGAGACTCCCTTCTTCTGTATAATCTAGGTCATCTGGTCATAAGAGAGGGCCCTTTTAGATATGCTGCCACTCACCAAGGTTAAAGGGATGGCAACTAGAAACAGGGCCTTCTTTGTAGTGGCACCTGCTTTATGGAAATTCCTCTGCTTTGATTTAAGAACTTCTCCCTTAGAAGCCTTCCTGCAAGGTTTAAAACAAGCCTTCTGATTTCAGCACAGTGTTTAAATCCAGTGCACCACTGGCAGCCTTTGAGAAATGACTCAAAATTTAAAGTATGAAAAGCAGAAGTGGTAAGCTTAAAAAAAAAAAAAAAGCTATCATAGAACTCTTAACCACTAAAGATGCTAAGGCGCTCATTTGAAAAAACTGACTTTTGACTAAAGAATTATTTATTTAAGTTAATTTGAAGACTGTTCTATTAGTGGGGCTATGTGTGCAATTTAGATTGATATTCACCAGTGAGTGTCTGACTATGTACCTCAAGATGAATTTAAGGGTATATTACAATTAAACAATTAACCCATTTTTGCCCAGCCCACAGGCATACTCATTTGGTCCCTGTTGGGTATATGCAATGTTGGGTAGAAACAGTTCATTAATATGTTTCTTCAGCATTTGCCAAGGCGAGTTTGAAAATATGACTGCTATACTGCATTTACAGATATTGGCCAATGCCAACAAAGTTGCTTCAACCCTTTCGGCTCTGCTGACATGTTTAAAGTCAGCTTGAGATGCCATAATCCTGATTATGTGGACCCACATGAACCTACTTGCTTATATATCAGCTGACAGGATCAGCCCATTAAAAAGTAATGTAAACTGGGAAAAGAAAACAAAGTGCCAATTAAAAAGATGCTTGAAATATTCTGAATCCCCCCCAAAAGCTTCAGCTTCTGTAGAATCTTTTCTTCAAAATGATTTTAAAGAATCTTTTAAATAAGCAATTGTCTTCTATTTGCTTTCAATTCAAGCTGAGTACCTTCAGCGAGACCCATCCATTTCAATGAAACTTGCACTGGGTGTCTCGCTGCTTCAGAAAATTGAGGCAAAGGAGAGTCTATTTATAGGTTGTACATCAACAATTTTAGTAAAATCTACTTACATCATCTCTCTTCTAAATAGAATCTGTGTCTATAAACCAACACATTATTTTCAAAGACAACTAAAGATTAATTCAGCCATCAGAAAGCTGTCATTATTCATTTTCTCAATATATACCATCTTCCTACAAAAGAATAAAAATACTGAATACCCTAGGTACACAGAAAACATTGCATCTGATAGCACAGCAGAAGCTGGGGCATTTGGTGGGCCGCTGTGAGATACAGGAAGCTGGACTAGATGGGCCTATGGCCTGATCCAGTGGGGCTGTTCTTATGTTCTTATAAGCTGAATGGGTAAGCTTCTCCATGAGGACCTTTCATGGCAAGTTCAACACATTGTATTCTAGCAAAGGAAAATAATTCTCACAGGCCTGGGGTGCACAGGAGCCATTTTGCTACCAGCGAAATTATAGATTTTGGTGATGGACAGATTTCAGGAAAAGGGTGTAACAGGACAGACAGAGGGAAGAACAGGGATGGGATCAGGGCCATCAGGAGGTAGAGCAGGGCAGGCAGAAGGTGGTTATTGGTGCCACCCACTGACCAAGACTCCATGGAACCTCTTGAATTTGCACCAAACAAAGAGCTGACTCAGATCAGCCCCATAGAGTGGCATGGGGCTTCCCTGGGTGTAAAGGAACAAGGCCCAAGAAGACATCCTGTTTGTGCCCCCCACCACAGGTTGCAGTGCATGCCTCCATGGCATAAATTGGGGCATTAATGCAAGAGGTAAATAGTTAAAATGTGAGGCAAGGTTACTCATGGTTTTACACATCATCATAACACAGAGCAAGCAAAATAATATGTACTAAGGTTTATAAACAGCGATAGCTGAAACTTTGTAATTATGACAGCCAACAACATTGAATAAATACAGTCAGCTCCATGAGAACACAAGAGCTCACTTTATAAAAGCATAGATGCTTTTATGGCCTCTAACAAAATAACTAAGATAAAAAGATCAGCATTATTACGTAATTTATCCTTTTCTTATAAAGCACTTTTTCACAAATTAGTTAACAGCAATATTGCTTTATGCTACTGCTTTAAAAATTGCTTTCAAGGCAGCATTCAATCATTGTAGCAAAATAAAGACTGTCCTGATTAAGATGTATCCCTACAAACAACATAGACATTAAGTTATTGGCTATCATTATAGTTCTGTGCTACCTCCAGGTTCAGTAGTAGAAGTATGTCTTTTTCTGCTGCCTGTGAGCTTCCCAGAGACAGCTGGTGAGTCACTGTGGAAAACAGAAAGCCAGACTAGATGGACCTTTGGCCTGATCCAGCATGACTTTTCTTAGGTTCTTATAGTATTCTAGATACATATGATAACCTGAATGTTACTGATCTGCATTTTCTATACAGGCACTGTTCCTCCACCCCAACATCATCATCATCATGTCTACCAGCAAGATATAGTGAACACTCAATTTAATGGACTAATGGGGAAGAAGGAAGGAGTGTCAGTTAATCCTGAAAGTCCACTAAATCTGAATGTATTTCATTAAATGGAGATGTGCGCAAAATGTATGACTAGTTTTTTAAAATGCCTGTTTTTTTAAAAATCTGTTAAATCAATATCTATTAAATTCACAATAAACTAATATTTTATTCTCTCTAATACTAATGCCCAACTTCAAGATGGTGGTGAGTGCCTGAGCAGCTGCTTTAGTTCTAAGGAAATGTGCAATTAAATCTTTCTCAAGTGTTGTGCATTCATTCTCTTACTTCTGTCTACAGCCTAAAAGTGGAACAGTTGCACACTCACCTCGCAGCACTTTTTTTTACAATGCTTAACTTTTAAATATTATTATTATTATTATTATTATTATTATTAACAACAGTATTTATATACTGCTTTTCAACAAAAAGTTCACAAAGTGGTTTACAGAGAAAATCAAAACTAATGGCTCTCTGTCCCAACAGGGCTTGCAATCTAAAAAGATGCAAAGGAACACCAGCAGACAGCCACTAGAAAAGACACTGCTGGGTGAGGAGGCCAGTTATTCTCTCCTGCTAAATAAGAGGAACTGGGTAGATGAGACTCATCAGCCTAGGAAGGCAGCTCATCTAAGAGAAGGAAAATTCTCATCCCAAACCTCCACTGCCTTGTGGCTACATCCAGTTATGGAAAAGGCTTCAGGAGTCAACCTCGAGGCAAAATCAGGAACCGGAGTCCCTGAGGCAGTTCGTGGCTGTACACAGTCATGCTCTGGCAACTCCTGCGACGCCGCTGGAACCAACCGTATTGGCTTCTGCCTTTCCATTGGACCATTCCAGCGACGTGGAGAGGGGGGATTTGCTGCATGGGTAACAGCCTATCCTCCATACCTTCTTTACCCAGGCTTCGCGCACTGGAGAGGATGGTTCCAGAACCACCATTCAGAGCGCGATACCATAGTCTTTCGAGACTGAAGGTTGCCAACAACATAAATAAGAGGAGCACCCACTTGAAAAAAGTGCCTTTTACCCAGTTAGCAGGGGGTGATGAAGTGTTCAGATGCTTATAGTTATGAGTACTAATGATGATGTAGCAATATCATGTTCCATCTCCCCTCAGCTTGAGGGAACCCTTTCCAAATTGACTTGTCTTTTAAGGAACCCCTGCATGTCTGCCTTTAACCCCTATATGTTGCAGAGGATTCCAGGGCACACACTCAGATCACATAGAACACTGACCAGACTTATTTGGTTTCACGCACCAATCCTGTGTGAGTTGAGAGTGTGCCACAAAACACATTGAACGCTCCCCTCTTGCTTTACATTGCTAGGAAAAAATCATGTGTCAACTGTCCTTCAAGGAAGCTTGTCCACAGCTAATCTAATCATTTTCAAGTTAAGGATGCCTTGAAAGCCACTGGGCAAGGAAGTACCAGCAATAATACCTACATTATCCATTGGAGGAATGGCCAGTTAATTAGTTTACCATCTAAATTACACCACTTAGAAACCACGGGCTCTCCTGATAGATGAGTGATGCTTTCTCTGGAGCTTTACTGCTCATTTGCTTATGAAACTATCCACAATAACTTTTGCCGTTATGTAGAGTTTGCACAAAACAAGCAGATTAACTAGGTTAATCTGATCCAGCAGTAATCACAGCATTAAAAACACACTGTAGCCAAATGTTGACTGGCTTTACGAATTATTATTAGGCATTATCCTTGGTTGCTTCCTGCAAAGGTGTATGGGAGAGCCATAATCTCTCAGCATTAAGTGCAGACTGAACACAAAGAAGCGAGGAAGCAGAGTAGCTAAATCATAATGGAACTGATCAGGCTAAAGAGGCAGAAGGGAAGTCATTAAATATGAGGATATGACAGATACTGAATCATGAAGAGACAAAACAGTGGTGAACACTAACAGCCCGATCCTATGCATGTCTACTCAGACCTAAGTCCCATTAGAGTCAATGGGACTTATTCCCAGGTAAATGTGCACAGGACCGCAAAGTTGACTTTTGATCAGTCTGAATTATCAAAGGGTGGTGAAAATCAACTCATGAAAAAGAATTTACTTCCAAAAGCATGTTTACTACAAGCTTCATTAAGGTCAATTGGCATGCTTTGGCATGTTCAGAACATCCTATTACTCCAATATGCTTCAAATCAACCTCCAGTTAATATACTGAATTTCTCTCTTAATATAAACCAGGTAAACGACAGGATCCTTAATGAATGAAATGTTGATATGCCTGTTACACCCTTTAATCTACTGTAGCTTTCTCTGAACAAAGTCCAACATTCTATTGACTGTACCATATGGGTTCCTTTCACTCACACTTACGCAACTGTTACCCTGCATGTGCCTGATCTCATCTGATCTCGGAAGCTAAGCAGGGTCAGGCTTGGTTAGTACTTGGATGGGAGACCGCCTGGGAATACCGGGCGCTGTAGGCTTATACCATAGTCTTTTGAGACTGAAGGTTGCCAACCATTCCAATGATATGCATACAGGAATTTCCACCTGACGAAAAGCGTTTTTCAAGCAATTAAATATGCTTGGTTTATGAAGATGAGTAATGCAACATTTCAATGTAGAGGATTTTAGGACCATGTTCTACAAGTGATCCCTATCCAGACATAATGCTGCTGCGCACGTATTGCAGCATGCAGTAGCATGGGACCAGCTACTTAACAGATGGTTTCAGGTTTGACAGCACAGATCGTCTGCTTTGGAGAAATGGGGAGTCTGAATCCATGCTCCCCTTCTCTACACTGGGAGTAAGGAAAGGCTAAGATTATCTCTCCTAGTCAATGATCAGTGCTTTGTGTGATTCCTGATTCAGCACCAGGAACTGCACACATGAGCTGATGTTCTGTGGCAGAATACTGTACATGCTTTGACAAAGGGCCCAAGTTAAATCCCTGGCATCTCTAGAAAGACCATGTCTGAAATCACGGAAAGCAACCACCAGTCAGTGAGTAGACAATACTGTGCTATATAGACTAATGGTCCAATTCATATAGGCAGCTTCATATGTTCCAAGTGCTGAACACATAGAGACCCAGAGCTGGAGAAACAAACACACACAGCGTACCCTTAGAGGCATAGTTCCAATCTAGCAAAGGAATGTTAAAGCTCACTTCTGCATGTTCATCACTCTTGCTAGATGAGGGGGATTCATCATAAATGAGTTGAGCATTCTACCATTAATTAATGGTAATTCTACCATTACCATTAACCATGGCCCAATCCTAGGTTATGATAGGGAATGTTTCTTTTTGCTGTCATAACTGTAGCAGCAACACTGCTGGCTGCTCTCAACACTCAATGATGGGTCGCCCTGAACCTGCCCTGAAAATGGTAACAGGACATTCCATAAGGGGGGAGGGGGCATTGCTGGGCTGGGAAGAGGGAAGGAGGTGTGTCACAGGGGGGAAGGGGTTTATCCTGGCACAAGCAATTTGTGGTGTGATGCTATGCCCTCTGGAGCCTCTCAACACCCCCCTTTCTCTCATCAAATGTATTCCAGTTATATAGCTGGCGCAGGCCCAAGAATATCCATAGGTGGTTACGAGACTGTATTTTCCCTTGCCTCTGTTAAGCTTCCTGATTGCCCCCCCCCCGGACCGTAGACAATGCTGTCTGTTTTGGTTCACATGCATAATGTAGCATGAAGAAGAATAGGACTGGGCAGTTAAGTCCTACTAAAATCAACAGGACAAGTAAGGTAGGTGGAAATATGTGATTACCTCTGGCACACTGAGTTCTATTTGCATATTACGGCAACTATCAGACTGCTGCTGGTTGTGGCACAAGCTTGGTGGATACCTGTGTGGAGCATGTGCACACTGGCAACCGCCCCCCCCCCACTTCCTCAGTCAACTCATGGCAAGTAGACTCTGTATTTTCTAGGAATGACAGCATGCTGAAGGTGGCTGACTCAGCCCTCAATCAGACCCCAAAATTTGCCAAAGATTCATTAAATCCATGTTCTCAACACAATTATTTGCTCAACCACATTCCCAAATCTGCCAAGATTCACAGAATCCATGTTCTTAACACAGTGATTTGACCATGTGAATCAGTCCCTGACCTTACTGCAGAAAGTGCTTCATTTTTAAGTGAATGCATTTAGAAGTTAATGCAAGTTAAAATGCAAGTTAAAATGTTGCCTGGCACTGAATATTAGCATATTTAGCAAAATACACAGATATGCCATTTTTTTTAAACAAAGCAGAATGCTAATTTGGACAGATAAAATTGCTTTGGTATCTTCAATATAGGTTTGTGCATCTAGTGAAACAAGTGAGAACAATCCTCCCCTCCCCCAACTCTGGAATGTAAATATTACAAAAAATGTGAAGCTCTTCAGTTCAAGATTTAATTTTACAATCTCCTTAAGAGTAGCTGATCTGTAATCATTTGCAGCCTATGATATAATGGCACTTTTCACCTTGGGCTAGTGAATTTCTTAAGGTGATGATCTGTCTCAAGGCCTTCTGATTCTCTTTTACAAACATGTCATTCATGTTAATTTCTAATCATATAAAGGATCCTTCTCTGGGAAACCCAATCTAGAAATACTACAGTTTATATTACATATTTTCCAAACAAAATGGCATTTAATTGGTCAATTAAAACACATTATTGCAAGTTAGAACACAGTCAGGGTTATCGAAGAACAATACAAGATTACATGTTGGCAACCTTCAGTCCCGGAAGACTATGGAATCACGCTCTGAATGGTGGTTCTGGAACAGTGTCTAGTGTGGCTGAAAAGGCCGATTCAGGAAGAACAATATGAGATTATAGTCTTACTTAAACACCATCCTTCCTCACTACTTTCTTCACCATTTGCCTTTCCTACTCTGACAATTATAATACGCATTTCTTTGAAATGTCCATAATAAAATGACAATTAAAACAGCAACAATTAGTAGGTCAAAATCTATTCTTTGCTAAGCTGACGGACTGCTCTTGGGTTTACAGTTGTATATACGTAAAGTATATAAAGAAACAATAAGTTGTGGTAGCAACGTAAATGTAAAATGCAAAGACACGATAAATTATGGTGGCAATACCATACTCCCAAGCAAAAAGAAAGAAAAATGATATTTACAAGAGATGCCAACCATATGGGCCTCTAAGGTAAAGTCAGCAGCTGAGCATCTTCTCAGCACCCCCTTCTTCATTTACTGATTGCTTTCTACTCCAAAAGGCATCCAGATGGCATTCAAAGCCATCATGATGAAAACCACAAGTACATTTGAGATCGATACCATAGCTGTGAAATTGCTGAGGCAAACTGGCAGCTGCAGCCCTGAGGTGAAGGATGAGCTGGAAGAGAGATGCAGTCACTCCCTAGTGGTGCAGGCACCACCTGCCAGTACAGTACAGGAAAAGGAAAGCAAAGGGGTTCCAGATCCATGTGGGGGCTGCTTGCGTCCCATGGGCAATGGAGGCAGGTGCTGTGAGGCCTCTTCAAGGCAACTGGTTTCTGGAAATCAGGGGAGGGGGGGCTCCATTATGTCTTCCCTGGAGCTATTAGGATCTGAAATCTCGCACTCCTTTCCAGTGAGCAGCTCCACTTTGAAAACAAGTGGCATCTGGTAAGGAACCCAGGATGGTTTCAAGTCTACCACATTTTAAGGCGCATCCCTCGCAGCATGCTGGACACACCTCCACATCACAAAACCAACAACAATTCATCATTGCACCTTCTTTCCACTGCTCTGGGAATAGAGGCTACAATTCTATCCACACTGACTAAAGAGGAAGCCCCATTGACTATAATGGGGCTTAACATGCATAGGCTTGGGCTCTGAGGCTACAATCCTATCCACACTCACCTGCGAGTAAGCCCCATTGACGACAATGGAATTTACTTCTGAGTAGACGTAAGATGGGGCTCTGAAATGGCTAAGAACATGCTGCTGTCAGACCCCTCCCCACAGCCCGGACGGTCCTACTTCCCCACTGCAGCTGCCTCAATAATGACCCGGCTGTGCCAATGCCGGGATCGAGGAACGAAAAGAGGCGGCCAGCCCTGCCAAGGCCAGCCCCGCTCTCGGTTCCCTGGAGCTGGTGCAGCCTCCGGGCGATTCCGGCGGGATGAGCGGAGCTCCAAGGCTCCTGGGAAGCCTGCGAGCTGGAGAGGGAGAGCCCCCCACGCCGCCCCAGCCCTTCGCTGCTGCAGCAGAGCCGGCCCGGCCCCCCCTCCCGAGACGGAGAGCGCCCTCGGGCTCGCTTACCACCAGGCCATCGCCGCGCTGTGCAGGCTGGCGCGCCGCCGCCGCGAACAATGAGAGGGGCCGGGCCTGGGCCACCACAGCGCCTCCGACTTCCCTAAGCGGGGAGAAGCCTCTGGGGACGGCGCGCACTCTCCAGACGCGCCGCGACCAGGTGCTTCCCAAGCCCGGCGCCGCCGGCTCGTCTCCCTGCCGAGCTCCCCATCTGGCCGCCCCCTGGCGCCGCGCGCGCTCTCGCCCAGCACCACCAGTGCGGCGGCGGGGTGGGCCAGAAGGCGCCTCCTGGGGGCTGGAGGACAGTGCCACGGAGGCGCCCCCTTCTTCTCCAAGCAGCCCCCTGCAAGCAAGCACCTCTTCGAACCCTTTGTGGCCGCACAAGCCTGTCCTTGTCTACTCAGGAGTAAGCCCCTTGTCTTCAATGGAGCTTCCTCTCTGGAAAGTGCGCGCAGGATTGCAGCCTGAGGGCCCGATCCTAGCCAATTTTCCAGGACCATTGGGGCATGTGCTGCATGCTGCGATGGGGGGGGGGCAGTCACAGAGGCTGCTTCGGTGCTGGAAAGCTGGATAGTATTGGGCCCTGAGGCTGCAACCCTAGCCACACTTACCAGAGAGTAAGCCCCATTGACTCTAATGGGGCTTCCTTCTGAGAAGACAGGCATAGATTGGGCAGCACCACCTCATGACAAGTTGCGCTATCTTTGCAGAGCAGCCCTCCTTATCTTGGTGCCACTGTTGTTTTTCTTGTGCACTGAGCTCCCAGCAGTGGAATATAATGAGGGGATGGGGGGGAGGAAGCAGGTGCCATGCAGCGCACTGCAGGCCTGATCAAATCGTAGCCAAGTGCATGGCTCTCCTGCTGATGCCAAGGTGTCTCTCCTTTCTGATGCCAGAAAGGCCTCTCTGTGCCACTGTTTAATTTGTACTCACAAATCTACTCCATCAGCCCAACGTGTTTGTCAAAGGAGGCTGATGACATGTTTCAAACCCTCAATGATACCAGTAAGTATTAAAATATAGTGAAACAATGATCAAATACAGGAAACACAAACCAGCATCCTGCTAAACTGGCATTCAAAAACTATGTAGAAGGCCCAAATCCTAAACAACTTTCTAGCACTGGCATAGCTGTGCCAATAGGGCATGTGCTGCATCCTGTGGTTGGGGGGCAGTCATGGAGGCCTTCTCAAAGTAAGGGAATGTTTGTTCCCGTACCTTTAAGCTGCATTGCCCTTACCTTGGTGCCATAAAGTTAGTTAGGATTGTGCCCTAAGTTGCACAACTTTGACCTATTTATTTTCTACATTTTTATAACACCCTTCCTCAAAGGAGATCAGGTAGTGCACATAGTTCCTCCTCCCCTCCTTTTTTCTGCACAACACCTCTGTGAGGTGGGTGAGGCTGAGAGGTAGTGACCGGCCCAAGGTTGCCCAGGAAGCTTAATGGCTGAACCCGGATCTTCCATGTCTAAGGGCACAATCTTAACCATGTCTACTCAGAAGTAAGCCCTATTTTGTTCAATGGGGCTTACTTTCAGTAAAGTGTGGTTAGAACTGCAGCCTTAGTCTAACACCAGAACCACTACACATGTCCTACCAAATATATTAAGCTGCTTGTCCTATGTGCCTGAGGCATCAGTCCTGTAGCTGAAGGTGAAAATGTACAAAGAAAGAAACCATGCTCTCCAGAACAAAATGCAAAAAGTCTCAGGGTCCTCAAGAAAGGCAAACTAGTGAAATAAGAAAAAAACAGACTAAGGGGCATGCATTTCTTGGGGCACAATCCTAACCAGGTCTACTCAGAAGTAAGTCCTATTTTGTTCAGTGGGGCTTATTCTCAGGAAAGTGTGGTAAGGATTGCAGTCTTAGGGCCCAATCCTATCCAGTTTTCCAGCACTGGTGCAGCTGTAATGCAGCCCCAAGGTAAGGAAACAAATGTTCCCATACCTTAAGGAGGACTCTGTGACTGCTGCCCCACTACAAGATGCAGCGCATGCACCATTGGCACAGCTGCACCAGCACTGGAAAATTGGATAGGATTGGACCCTTAATCTTGTAGAATCTTCTGATTTCAGCAGTTATGGGAACCATTACTGCTACTAAGGTTCAAATGCTTCTAAATCGTGATAGTTTCCAGGGATGCGTTTTTCTGAAAAGTGTAATCAGGAAATGTGAACAGATCAGGTCTCTCTCTCTCTCTCTCTCTCTGTTCATAGTCATTCATTGTTGGCAACCTTCAGTCTCGAAAGACTATGGTATCGCGCTCTGAATGGTGGTTCTGGAACAGCGTCTAGTGTGGCTGAAAAGGCCGATTCGGGAGTGACAATCCCTTCCACACCAGGAGCAAGTGCAGTCTGTCCCTGGTCTGTCTCCCTGGCTATGGGCCTTCCTTCTTGCCTTTTTGCCTCAGACTGTTGGCCAAGTGTCTCTTCAAACTGGGAAAGGCCATGCTGCACAGCCTGCCTCCAAGCGGGCCGCTCAGAGGCCAGGGTTTCCCACTTGTTGAGGTCCACTCCTAAGGCCTTCAGATCCCTCTTGCAGATGTCCTTGTATCGCAGCTGTGGTCTACCTGTAGGGCGCTTTCCTTGCACGAGTTCTCCATAGAGGAGATCCTTTGGGATCCAGCCATCATCCATTCTCACAACATAACCGAGCCAACGCAGGTGTCTCTGTTTCAGCAGTGCATACATGCTAGGGATTCCAGCACGTTCCAGGACTGTGTTGTTTGGAACTTTGTCCTGCCAGGTGATGCCGAGAATGCATCGGAGGCAGCGCATGTGGAAAGTGTTCAGTTTCCTCTCCTGTTGTGAGCGAAGAGTCCGTGACTCGCTGCAGTACAGTCTGTGCATGGTAGACTGAAGAAATGCAAGTGCAGAACTACTAGCACTTTTCACAGACCACAATTACAGGAAACCACAGCAGTATCAATTAAAAAATCTGTTTATGTGGAATCTCCTCTGCCTGAATTCTTCGCTGGAATATTAGACAACTATTGCAACCAAGTTTGTATTTAGAATAGTGTTACATACTATCTGCTACTTTGAAAGCAACTTCCTTAGTTTTCACAAGTGAAGGCACATGCCCTTTACTAACAGCTGAGAGTGGCAGGTGGCCGTCACATTTCCTGTACATCGTTATCGAGTGCTACTGTTTTGCTGCAGTGAGGTGGGCTCTGCCATGGTAGGCAGTCACCTTTGCAAAACAATCTCTCTCTCTCTGTGTCTCTCTCTCTCACACACACACATGCACACACCATTTTCCTGGCTGTGTTAACTACATTGGGGGTTATTTTTTAAACTAGCTTTTAAACATTTTCAGCGTGCTTTCATTTTTAAAAAAAGTTTAATTATGCAAGTTGGTAAAATCTACACTTTACATGAATACTTTCATCACTCCTTGATGAACAGAGTGGGGAAAAAAAATGCCTAATAGGCAAGGTGAGGTTTGCCATCAATTTGGCAAAAGACAATTATATCCCTAGCCTCCAGAGCAAGGACCTCCCAGACCTGAATAGTCAGCAGTGAATATTGCTCACTACCAACATTGTGTTGTTTCAAAGCTGTCATCATGACTGCAATGCCAACAGCAGAATAGAACAAATAATTGCTTATATAACACTGTTTGATGCACTGTACACAATGTTTTGCAGTGAGGTCTGAAAACAACCTCAGGTCTGCAGCTGTCAAATAATTTGCACCATACTTCACTTACTGTTTTTAGTGGGACTTGTATGGATTTTTACAGCCTAACGTCCCAGCATGCACTGCATATGTGTGTTGTCATAGCATCTTATGAAAAGTAATAAACATATTCGACTGTGATGCAGGCTGAGTGTTCCAACTTATCTTAGTATCCAGGGTTGTGCTGATGCACTTGTCATAGGTCCTGTGATGTGTAGCTTCCCCAGAGCCCAATCCTAAGGAGCCCAGCACTGATGTTTTGCTCACTCTGCTGGTGCCAGGTGTCATAAAAGTGCTATAAGGCACTTTACCACTGCTGCTAGACCCACAGTGTCAGCCTCAGCACTGGGCCTCAGCACCAAGAAGTCTCATTGGGAATAGCCAGCAGGAAGTTTTTCTGCTTGACAGCAGAGTGGCTCCTGGGGGCAGGGGGAGGGTGGAACTGAGCAGGGGGCCAAGAAGGGGGGATCAGAACTAGGATCAGAACTAGGAGGGGAGCAAATCCTATCTCCCTTCCTGACTTGTGGAACCTTATACTGGAGCCTTTTCAGATCTGTGCCAGCAAAATAGCTGACACAGCTCCATGGAGACCCATTGGGGCTGCCTGAACTTTATGCTCCCTTACCCTGAGGAGACTCTGGTTATTGCCCCAGCCCAGCCCCACAAGATTCAGCAGTGGCCATTTCAGCACTGCTGTTCCTTGTGGCGGCCCCAGGGCATAGGACTGGGCTGCCTGTTTACCTTCTTGGCTGCAGTATGTGATGTTTCCATCTTGAAACAAGGTGATTTCTAGCTACTTTGCTTTAAAATGAAGTGCAGACTAAGGGGGTATGAACATAAGAATGTAAGGCAAGTCCTGATAGGTCGGGTCAAAGACCCATGTAGTCTAGCACTCTTGTTTCTCACAGTGGCCCACCAGCTGCCTCTGGTGGGAAAGGGGAAAGGGCATACGTTCTCTCTCCATTGTTTTCCTGCAGTTGGCATACATAGAGTATGCTGGCTAGCCTCTGTTGAATTATTTTTAACTTGACCATGAAAAATCAGAAAACAAAACCAACTTTCCTTATAAGGGGGGTATTCTGGGCTTTGTGGAACAGAACCTAAGCAGTTCCACAGGAGTACAGGAGTTACAGCAGTTACTTCTGCTTCTCAGCTTTATTGGAGACCCTGATAAAGGTCAAAAAGACAATCAGTAGTTTAGCTATGGGCTTAGGCATTGTGAGTTGTAATTTAGTTTACAAAATTCAACCAATCCAGAGCTATTAAAAAATTATACAAGCAAGTAGACACTGTGCCACCATACAAAGAAATGGAAGGCACATCAAAGGCCAGCAATTTCAAAATGGCTCCTTGGACTGCGCAGATAGCACAGAATGGAACAGCCAATCATAAGAACTGTCAAAAATTACTGTAGATTTCCTTAATCTCACATTAGTTGGGAATAGCGACAGGCTTTTCACTATTTGCAGAAATTCAGAAACCTCCCATAGCTGGACAGCTCCCAGTGAACTACAACAAGATCCTGAGGCCCAATTTTGAAGACAAAAATAATAGCCAGGGCAATCCTGCTGTTAATAAACAAACCACAAGGCAGTAAGACAAAGGAAGCTATTTGACATATCAAGAAAACTGTTTGAAAAACCAACTAGTCCTCAGTCTTCCTAAAACGCAGATTAGTTAATTTCCTTAGGCATATTTAGACTCTTACAAACCAGGCTTAGCTTTTTAAAGTGTGCCTCATGCAGACATTTAAATTGAACTGGGGATTGGGATTTATTTATTTATTTATTTAGTCTAGTAATAAAGAGAAACCTCTGCTTGTGTTATACAGTGATCTGTCTTTTGCCTGTTAAGCAGGTTCTGGACCTTTTTCTAGTGCTTCAGACACCTACGAGATAACCCAAGCCAACAGGTAGGGGCAAAACTACACATTACAGGAAGAATTCAATTAGCCTTTGGACACTTGCTTTTCCCGTCCAAGTATCAGTGAATATCCTCTTGCAATGCCAATTATCATTTGGCTGACTTCGTGTGTCTGCATCTCAGCAGCACTTGCCCATCCAAAGGAGTAGAAGTTTCCCTCTGAGGTTTGCTCTTCTGATGGTAGAAAACTTCCTGGTTCAGGCATATGATATGATTCCCCAGTTCAACTTTCACACGAAAGATCCCCCCCCCACACACATTCTTAAATTCTACTCTTTAGGGCGCAATCCTAACCCCTTATGTCAGTGCTTTCCAGTGCTTTCCAGCACTGACATAAGGGCAATGCAGCTCTGAGGTGAGGGAACAAACTTTCCCTTACTTTGAGGAGGCCTCCGTGAGTGACACCCAACTGCAGGATGCAGCACGTGTCCCATTGGCTCCACTATGCCAGTGCTGGAAAGCACTGACATAAGGGGTTAGGATTGCGCCCTTGAGTAAGCAGAATTTCCCACAGAGGAAACTCCTTTTGCAAAAAAAAAAAAAAAAAAAAAAAAAAAAAAAAAAAAGGGCTCTCTTCAATGCCAAGCAGGAAGTTTCCCCCAGAATTAATTAGAGTTCATTTTGGGATGATTGATTGGGTGGTTTCCCAGGGTTCTCCTATTTAAAACCAAGAAATGGAGCTGTTAGGTATCCTTGTACACCATCAAGGATGCTGAGGAAAGGACATGCTTGTCCTAGAGTGCCCAGAATAGCTATTGTGCTCCTTCACTATCTTGGTGGGCCACTGTGAGATACAGGAAGCTGAACTAGATGGGCCTATGGCCTGATTGGGGGGGGGACTGTTCTTATGTAGGTCCTTCTCAGTTCCTTGGTTTTTCTCCTGCTTGCCTCAAGAGCCCTCTGGTTACCTGTATCCGTGAGCTTTTCAAAATTATTAATGTTCCAATAATTTTTGGTGATAGCTCTCTGGACTGCTTCTTTCCGGCAAATATTAGTGAAAGCTTTTAGCTCCTCATCACTTCAAGAAGGATTTCTCAGATGATGAGGAAGCCCCTTGCTGCTGACAGGAGTCACAAGAGTAGTTGATTTGTTCCATCATTAATCAGTCCAAAGATTCTGAGATTCAGTCACAATTCAAGCAAACTCAGCTTTTGCAGTTTTTCTCTTCTGCACACTATAAGCAAGAGGAAGGAGACAGTTGCCATTTTTAAACAAGGAGAGGATGAGCTGTAGCAAAGGAGAGCTCTGCCAGAAGGCATTCTAGTCTGTTGTATCACATCTTCCAAAGATTTGCAACTTGTTAACAAATAAGTGATTTTTGTGATCATATGCTCAAAACCCCAATGGAAAATTCAAAACTCACAGATTAAGAAGTTGAAAAAGTTACTTGAATTTAAAAAAAACAAACCAACTCATGGAGGAAACCCCTGTAAAGTTTGCATCCAAATGTGTATTATGCTGTGGGAAATGCTCATTTCTACATCGGTTTTTGTGTCTTTGGTCTGGGACTCCTCCAGTATGAACCAGCCTGTCCCCTGAGGCAGTTCTGCTGCATGGGCCACCTGTTGCAAAAGTCAGAATGGTAACCTCATGGGATCAAGACTTCTCTGGGGTACTGCCTTTACTATGGAATTCCCTCCTGGTTGGTTTAAGAACTGCTCTCTCCCTACTAGCTTTCTGACGTGGGCTGAAAACCTTTTTTTTTTTTGCCTTGTCCCCTCTTCTTAGTTTTGGTTTGTTTTTAGGATGTTTTGCTTTTGCTGTTTTTTTTTTTTTTATGGTACTCTAATGTGTGTGTGTGGTTTTTTTTAAAGTTCTATTGCTGCTGTAATGTTTCATTGCATTGTACAGGTCATGGCTTGTTATCCACTAGGGTTCCATTCTGGAACCTCTAGTGGATTAAAAAAAATAAGGGGAAACCGAATCAGTGGGAAAATGGCTTTAAAGACCCATTTCCAGGTTTCATGCTCCTCAATTGTCGCCCCAGAATGCATTAGTATAGGCACTATACTGCATTCAGCCACTAGATGGGGTGAATAATGGAATCAAATTGAATGAAATTATAATTATTTAACAGTGTGAAGGTAGGAAATTGACTTTGATGCTTTTTTCCTTGTTACAAGGCATTTAAGTCAAATTAGTGGACAGCAAATCAGTGAATACTGAGGTCCCACCTGTGTTTCACGAGTGCTGTGTTTTGAGCTCTTGCTTTTCATGTACGTTATCTGTTTTGTACACTAGTTGATGATCAAAGGGAAAGGAAGGATAGAGCTTGTTTAAATAAATAAATAAATAAATAAATAAATAAATAAATACTGGAACAAATAAAGGAAACCACTGAGCTCAGGAAAGGTTTGTTAAGAGCATGTGAAACAGCTAATTTTTTTTTTTTAACAGGGTCAGAACTAGAAGCATGAGCATCAGTGTTGTCAGGTCAGTAGCACCTATAGCTGCACATTCAATGTACGTATGTCTGAACACAGGGAACAGACATCCAGTGCTGCCACTCTAGTTATATTCTAACCTTATCATTTGAAGGATGAGTCAAGTTTCAGTAAACTTAAATGCTGGAGGAAGAACTTGCCCTGAAGTTATTTGTTGTAGTATATAGTTTTTCATTAAATCCATTAAAGGAAATTTTTTTTTTTAAAGGAACTTCACTTACTGCTAATATTCTTGCCAAGCAATTAGCCTTTCAATTTCTGGTTGGTGGCATGAACGTTTGCTGACTTCTTGCATGAATCTTGGATTTTGGCTTTGGAGTGTCTTCTGCAAACTGCAATAAATTGCAAATTGCTTCTGCTTCTTTCATATTGGTGTGCCCTTTAAGTCCATAACTACACTAAATAAATAAATGTTTTGTGTGTGTGTGTGTTGAATTACTTAGGGCACACTCCTAACCAGGTCTACTCAGAAGTAAGTCCTATTGTGTTCAATGGGACTTACTCCCAGGAAAGTGAGGTTAGGATTGCAACCTCAATGGAAAACTGTTGGGTGCTTCTTATTGGGATGTTCAGGGAATTTGTGCTAGATAATACTCCGCTTTCAGGTTGTGCTGGGAGAAGTTTTATCCAGGTTCAAACAGCTATAACTGTAACTCCCCACACAGAGATGCAGCAGCACCAACATGGTGTCTGTGGGGAGTTTTGACATGTTGAGGTCTCTTTGGGGTAAGGAGACCTCCACATTTTGCCCTGGGATAAGCCCCAGCTGCCATGGATATTGCTGGTGCACATCTGCATTTACCTGTGAAGGTGGATCAAGCCCAGGAAGAGAGTTAGGATTTGGTAGACCCTACTGCCACCAAACCTGCCCCCTTCCCAGGCCCAGTCTGCCCTCCATCCCACCCCATGTCCTCCCATTCCAACTCACCTCATTTCACTCATCCCTGCTTCTCTCCTTGACTCCTGCATGGCCTTACTGTACCTCAGTCTTTGCATGGACCTGGCCATCCATGTTTGCAAAACTGCAAGGTGCATTAGGCCACCATTAGGCTGACATTCCATACATGCTTTCCTGGAGTCACATTCAGTGTGGATTACTTCTGATTAGACATGCAAAGGTTTGCACTTTTAGTGCTACTTTCCTTGACACAGAACAAATGCAGTGGCTAGCAACCCCTAATGCTGTTTGTGATCCATCCCTTGTCAGTGACTGTGTGCTTCTTATGACTACTTGCATCCTGCTAGATCTACAAATTGTCATTTCACATCTTCACAGCAGGGGGTGATGCTTATCTGTTCTACTTTTAATTAAACTAAAACATCTTGAAGGACAGATTTCCCTCTCTGGAATGCTTTACTTTCTCTCTCCATATTTGTTTTGCAGTATTTGCTGTAGGTAAGGAAAGGGAGGCCTTTAAAAAATTTTTTTTAAAGGAAATGCATTTGTGTTGAAGATTTTGCAATATGGGAAGGATACATTTTCTCAGAGAAAATACTGCACTGGTCCCAGCTTCTTTAGGACTTGTCCTGTAGCTCAGGCAAGGATTCATACTCTGATGGATACCAGCATTTCAAGCCATCTGACTAAAACTTTGTCCTGAATTATTTATAATGTACCTGAATCTAAATTATTGTATGTCCATAATCTAGGTCACATACCTGACATACTACCTGTGTATCTGGCCAAGGCATAGGAAACTATTATGGCTTTCTCACAGTCTTACATACTACCCTTATATGGCTATTGTCTCCTTCTCCACATCAGGATAAACACAATGACGTATTGCATGCTTGAGCTGCTTTATTTATTTATTTATTTATTGAAAATATTAATTATCCTTCCACCAAGCATGGATGCATAGAAAGGAGAAGGGAAACTTTAGAAATTTGCCTCCACTGCGGTTTTGCTTATGTCTTCTTGTGCCTTAATTTTTTTTAAAAAAATAAACTTCCATTGGCTTTCAATGGAAGATTTTCTTAAACCAAAAATAGCATGTGGGGTGGGGAGGCTGCAGCTGGAATCAAAACCATGACAGGTACAATGTGCAACACAGTCCTAAACATGGTTACTCAGAAATAAGTCTCATTTTGTCCATTACAACTTACTCCCAGGTACTCATAACACCAATCACAAAGTGTGATCCAAGTGTTAATTGCTTCTGATTTGTTTTTCCAGTGTTGGTATCTGTCCTTTATCCAAAATTTGTTGTAGTTAAGAATATAAGAGCTTAAGAAGAGTTTTGCTGGATAAGTCCAGCTACCTGTATCTCAGTGGGTGACCAATTGCAGCTGGGAGCACAAAGACAATGAGATACCTGTAACCAGTTACTACTCCCTTGAACCTTGAATTCAGAGCTAGGCTACCTCTAAAACCTAGAGGTTGCATTTAGTCATTATATATACACCAGTGATGAACTTTTTCTCTATAAATTTGGCTAATTCCCTTCTAAAGGCATCTAGGCCAGGTGCCATCACAATGTCCTGTAGCAAGGGGTTCCACAGATTACAGTTTGAGTCTCATTATTCGTGAGGGTTCTGTTCCCAGGACTCATGTGGATGGCAAAAAATGCACTAAAGCAAATCAATTTTTAATGCCAATAAAGGTTTATGGATGGGTGGCAAATCAATTTAAAAAACAAAGTCCCTTTGCTCAGGTGATTTAAAAACTGCCGTGCTGACCTTTTGAAATGCTCACAGAGGCAATCAGTCTGTCTCCAGGAGCTTAGGTTTCAGTAGGGGTAGCAATCCCTCCCTTTACCAGGAGCCGAAGTGAGGGGGAAGGAATGGAGAAGGTGATAATCACTGCCATTAATCCTTCTTTCAAGTGCTCAGGGGGAAGGGAGAAATGAAACTGGAGACAGAATGATTGATGGATTGTTAGCTGGCTACCCTCTCTCGCATTAATGAGGCTATTGTTAAAGGACCGGTTTCCTTTAATTTAAAGGGTACTTCTCATCACATTGAGATAGAAAAATCTGTGGATAATTAGGTTATGCCTGTAATCACTTGCATGACTGTCTCTCTACAACAGTAAAAACCAGTTTTTAAAACTGATTTTGAAGGGATGCATTTTCCCCTTCTCCAGGGATCAGCACATTCCTTCCCATTTGCAGTGGCTATTTGTGATGAGTCAAATCCATGTATAACAAGGTTGGACCTGTAATTACACGCTAGGTAAAGAAATAATCCCCTTTTGTCTTTTCTGATTCTCCCAGCATTTTAGTGGATGATCCCTGGTTCTGGTGTTGTGTGAAAGGGAAAATACAGTAACTTCCTTCTGTCCACTCTATCCAATCATGTTGCGTATGAGTGGTATGAACAGGGCCCCTGAGAGTTGGCACTGGACCTGGGCAAGAGGCCTGATTGAGCCTCTTTTCCTAATTTTATAACAAATTTGTTTTGAACGGTATAGTTTGTTCTGTCATGGCCCCCAGCCCTGGGGATTTTGCCCCCTGTCCCTCCTCTCCTCAAGTCTGGATATCAAGCAGCTGTTTGGGATGTGCATTGTGGCAGTGGTTGGGCAAAACATACTGCCATCTTCTGCCCTTTGTGAGGCACTTAATAGAAAATATCCATGCTGTGGAGCAGTGGCTCCCAAACTTTTTAGCACAGGAACCCACTTTTTTAAACACTGTATTGGGACCCACCTAGGCTTACCAAACATTTTAAAAAAGGAGATCTAAAAAGAAGTAGTTTATCTATTTATCTATTTATAAATAATAACCAGAAAAAGACCCTCAAACATATCTCCCAATATTTACACATGCTTGCACCCTGCAGGAGATGAGCTCTTTGCAGAATAATTAGGAGCTATGGAATCTGCTTTTTGAATAGCCTCAGGGCTTGAGGCAATTACAGCAGTTATCTGATCTCTCCATCACCCAGTGGGTCCTGACCCACACTTTGGGAACCACTGTTGTGGAGAAAAGCTGCAATTTTTTGTTTCTTCACTTGGAGTAAAGCAGCCATCTTCCTGCCATCATTTGGCCTCACTACATTTTGTGCCTCTTGTTCTCACCTGCAAGACAAGAAGATGCATGGAGAGTCAGGCACAATGCTGGCTGGAGCAGGTAGGTCAGGAAACGAATAGGCAGGAATCAGGACAACCAGCTTTCCCCCCCTCTCTCATTCATTAATTACAAAGTAAAATTCTTAAAAAAAAACAACAACTAAACTACAAATATTTGAAGAAATAAAAATGATAAAAACAACCAGGTTGGATTCCAGTAAGTACAGAGTATGTGCAAAGCCAGCAACTGTTGAACAGTTCTGCGCATGCTCCAAACAAAGACTGAAAACTGACGAATGGATTTGTGAGATGCTTCCAAGCTTTTGGGTGCAATCTCATTCAGATTGCATTAAAATATATTGTATATGCTATTGAGGGAAGTTCAACAACTGAGCTGCAGAAGTGGGGTGATCCTCAAAACACCTGTACATTGAATGAGGAGGAAGCTTCTTCACTGGTTTCAGACTCAAGGCAAGTTCTGTCACAGCCTTGAGCTTTGGCTTCTGGAAGAAGAGAAGCTAGTGCAGGAGAACTGGTTTGGCAAGTCCTGTAAACTGTGCCTGGTGTCTGTGATTCCTTAGCTCTCCACACCCATCTCTCACTGAAACTTTACTCCCTACTGCTTTGTGTGACACTGAGACTGAAAATAATGATGATATTTAGAGATGAAGGTGGGATAAGAATAGTAACCTGGTGCAGAGGACACAGTCTAGTTTGGGTATGTCTCCTGCATGAGTCACTGTGAAATGAATGCTTTATATTTGCTTTTGGATTTTTATGTACAGCATTGTATCTTGTTTTTGACTGTCACAGAAGTGCCTCTATATTTGAATACTCCTGTAGATTGCAATCATTCTGCCATTTTGACATTCCTTTTGTCAGTTAGCCATTCTTTAAAGATAAAGGTAAAACATTGGACATGTCTTCAACTAGCAGTTGCTGTTTTCACAACTTCCTTTAAGGCAATTCTCAATTTATGTTGCTAAACTGACAAAGTGAACCACCCCTTTCAGTGTTGTAACTTGCACTAAGACAGGAGAGATTTGTCATAAACCACACTCACCTCTGTCTCACTGGGTTGGGCCTCGTGGTTTTCAGAATGCCTGATTAAAAAAGCCTTTACAGCAGACACCTGAAGTTCGTTGGAAAGCATACAGTCCTTGAGAGTGAGTGCTGATCAAAGCACTCAGGTAAAGGATTATGTTTTAAGTAGATTGCAACCAGTTGAAGGGCACTACAAAATCAAACACCTGCCAGTCCAGCAAAGAATTCCAGCTGGACTCCAAAGAAATATAATGGGAATACTATATTCTCAGGTATGTATCCATTTCTACACTATATCCAGGAAGTTCATTTCTTCAAAGTTAAGGCAGTTAGGCTTGTGTCAAAGGATTTAAAATATATTGTTTAAGCATGTCTATCAGAGCTAAACCATTAAGAGCACAATCCAAAGCATGTCTACTCAGAATTAAGTCCTTTTGTGTCCAATGAAGAAAGTGCGTATAGGATTGCAACCTAAATGTGATCAAATAAGTTAGCTAGAATAATATCTAGTGTGATAAAATATGACAGTCAGTGCAATATCAGTGGAATATAAAAAACAAATAGCAGTTCTGATGCTTGTGTTATATCTGGGTCAAGCAAGTAGTGTGTGTGGACTGAATTCCATTTGAAAAAACCCTGAGGGCTTTTTCACCTAGTCTATGTTCTTTGTTTTATTCAGCCACGTTGCTGAAATGGAAAACATTTAGGATGTGTGCAAGTATATATTGATGTCTTTATTTCTTCTAGGAATGTTTTGTTTAAGGAAAGTAGATCTCCACCCCTGTCCCGAGTTTCTGATCATATTTCAATACTATGTAGTATAAAGTGAGTAACAAGTACTCTTAAAATAGGAAGTGGTTGGGTTTCTTTGCACTGTAACTTTGAATATATCCAGGCCACTAGAGCTTGCTGGCACTAAAACTGTTCCTAATTAATACATCTGTAACCCCAAAATGATTATGCTTTTCAAAATCCCAGTTGATTAGACTAATGAGACTTTGTAAAAACCAATGATTTCCATATTTTGAAAAAATGCTGTTTACAGTGCAGTCTAATGGATATGCACTCAGATGTAAGCCCCACTGTGTTCAATGGAACTTACAGCCCAATCCTATGCATGCCTACTCAGACATAAATCCCACTTAGTTCAATGGGGTTTACTCCCAGGAAAGTGTGCATGGGATTGCAGCCTTACTCGCTAGTAAGTGTGTTTAGGAATGCAACCTTAGTGCACATGGAATGCATGCCCTAATGCATGCTTCAACCCAATGTTTGAGGCTGTGGTTAAGGCTGCAGTCCTATACACAACTTCTTGGGGATAAACTTTATTGAACACAATGGGACTCATTTCTGAGTAGACATGTGTAGAACCGTGCTATAAGTCATATTTTTGGTCATTTCACCATACCATTAAGTGGTCACTGTAAGCATAGGATGTGTATGTAAGATGGGATCTGGGAATCGTACATCAACAATAATTTTAGGTATAGATGAGTATTTAAAATTATATATAAAATTTTATATATTTTATTTATATATAGATAAATATATATTATTTATATATTTATATATATATATATATATTTTATATATATAAATTTTAAATATATATATATATAGTGTGTGTGTGTGTGTGTGTGTATGTGTATCTCACACAAATACACACATACCCCAATCCTATTCTAGCAGATAAATCTGCTGCTGACAATGTGTGAACACCATTATAGTGGCCATTTCCAAGCTGCCAATCAAAGCAGCAGCATTGGAGGCCCACTGCAGTGGGTGGCGGCTTACACTGAAGTTGCCGTAGGGGTTGGGTCATGGGTGAAAAGGAAACAAGGCATGTTGGGAGAGTTTTTAGGGACTAAGGGCCTAATCCTATCTGTCTTCCAGTACCAGTGTAGCCACAGTGAAGCCCCAAGGTAAGGGAATAAACATTCCCTTACCTTGACAATGCCTTCCCTTACCTTGAGGGCAACTGAAGTGGTCACTTCAGGCAGCAGAGAGGCAGAGGGGTGCCTGTCTTCTATCCCCCTGCCTACCTCCTCCCCCCGCTCTCTGGATTAGAAAAAGAAAAGGGGAATAAAGTAGAAGTGTGGAGTAATGGACTGTAAGATTGCTAAAAGATTGTGAACTGTTGCTATTAGGTATTAGTAAGTTGACACGGGGTGTGTGTGTGTGAGACTCTACAAGTTTTCAAAATCACTAAAATCAGAATTTGGAGGAATAATCCCATCATGTTAAAAATCAATCAATGCGTAATTTCATGCAGAATGCAATGAAACAAACCACATTGACATATCTGTGTTCTATCAAAAGGTACAGCCAAAAAACCAGTGGGGGTGGGTCGATGGTACATCACCACACCCACCACCTGGGATGTTGCCCCATTCACTGCATGGGGTGACGTGCAGGCCTCCCGCACCGGGTGATGCGAATCCTAGTGATGCCACTGCCCAAGGCCCATTTATTTGAAGGAGCTCACGTCTTCATAGCTTCCATGACAACTTTGGAGCCATCACAGGAGTCCTCAGAGCCCACTCATGTTGCAGGGGATTTTCTTATTCTGGATGAGGCTGATAACTGCTAGCCAAGAAAGAGCCTCTAATTAGGCCTGAATGCTGGGGAAGGGAGCAGGGGATTGTCCCTACCATACTGCAGGTGATACTGGTGAGTGCAGTTGCTAAAGAAGCCTTCCCAGGATCCTATCAGTTTTTCAGATGGCCTGTGTCCCGGGGTGGGGGTGGGGGGGTTGAAACAGGGTTGAGTAGGTGGTGGTGGTCCAGGGCCTAAAATTCCTGGATGACATTGATTATCTGGACTCATTTCAATCCAGCCAGGGCTGAAATTGCTTTGGTAGCCCAGGCAGATAACTATCACTAGCCTGAAGGCAGAGAGTGCAACAGTGTTGGTTCGCTCAGACCTCTTGCAGCTTTCAAAGATTATGCAATCTTTCTTGATCAGTTATCTGGAAAGAATGTCATTGATACTGTACTCCTATTTCTGCCTCATATCACAGACTCTAGAAGAGACTGATTTCTGGAGGGAACATAGCGCAGTGGCACAATCCATGCTTTGCTTGTAGAAGCTCTCAAATGCACTCCTTGGCATTTTCAGGTGGAACTGGGAAAGGGAAGGCCTTCCCGAGAGCACAGCATCCCCCCACACCCCCTTAGCTATGCAAGCAGGAGGTACTTTCATCTGACCCAGATATTGCTGTGGAAGCCCTAGTTTTGGATCTGCAGTCAGTAATGGGCTGGAAGAGGGCTAAACAATAGGAGGCGAAGCCAGACAAGGCAGGGGTCAAGAGTGAAGCCCAATGTGATTTATCCTGGCAACAGGGCTGGTTTAAGTCAATTGGACCAATTGCTCCTGATTGGGCCCTGCTCCTGACTGGGACCCTGTAGTAGGGTAAAAATAAAATTAATATTTTTACTAAAACATTTCACAGTCACTAAAACAAGTGGTTTTGTAACTATTTGTTTTTCAAAGATAATCTGCACATTTTGTTGTAGGCTTACATGTATGCAATTTTATATTGAAATGCGCTTAGATCCATTTGGTCTCACATGTGCTTTTTAAGCACCCACTTTGATTGGTTTCAATTCAACCACAGAGATATAAAGTCTATAATAAATTTTTATTTATATTTCTAAGATTCTACCGACCTTGGCTGTGAAGCTGGGGCCCCATTAAAAAAAGTTTCCAATTGGGTCCCATAGCTTCTTAGGCTGGCCCTGCCTGGCAATATTGACCTGAATGAGAATAACATACTGAACTATCTTTCAGATAAAAAGGGAGACCTATTATATGTGGTGGTGCCATGTGATTCACATTCCTTGCACATGATTGTATGCAGCACTAAAAGTGAAACTGCCACTCCCTCCCCCTACCCCAGTACTTCACTATTGAACCTACATGTTCTGACACAAAAATTTTTTCTGTCTGTTTTGGCAGCTGGCCAGAACGCTAAAATCCAAGCTGACAAACAGCCCTCATTTGACAGAAGCTGCAATTGTGTGCACACTTTGCTAGAAGCAAGCCTTTGTGGGACAAACTTTTGAGTAATCATACCTAGGGTTACACTGTACATGTACAGTTTTGTCATACAGTATACATCTTACACAGTGTAATACTTTGGTTTGCACCAGGAAAGAAATACACAGTTAACATCTGAAGATATTTTAAGTTCTGCCTCGGTTTCTAAGTTTGCTAATAAGCTGAAGCAAAGAGATGCTGATATTACTGAACAGGAGAATATGAACTGGATTTTTAATTAGCAAATCCCTTCTTGTTCAAGCCTGTTCCAATTTTTGTTTTAGTGTAACTCAAGGTGGGACCCAGTGGCTACCTGCATGGATTGTATATTTTGCTTTGCTGCCTGATACTGCCATGCTGCAGGCAAGGTGGAGGTAGGGAACACAGACACATGTACTGGCTGCTGGATCTAGGCACCAATAAAAGGAAGCAGAACCCAGTTTGACAATGTGATAGCAATGCAAAAAAGTTTACAGTTCAGGTTGATAATAGCAGCCTGCCTGTTACCGAATAGAGGAGGTTCCCACCTGCACAGTCCATGGTAAATCCATTGCACAAGCATTGATATGGCGCCTGGATTTGTCCCCTGGACCAGACCCACTATTTAGTCATTAATCAGGAAATGAGTTCACCCTTCCCCTCAAGAACATGGACCACAATGATTTACACATCTATCTTTTGCATTGGGCAGCTCTGGTAAAGCTCTGCTGGATGCTATTTAATTGGAAATTTTAACTGACAGATTTAAAGCAGTGGTTCTTGTTAAAAAACACAGACACTCATAGCATAAATTCCCTTCTTAGTGCTTTAGATTAAGGATAGAAAAGCCTCACCACTGAAGACTGTTGTTAACCCTGTGAGGCGGTGGGGGATTTGTATTGCTTTCTATTCCCACATCTGGATTTGGGAGGCAAAATATATTACAACACAAAGGGTAAAAGGAAGATGCTCTGTATTTTTATTTAGTTAAATATTTTTTACTCACCTCTTTGTAAACTACCTGGGCATCAATGGGCCTCCTCAGACCTTCACCAGCTAGTTAATTGGCATAAGTCTGAGGAGACTTGGGGGGGGGGCAGATCTGGGCTGGGAGAGGGGAATAGGACCCTGGAGTGTGCTGCTGCTGCTGCCGCTACTCCTGCCCTCAAACCACCCCGTTCCCCACCTGCTCTTTCCTAAACCACACATGACCTGCTGCCATCTTATCTGCTCTGGTGTAGCCTGGTTGAGCTATTGGTGACTTCATGAGGCTTCCAGCCATTGGTGCTGCTGGACTGGGACTTTTGCAGTCTTGATCCATGGCCATAAGCCCCCCAGTAGGATTGTGCTGCCCATTTTTTAGTGGAGGAGGAAAATACAAAGTTCTTAACTCTTTCTCTACTAGGAGAACTCTTCCTTTCAAAATTGCTACGCAGCTGTCCTTGCACAGGGTTCCTGACCTACTTTGTTACATGATTTTCAGAAATGTCCACAGTGCTTTTTCATAAACCTTTCCAAGGTAGTTATGAAAGCAATATGACATTGTGCCTGAAGTTGACAACAATTTGTCTTTGAATGCATTTGCCCTCTCAGCTCTTTTACAGGCTGGCAGATGATGAAGTTGGCCCTTTTTTCTCATGAAAGCTCATGATCAATTAGTTTGGTTGTAGGATGCAACAATAATCATCTTTCAGCTGCTAGACGTAGACATGTGACATCTGTTTGAGATGCCTCACCTATGACAGAATTCTTGCATTTGAACTGAACACAGAGCACATTGATCTTGTGTCTCAATGATACCTGCACCCTTAATCAGATTGACTGTTTGCTCAGATTCAAAGGCAAGTGAGCGCCACATATCTGCAGCCTCCAAAACTGCAACTAGTGCGGCTTCTCTTTCATTTTGGATTTTAAGGGCTGACTAATCTGCTAGCACCACCTCCTGGATTTAACCTGTAACTGCAGCCTTAATGCTGCTTCTCTTGTACCCCTAAAACAGAAGGCAGACTCAGGGTCCTTGAGGCCTTGGGGGTTGGAGCTGGTTCTCTGGCATTCATTTTCACATAGTATCATTTTACATATCATCTCACTTGCTACTCTGTTGTATTTTAGTTTTATTTATTTTCCTGGTTTGTATTAATACTACGGTGAGCTGCTGAGAAGAGGGGATCATGTACTGTATCTTCCAGCTTCCCTTAAGTTGCAGGATTGTTTTCTTCTCTTTATTAGGTAGTATTGAGCAAACTCCATTCAATACATCACACCTTTGAAAAGTATTGTTAGTGATACTGACTATGCATAAGAAGACAGTACAAAGACAGGAGGACTTGTAGAGATGCACTAGGCCAGTGTTTCTCAACTAGTGGTACACATATCACCTGTGGTACTTGAGGTGGCATCTGGTGATACTTGCTGGACCCCTGTACACCTGTCGCCAGTTAGCAAGACCAGAAACGCAACATGTCAAGCAGTGGTAGGAGGCTCCAAAGCATGCTTTGCTGTGCTAGAAAAAGCCTTCCACCCTGAGCCCCTTACTGGTGTCTGTCATGTAGTATCTGGCCTCCCAACCCAAAAGTAACTGGCAATGATGTAATTGCCAGTTACTTCTGGTGGTACTTGGAACAGGTGGACCATGTGAAGTGGTACAGCAGAGGACAAACGTTGAGAAGCATTGCATTAGACAGGCATTCATCAGGAGGATCTCTACCGAGTGTGGGGAAGCTTCGCCTGTTGAGTTTCTGCCTGGATACATCCTGTCCCAGCTCAATGTTCTGCTGAAAGACCAAGGCAAAGTGTGGGTGCACAGAGCCATGCGAAGCAGCCTTTGTAACTTGTTCCTGGTAAAAAAGGCACAGAAGGAAAGTCTTAAACACCAACAGATTTATGCATGCCATAGACAGTACTTCCTTCTTCCCTCCATTCCACCTCTCCCTTGCTTTTCCCCCTCCTTCCCTCTCCCTTACTACCAGGGTCCTTTAGGGAAAACTTGTGAGAAACAAACTGGAAAGGGACCGCAGAAATAAGGATAGAACACCTGCACAGCATATGAGCCCACACAACACGTTTACATGGTGCAGAAGTTATGGTGGTCACTTTCATTTCAAATTGCCATGCTTTTTGGAGCATGACGGGAAACTAAGCATCTTAGCATTTACTGATTTTAAATTGTAGGGTTTGTCGCCCCCAATTAGCTGAATATTTAGAAGGGGTATGCAGTGGCGTCGCTGGGTGGTATGGGCTCCACTGGGTGATGCGCACAGGGTGACACCACTACTGGCCAAAATATTTAAAATCTTGGTAGTTTCAAATAATGCCATCATGTTATATATCATTTGATGTGTAAGTTCATGCAGAATGCAATGAAATAAATCACGTTAAGATATCTCTATTCTATCAAATGTTATGGGGGGGGGGGAAACCAGTGAGGGTGGGGTAATGGTGCATCCCCACACTTACCATCTGGGGTATTGCCCAACCACTGCATGGGAGGAGGTCCATCATGGGGGTGATGCACTGGCCTCCAAGTGACACAAACCATAGTGATGACACTGAGGGTATGTACTCTTTAAGGATTCCTCTCTGACACAAGGGACAGTTTAGCAATAGCAGCTTTCACCTGGCAGTGAACCAATCATCTGACTGCTGCCCACCTGAATTCCTACTGAATCTTCCTGAAATACACATGGGATCTAGATGCGTAGTGAAGCTCCACAGCTAACCCCATGGTACAAGAGCTATTGTAAAAATTTGTTAAACCCATGGAATCTCTGAAAACCATGGAATCCTTTGTTAAAACCATGGAATCCTTCATCTCTTCCCTCTCCTTCTCCAGCCCATTTGCCAAGCGGCTTATAATAATGACCTCAATGAAGTTCAGCTGCTGTTGGCGGAAGATGAAAATAATCTGAACGTCCAGGACAGTTTTGGTGGAGACACACCCCTAATCTGTGCCTGCAAAAAGGGGCACAACAGAATAGTCAGCTATCTTCTGAAATGGAATGCCGATGTGAACGCCAAGAACAAGGTGAGTAGTGGTAAGAATATAGGTGAGGAGTCCGGGAATGATCTGAGTTAAGAAGGGAAGTTCTCTTATTATATGATTTGCTTAAAATTGCTAGACCCACAGGCTGGTCCTAACCAACCCCCCCACACCAATGCAGCAGTGCCAGCACAGGCTCTGCTGCATCCTATGGGGAAAGTTGCAACTCTGCCGGACTCCTTGAGGGGACATTCATCCCCTTGGCTTGGGGTAACTCAAATCTGTGCCTGCTAAATAACTGGCTCAAGTTTGTGCTGCCTTGTGTTGGTGTATCTGGCCTGAGGAGGGAGATAGGATATGTTGTGTGCTGCTGCTGTTGCCCTTGGCCCCTCCCAGGCTTTCTCTGGCCCCTCCTTGCCTTTCCCCCAGCCCTATGCTGCTCAGAGCAGCTCTAACCTCCTTCAGTGCATGCACCATCTGGAACTGGTGCTGGCAGGCCAGTGCAGGCCTTTCTGCTGGTGCCACTAATTTCTGCACTGTCGCAATATGTGTTGTGGCACGTTTGCAACAGTCTGTGCTGGAGGAGCATGCACTCCATAGGCACGGGGGGGGGGGGGATAGGATTGGGTCACCACATTGCTATAGAAGTTGAGATATGGAGCATGCCATATCATGAAGTAATGCTCTCTCTTCTTGAAACAAACTACCTTGTTTCAGACTCATACACGTTCTATAACAGGGGTGCCCAAACCCCAGCCCGGGGGCCATTTGCGGCCCTCAGGGACTCCCTAACCGGCCTGCAGGGAGCCCCCAGTCTCAATGAGCCTCTGGCCCTTCAGAGACTTGGTGGAGCCTATGCTGGCCCAACACAATTGCTCTCAGCATGAGGGCAACTGTTTGACCTCTCGCGTGAGCTGTGGGATGAGGGCTCCCTCCACTGCTTGCTGTTTCATGTCTGTGATGCTCTAGCAGCAGCAAAGGAAAGGCTGGACTTGCTTTGTGCAAGGCCTTTTATAGGCCTTGAGCTATTGCAAGACCTTCATTCATTCATATAAGTTCTATCTCTAATATAGTCATTTATGTAAATGTATTCAAATCTGAAATGTAAATCCCTTTTTTCCCGGCCCCCCGACACAGTGTTGGAGAGATGATGTGGCGCTCCTGCCAAAAAGTTTGGACACCCCTGTTCTATAACATTCTCATCTAATAACAAACATTCATGATAATAATAGTTCTTCTATTTCTCTCCAGAAAGAGCGAACATGTTTGCATTATGCTGTCAGAAAACGGTTTGGCTTCATTGATTACCTGCTCATTATCATCCTGATGCCTGTCATGCTTATTGGATACCTCCTCATGGTGCGTTCTATGAAACCCAAGGATGGCTATGGAAGCCTTGTGGACCACACCCTCCATCGCTACTTTCTTTGCATGTTTTCTATAATTATATCCCTTATACTTTCAACTGTTTGTATATTCTGTTGTAATTCCACTGGAATGCATTTCTAAGTAAACACATTTGTTGCCCAATCCTGCCCCCCTCCACGCTAAAGCATGCAGCCACACCTTGGAGGGCCATGCTTCATGCAGCGAAGTGGGGGGGGAATGACAATCAGCAGCCTGCCCAAGGTAAGGGAAGATATTTTTGTCTAACCTCTGCATAGGCCCCTGGTGGCCTTTGGGTCTCCTTGGACCTACACCTATATAGCTGGCAAAAGTCCAAGGACAGAAAGGGGTGGAGTGGGCTGAAAAATGGGAATAGGATCTGACATGTGCATTTGCCATTGAGGTCCACCCCCTCCAACTTACTCCCTGCTCCTTGTCTTCCCTGCCCTGGTGCAGTCCATTGTCCATGCTAAAGCAGCTCTGATGCTGTTTTGGCAGCAGCACAGATTGGCCCTGTGGCAATGTGCTTCATGCAACATTGCAGCGCCTTTTACGATGGCAGGATGAGCATCCCACTGTCGTAACTCACATATAGGACTTGGCCGTTAATCATTTTGGGAATCTGCACAATAATAAGCTATGTGGGACAGTGAATTTGATGGACTGCAGATTAGATTCATTATGGAAGCACCTGGTTCTCACAATGGCTAAACTCTGGAAAGCTTCCATATACAAAGATCCTGGTGTATTTTTCATGAAATGCAGAAATAGTGTCACATCATTATTGTGACACTGATTTTATAAGAGAAATTGTAATTCATTTGATTGCGTTTGCAAGTGTTAGAGTTAGCACACTGTGAATATAACATGAGTTGTCTTTCCAATAGTATTCCATTTGCCTACACTCTATTCAATAGCTATCCAGAAGTAAACAGAATGAAAACCTCATTAAGATGTTGCTTCGTGCTGGTGCAGATGTCAATGCTGCTGACAATGTAAGTTGACCAATACATGAACAGAATGTCCTAGTATTTTGTTTGTTCTGTTACTTAGATATTAGAAAAGTTTAGTGATCATCTACAGCAGTGTTTTGCAACCTTTGTTGTGAATTTGGAAGCATACCTCATTTTGGCAACCAGTACACTTACTTTTAGAGTGTGAACTTTGTGCTTCAGACACCCTTAACCTCTGTGTTTGGGTGACACATTGATCTCTGTGTGTATATCTCCTGATTGGCAATCTGCAATCTTAGAGTAATGGTACATGTAGAAATGCAATAAGGTGGTGTCAGACCTCAGCAGGGTCAGATCTGAGGTTAGAGACAGAGGCAGGATGCAAAATGGGCAAAGTCGAATCCTGGAGCAGGGAGACCAGGGTCCAAGGAGCCAGGGGAAGGTACTGTTGGGCTTCGGGCCTGTGCCTTGCCTTGTCAGTTCTGTTGGGTGGGGTGTGGGACCCCCCCCCAACCATCAGCTGCAGCGAAGAACTTCCAGTGCTCCTGCAGCCCATGCCCCAAGTTGGCACAGTGGATGGTGCAGCGGGATGCTGTAGTGGCACTCTCCCAGAGCCGGATGGGGCAAAGCCTGCAGTGCTTCTGCCTGGGCCACATCAGCCAAGTGCCAAGAGGGCCACCCCTTTCCTCTTGGTCACTGTGCCAGAGCTGCAGTGACTGCTGCAGATGGGTGCCCGCCTGACTTCCTAGTAGCATGGCTGCTGCAGGACAGAAAAGTTGCTGGAGCAGCTGACAACAGAGGCAGGGCAGGTCAATGCCTTGGGCTGGAGAAGCGGGGGCAGAGCTCTGGGCAGGGACTAGTGGCACTGCCCAGGTGGAAGGGCCAGCAGGGGTTGGCCTCTCTTATTTAGGATCCAGCCTGGCCAATGATAAGGACCAGTGCTGGGAGTGTGACTGGCTTGCATGAAGGCCAGCTAGCTCGTGAGCTTCCAAGGAGCACAGGGCAGGTTGATGCAACCCTTTCCCCCTGCATCCCAACTGAGGCCGAGCAGCTGGGTCTGCCCCCTTCTGGGCTCCCTCAAGCCCAGCGACTCCAGGGCGGATAGGACCTCCCTCGAGGTGCTACAGTTACATATCCAGGCAGAAGGTCAAATTCCAGACAGAGGTTCAAGTGACCAGAGGTCAGAATGAGGAATAGTGAAAGTCGGGTAAGAATTGATATCTGCAGCAGCAGTACATGAATAGAAGGATCAGAAGCAGATGTGAAGTTGTAGTCCTTGGAGGAGGCAGTGGTCAGGGAAGGGAGGCTGAGGGAAGGTGGTAGATCTGAAATCTCTAGAGCAGTTATTCCATCTGATGAATTGTTTAAACCAAGGAGCTAGCTCTAAGGCCAGGACTCTACGGGTCTGGTGTGTCCAGATTGGTCCTTGAGGGTCGGCTGGTTGCTATTGCACCTAAAATGGCACTCTTGAAGTCCAGAGCTGAGTTTAGTAGACTTGTGGTAGGTAGGAAGAGAGATTGCTTGAGCAGATTTGGAGCTTGACTTCTGGGAACCCACCTCTGGGAAACCCTGGACACCTCATTTCCTCTGAGATCATACAGGCCTGCTATGCTTCTGCATCAGGAGTGCCTGATTGGGCGATTCATCCAGGGACATATCAGGATTACCAAGAGTAGAACAATTTTTGTTGGACATAACAGATAACCTCCAATGTGAGCTGAAACTTGGGCTCACAGGAACATTTGATTAACTTATGGCCCAATCCTATCCTCAAATTTATGAGAGTGGGGTCAGTCCCACTGTTGTAAAAGGTTCTGAGATGGTGTACAGAGAGCCGCTGGAAACCAGGAGCACCATCAGAACTGTCTGGTGCAGATTATAGACTGCACCAGGGCAGGAAAGTTGGCAGGGAGGCATTTTGGGACAGGGAGTGGGAGTTTCTGGGTGGATCTGAAGAAGGCTGGGAGCAGGCTGATGAGAGTATAACTTGGTGGCAAACACAAACTATAGCTCTTAGCTATCACTATAATAGCGATGTTGAAGAGAGCATATTTTGTTTTCAGTTAGGAAGGACAGCCTTACATTATGCCTGTGAAATGAAGAATGAGGCCATCATTCCTTTACTAGTTGAAGCAGGCGGTGACTCTTCCATTAAGGATAAGGTAAGGAAGTTAGCACGCTTAACATGGCTCAGGTTGTGACTGTTTTCTGCTAGACTCTTTGGTCATCCTGTCTTTTGCATCATCCCAATCATGTGATTATCATGTTGGATCACGCATTTTGTTTTGAATGGGTAATTTGTTTAACATACCTCACTGGATCCCCCATTAATGTAGTAGTGGATCTTCCCAGCCCCGCACCCTGGAGTATAGGTCCGCGATGGCACCCCGTGGGATACCGCTACCCCCCCCCATGCACAAATCTGCCCTCTCTTACCTGGAGCTCAGAGTGCCTTGCGCAACTCTAGGACGCGTCAGAGAAGTCTCCTGAAGGTTTCCCAATGCTTTAAATTGTGGTTCCAGCAAACCGGAAGCAGTTTCTGACCCTGTCGGGAGCCTCAGAGAAGCTAAATGTGTGCGAGGCTCTGCGCCCAGGGCATTTGCCCCATTTGCCCCACTGCATTAATGCTTTAATAAATACATACAAAATCCTCCTGTTAGGTAACCTTTTGGTATCTTGACAGTGCATCATCAAGCCATTTGCAGTATTTAATAGCAGAATGGAGGACTCCAAGAATGCTTTGCCATGTTCTGAGGTTCAGCACATCAAATTATACTTTTGTGGAAGAAAATGATTCTGGTTTTTTCTTTTCCTGTGGAAGGCGGATACTCATAAATCATGTATTATAAAAGGAAAAGTCTTATTACTCCTTTGCATAAAGAATATTTGTTTACATTGGAGTCACTGAGATTTGATAAAATGTGCCCTTAATTGTATTGATGTGAGAACAGAAATCAGTTTCAAGCAATACAAGAGAGAAAGCAATTGCCAATACAAGACAGGTTGCCAAGAGAAACCCCACTAATTTCAACAGGGAAGTGCCTGCTCCAATATATTTATATTTAACAATCATGTGCTTTGAACCCAACATTAATCACGATGGACACATATTTTGTACAAGTCCTGTGGAAAGGACTTAACACCCCTTTTAACCATAGTATGCAAAGGGTAGTTCTCTATGGATAATATATGAGAATTACTTTCTCTATTTAGTTTTGTTTATTTCATCACTTTTTCAGGAAGGAGAAACTTCACTGGATATAGCAAGAAGATTAAAGTTTGTCAACATAGAACACATACTAAAAAAAGAATCTTAAACTGGATGCTGTCAATGTTGTTGAATAAAAAACTGAAAGCCTAATCCTGAGCTTGCCAGTGCTGTGCTTGCAGTGCTGGCGCTGGGGATTGCAAAAGTGCTGTAAGGCACTCTGACAGTGGTGGGGAAGATGCTGCACCCTGGAGAGACCACTACCAGTTGGTGCTGAGCCTCAGCGCCGGAAAGACACTGGTGAAGAGCTCCTGGTGGTAAGTATCCCTGCCAAGTAGCAGGGGAGCTTTTTGGGTGGGGGAGGGTGGGAGAAGTCAGGTAGGAGCATTAGATAACATTTTAAAGTGACCTGATGTTTAATAGCCAAAGTGAAACCTCTGCAACATAACTATAGAGACTTTACCAAAAGGGCATGGTCAATTTTGTGAACTTTTAAGAATTGTACTTTTGATATTGTTTGTTTCTATGTTTGTAAGAGTGTGAATAAAGTACAACGTTTGTAAGAGTATTTTATATTAGTTTGTATTTATATGACATTTATTGTCTGAAAAAGTTGGGATTCAAAACAGATCCATCAATATAGTTCTGGTTTTGTAGATCTTTCCAATCTGTCAAAGCTATTTGTTGGGATCTTTCCAAGATCTATTTGTAGATCTTTCCAATCTGTCAAAGTTGGGATTCAAAACAGATCCATCAATATAGTTCTGGTTTTGTAGATCTTTCCAATCTGTCAAAGCTATTTGTTTTGCAGTAGGACTTGTGCTTGCAGTGAAACTGTATCAAGAGGGAGCATCCAAATTTGCAAGATGCTAAATGAAATTAGACACACCCAGATGACCTGCAGTGCTATAGCCCCAAATTAATAAGCTGCGAAGTTGCCTTCAACAGATCAAACACAAAAGGAAAACAAATTGCAAGCTGGGACTACTGTATAGATCAGTGATACTCAAACTTTGAGGGAGCTTTACTCCCTCAGTAAGTCTTTGTGGGGGAGGGGCTCGGGCAGCAAGGCGATCCCCAGGATCAAGCTGCTAAAGGGGGGCGAGGCGGGTGCTTGTGACTTTTAGAAGGCAGGGCTGCAGGAGGTGCGGGGAGCAAAGCGCCTCCTGCAAAACAGAAGTGCTTTGCACCCACTTTCAGGGAACGTTCCAAGACTCGGGGAGTGCTGTGCAGGGCTGTGCAGGGCTCCCAGCACCTCCTGCAGCCTGCTGCAGCCCTGCTTTCTAAAAGTGACAAGCACCCCCCTTTGCCCCCCCAAATGGACGCAATCCTGGGGATCGCTTCCCTACCTCTCCCCTTCCCCCGCCCCTTAAAGGGACAGGGGAACCTTTACACTAACTGGTGGGTCACGACCCACCAGTTTGAGAACCACTGGTATAGATAGTTATCTGTAAGATACAAGCCAAATAGATCATTATCAACATCCTTAATAAAATAAGATCAATGGCTTTAAACTGACACCTATGTCCCCATAAATATTTGAATTGCCCATATGAAGGAGGATTCTGTGAACTCCTATTTGCCATGGAGAACACTTGGAAAATTCTGAGGGACAGGACGACTGGTGATGACTTTTTGCCTTATCACAATCTACAGGTAAGTAGAGATTTGTCTTTGTCATTGAGGGTGCAATCCTTACCACAATATGGGTGGTGCAAGTTGCTTAATGGTATCGCAAAAGTGCTGGCCTCTGGATGCTGGCCTAAGCCCTGCAGGGCTGGTGTAAAGGTAAGACTGTGCTGGCTGACTTAGGCCAGTGCAGGGGTCTCAGGGGTGTGTGTGGGAAGGCTGGGGAGCAGGCGTTTTGGGGCGGGGAGACAGTGGGCAGTGGGCGAGCCACAGGTGAGTGGGGAGGGGGAGGAACCAGGATCCAGCACTTGTGCCTGATCCTATCCCTGATCCTGGGCAGCCCGGAGCAGCTCCAGGTTGCTCAGATCTGCACCACCTCTTGAGATGGCGCAAATCTGAGTAGCTCCATTGAATTTCCCCTTGCCCCAGGCTGAGACCTGGCCCCAAACCTGCTATGGATGCAGGGTTGCACCAGGGCAGGTTAGGATTGGGCTGTGAGATATTTCAAATCCACTTAACTCAACAAGGGTAGCCTGTGGTTTGAAAACAGATGCCAAAGTTCCTGCTTTTATTTCACTTTGGAAGCATGCAATGATTCAGCCAAACAACCATGGCAGAGGTCCCCCAAAACACAAACTGGCCCCTTTCATAATATGATGGCATGGAATGCCCGTCCTAAAAACTGTACTTCTAAAAAGGTACAACTTCCAATTGTTAACAGTAACAATGGGTCCAATCTTATCCAATTTTCCATTACTAGTGCAGCTGTACCAATGGAGCATGTGCTGCATCCTGAGGTACAAGGGTGGTCACTGAGGCCTCCTTAAGGTATGGGACCATGTGTTCCTTTACCTTGGGGCTGCACTGCGGCTGGAACATTGGATAGGATTGGGCCCAATCTCAACTACTTGGGGGAGGGGGGTTAAAATCCCTGACTAACAGTACATACTGTAAAATCATATTACCCTGCAGATGCCCGATGATCTTGGAAGCTAAGCAGGGTCAGGCCTGGTTAGTACTTGGATGGGAGACCACCTGGGAATACTGGCTGCTGTAGGCTTATACCATAGTCTTTTGGAGACTGAAGGTTGCCAACCAACCAGGAGACTAAATGGGTTTGACCCTTGATTAGCATGACTGCCTCACCCCTCCAGGGCAAAGTCCTGACAGTCTCCTAATAATGTCAGCTAGAAACCAATATGGAGTTAGGAGAGACTGGATGTTTGTGGAAAATGGGTTCACTGCATCAATCATGGCAGCAGAGAACAGGCAGTAATAAGGGGCTTCCCCAGCCCACCTGAACCTAGGGAGTTAAGAGAGGGAGGGTCTGCAAACCCTTACAGCACATTTCCAACAGTTTGCGTGGTGGGAAGCCGGTGTACATGGGATCTGGATCGAACCCTCAGTCACACTTGCTCTCTGATGTATAGTAAGTATTTCTGAGGGAGGGTGGTGCCATCAGAGGATACGTGCAATGGTGGCCTTTTGGGAATGGGGGCATGGTGGCTTGGAACATTACCCTCCCATATTCTGGGGTGGCAGCTGCTGCATTGGAATTCAGCAATGCTTAGCTCCTTGTGGTAATTACACAGTCCTGAAAAACAAAACAGGTTGAGACAGCTATTTGGCCAGCAGTAGCAACGGTTGGATTCTTTTTCATTCAGCCAAAAGGAAGCAGGCACTCCCAACTCTTACAGTAGCTATTGCAAAAGGAAGGAATGGTTAGGCAACACAGTTAATGGCAGAGACACATCTGAAATGCAGAAAGGGGTGTGTGTAGAGACAGGTGATGAAGCATTGGTACATTGTAGCATGAGGTTCCCTCCCCCCTTTGCTTACCTATGTAGGGTGCATTGTCTTTCCCCAGTTGGGAGGGTGAGGCAGAGGTTCCAGTTGGGTGCTTTTGTACAGAGTCCTCCTGGGGCAGAAGTCCTGCAATAGGAATTCTCGGAAGACAAGAGTGAACGCAATATCTTGCCATACACATTGCGAGGGACAGCAGCTGCTTGCACAGAGTACTCCCCTTGTGCATCAAGTGCTCTTTCATTGCGGTTCCCATCCTGAACACTCCCCTTTGAGAGATCAGAGAGGTATAGCGCCATGCCACGTGTCTGAGCATTTCAGTTGTTGTCTTTCTGGGGCTTCAGTAGTAGAGTTGGAGGGCTGTGATTGGCTGCCAAATGTAATCTGTACCCTATGCTCCATTATGGGGGAGTGGGTGAGGCAGGAGGTGTAATTTTCTGTTGTTTTTCCCCTTCTCCATTCTTCCTTATGGGGTTGCTCCTACTTGTCTCAGCTCTGTCATTGGCACAGTGATTTTTTCCAGTGTTGGGAGCCTGTTTGTTGTCTGGGGTGGGGGGAATTGGGATATGGGGACCATGACTCCTCATTGACCCTCCCAATTTCCTCCTCATTTTTGGCCTCTCCACTGGCGGAGTAGCGCTGGCATCCTGGCTAAGTCTGCATCATGAAGCTTGGCATTTTTCTGATGTTGCACCAGTGTCTGTGATGTTTACATGAATGGACTTCTATACCAGTGTGGCTGTTGTTTTAGTGTGCATGGAGGTATGCCAGTGTATCTCAAGGTCAGGAGTTAGTCTTGAGTGTAATATTTATTTGGGATTTCTTTTAAAAGACATGATTGCTTTTTGTATTTGAATTTTCATGCTGTTTCAATGGAAGTTTCCATCTCCTATTTTAATACTATATACTAGTGCAGCATTATATCTAAGCCAATGGTTCTCACGCATTTAGCACCGGGACCCACTTTTTAGAATGAGAAACTGTCAGGACCCACCAGAAGTGATGTCATGACGGTCATGATGTCACCAGAAGTGACATCATCAAGCAGGAA
The DNA here is from genome assembly GCF_035046505.1 of Tiliqua scincoides. Taxonomy (NCBI): domain Eukaryota; kingdom Metazoa; phylum Chordata; class Lepidosauria; order Squamata; family Scincidae; genus Tiliqua; species Tiliqua scincoides. The sequence continues at coordinate 160,858,988 of NC_089823.1, read as the reverse complement.
AATTCTTAACAATCCTAGGCTGCAATCCCACCCAGGATTAAGTCCCATTTACTGTCATGGTTAAAAGAATATACATAGTAGGTTGTTTAAAGTACAAGTCCGTAACATTTCCTCATACACAGTCGCATTCCATGGGAGCCTCAAGTCTAATATTAAAAATAAAATATTGAAGTAAATGGGAACCCACCTGAAATTGGCTCGCAACCCACCTAGAGGGTCCCGACCCACAGTTTGAGAAATACGAATCTTGGCAATCTATAACCTGGGCCAAACAAAAATTTTGGTGCCTCCAAATTAATTAAATTTATTATTTGCAAAGCTACATGATTTTAAAAAGTGATTTAAAAAACAATACATATGATGTTAAATTTTATTTTAAATGAATAAAAGGAAGAGCATTGGCCTTTATTTATCCTTTCATTGAGTATCATGAATACATATATACTGTTGAGTACATAATAAGAATTATTATGAGTAATTGCATTATTTAAAAAATGAATAAAAACTAGAAGTACACTAAAAACTAAATGAATACTGGTAGATTATATCATGAATACTTGTAATAAGGTTAATATTTGGAAAAAACATTTAAAAGTGCATTAATAAGAACCAAAAACTAAATGAATACTGTTAGCTTGTTTCTGTGGTTTACTGAGCTTTGGTTAACTTCTTAGCTTTGGCATATCTGTATTTGAAGGTCTGCTGCTGCACTAATAATGACATTACAGCTTCTTTCTTCTTGTCTTAGCTTCAGCGAAGTTGTCAATGACTTCCTCCAAACTCATGTTCTTCACATACTCCCTTTCAAAGGACAGTATAGCCAAACCTGACAATCTCTCATAGTGGATCACAGATCATTTTTTCTTAGTTTCAGCTTTGAGAAGTTTCTTTCACAGGATGCAATGGACACACAGACAGTCAGGAAGAGTCTCATACATAAAGTAACGTTTGGTGCAGTTTCAAAGAAACCCCACTTCGGGAATTGAGTGGGGGGAGTGGTTCACAAGAAAACAGGAATGAGCCATACTAAATCAGGCCAAGTCAAGGCCAAGATAGGACAGCTTTCTGCATCTCTGTTTCTCACAGAAAGCAGTCTAAGGTGGACACCACTACACTGGAGAAGCAGCACAATACAGCAGCATTAGATATCTCACATCTGATAAACCCATGCTTCTCTGGGCATGGTGAAAACCACAAAGCCAGCAAAACAGACGTGTGTGAATTATCCCAAGGCAAGGCCAATTTAGTCCCACTTTCTTTATCTGTTTCCCACAGATAGCTGCCTAAGTGAACAACACTTTGAACAACACCACTGAGCATTCATAATGTGGGGAGGATGGGTGGAGAATTGGATTAAACAACAGTGAAGGCCAGGACAGCAAGCAATTACATGATTTGTTTATGTAAACAATGGCAAGGAGCATTAGAATTAGAGCATTAGAACACTGCATCAGCAGCAGTACTCATTAAGTTCATGTCTTTTTTTACTACATATATATAAATTATTATTAATAGTGGCACACTAACCGTCTAATAATAGACACCCAATTCTCCTCCTTCTTGCAAATTATGAATATTTAGTGGCTTCTTTTTTTGGCTAGGCGGGGTTGGCTGCAAGACCTTGGCTCTGCACACTTCTCAAACAAGAAAATAATTTTTTTAAAAAAATAAATCCAATTCTCCACCCATCCTCCCCACATTATGAAAGCTTAGTGGTCTCTATTACTGGCCAGTAGGTGCTGGCTGCAAGACTTTTGGCCCTACTACTTACTTTCAAACAAGAAAACTTTCAAACGGTTGAGTCTCGGGCAAGGATTCCATTCCCAGAACTCATGGATGGCAAAAATCACATTCAAGCAAATCCATTTAAAAAACAATGTCCCTTTGCTAAGTAATTTAAAAACAGCTTTGCTGATCTTTGTAATGTGTCAGGCAGACAATCTGTCTCTTTCCAGGCATTTCAAAAGGCTTCACTCTTATACAGCAATCCCTCCCTTCACCAGGAGTTGCAGTGAGGGGGGAAAGAATGGAGGAGGTGATAATCACTGCCATTTAGCGTTCTTTCACATGCTCAGGGGAAGGGAGGGGTTACTTGCCTTGGAGAGAGAATGATTGATGGATTGTCAGCCAGATGCCCTCTCTCACATTAACAAGGCTATTGTTAAACAACTTTTTTCATTTAATTTAAAGGGCCCTTCACAGGTGAAAAATCCATGGAGAATTAGGTTATACCTGTATATATTAATTTTTTTTGAAAAAGCTGAATAATTCAATTCTCCTCCTCCCTATTATAAATGAGCCAAGTAGTACTTACAACAGGATGTTTTTCTTTTCAACTATCCTCTAGTTGGTTTCCCCCCCCAAAACTCTGCTGACCCAGGAAGTAAGGAGCAGCCAGCCAGCCAGCCAGCTGGCAGCATGTGAACAGTGAATGAATGGCTGAGGGGGCAAAGCTACCAAAGGAGGTCAGCTCATGATTGGTTGATGATCTCCCCCTCCCCTTATTAGGGTGAATGGGATCATAAACTGGCATGAAGATCTCCCCCTCCCCTTATTAGGGTGAATGGGATCATAAACTGGCATGAAGATCTCCCCCCCCCTTATTAGGGTGAATGGGATCATAAATTGGCATGAAGATCTCCCCACCCCCTTATTAGGGTGATGGGATCATGAACTGACTTGAAGATCTCCCCCCCCCTTATTAGGGTGAATGGGATCATAAACTGGCATGAAGATCTCCCTCCCCCCTTATTAGGGTGAATGGGATCATAAACTGGCATGAAGATCTCCCCCCCCCCCTTATTAGGGTGAATGGGATCATGAACTGACTTGAAGATCCCCCCCCCCCCCTTATTCGGGTGAATGGAATCATAAACTGGATTGAATTCATTCATTCATTTTCTGTCTCTAATATATTCATTTATGTAAATTTATTCAAATTTGAAATGTAAATTAATTTTTTTTTCCGGCCCCCGACACAGTGTCAGAGAGATGTTGTGGCCCTCTTGCCAAAAACTTTGAGCACCCCTGACATAGATATATGATTTTCAAGACTGACAAGCCCATAAACAGGATCAATTACCTATGCCATTACCTATGCATAAGGGACTTGTGCATCCATATAGGGTTTGCTACTATCCATGGTTTTGGGCATCTGTAGTAGGTCTAGGAACATATCCGTGGGTACAGGGGGGGACTTTGGTATTGGTGAGGTTACAAGGGCAGTCCTATTGCAAAGCATAAAGCAAACATACTTCATGGGAGAGATTTGTCTCTTCATCCGGAAATACCATTTAATGGAACCATAGAGACACATCTTCATCATCTCCCTAAAGTCCATGCACATGCACCTGGTTGCATCAAGAAAGCACCACTGACCAGACTGATGTTAAGTTGTGCCAAGTTTTTAAAGCAGCATTCACTGGGAGTAAGGATATAATCTCAAGAGTCATATCTTTATCATTTCGATTATTAATATGCACTAGTATTCAGTCACAATAACACTTCAAAGAAGTTCTGAGTGGTGTTATGACTTCTTCATAAAAGCTGTGATTACAGTGTCTATCTACTCCTTTATCCAAGCCTCTATGCTTCACTGGCTGGCAGTGTGAATACTTCTTCATTGTCTCCATCATTTTCATGTACATACGCTCAGTAGCATCAAGCCCCCAGATGAAGTCTAGATGTTGCCATTCATGAATTTGTTTTTTGTAAATGAGATTACTAATCCGAGAGCCTAATATCTCAGTATCTGTTGGAGAGGCAATGTTATCTTGTCCACCAGACCAGAATTCAATTGGTATTTTTATGTCCTCTATCTTGTATGCAGGAGGAGTTGTCTGGCAATTTAAAAAAAAGTTTGGTAAATCAATACAGGAATATTTCACATATGACAGACACACACAAGGCAAGGTCCACTGGATATTACTAGATTAAAAATCAAAATCTTATCATTTGTAACAGTATTATTTGGGATTCCTGTAATGTCACACAGCCCAATCCTATGCATGTCTACTCAGAAGTAAGTGTCTTCACAGAAGTTGCAGATTGGAGTCAATGGGGCTTACTCTCAGGAAAGTGTGAATAGGATTGGGCTGACAATTTCTTCACAGTAACGTACAACAGCATAAACCAAGAGAATAAAACTATTTTAAATGACAACAGGTTTACTAGCTATACTAAAAACAGCAGTCAACCATTACCAAAGAGAGCCTGTAACTGAACCCAGCAAATGCCTGAAATAATACAATAGACTTTAACTGACAGCAATAAATATACAGGAAGAAATTGCTGTCCTTATCTCCCTTAGAAAAGCATTTATTCCAGCATTATGCCCACCCAATCTGTATGATTTGGAACAGGGCACCCAGAAAGGCTTTCACATTTGATAATACTGAGGGGCAGCGTACCCAGGAGGCAAGGTTATGTTGATTGCTGGGGGGGGGGGAAGAGGGTGACAGCTTCAGGTTGCTCTTCACCCTGAATCTACTGTGCCATGTTCCCTCCCCCTGCTGCAGATGAGAACCACATCCACTTTCTACCTGCTAAAAGCAAGAGGGAAGCAGATCATCCACCTCATTTCTGTAACCCTTGCATGATTTCTTCAAATGTGGAAGTGCGGGGCTTCTGGTTTTATTTACAAGGACTGCACGATTGACGGGACACTTTCATCCACACTGTCCCTTTAAATAAAACAGGAGATGCTGCACTTTTTCATTTGAAGAGAGCGAAGGGTAAGGAGCATTTGGGGGTAAGGCGCATTTGGGGGGAAGGGGTGGTGCAGAGGCAGCAGCAGTGGACCCGAGCTGGCATCAGGAAGTGTTCCAGGTCAAGCCGCCCCTGATCGTACCAATTTCATGTTACTTTCAAAGCAACAAGTACAGAGCACTTAATTACTGTATTTTTGAGCCCTAACTAATTCCCTCAGGGTTGATTCAGTTGCACCAATGGGGAGTGCATTGCAGCCTGCAGTGGGGGGCTGTCACAGAAGCCTCCTCAAGGTAAGGAAACTTTTGTTCCCTTACCTCAGGGTAAGACTCGGCTTTTCCAATGGGCCTTTGGATCTACACCAGCTATTTTGCTGGCATATATCTGAGGAGAGTAAGAGAGGGAAGGGGAGAAGGAGTAGGGATAGAATCCCAGTGCAAGTTGCTGCCATCAGATTCGCCCCCCATTCCACCTCACCCCTCCCCACCCAGAAACGTCCCTGATCCTCCCCCTCCTTGCCCCATTCCTCCTACTGCCTGTCCCTCATGCTCCTGCAGGTAGCCAGTAGTGGCAGTGGGCCTGTGAAATTGCTACCATTTGCAGTGGTGGCTCTAAAATGGCTGCTGAATGGCCATTTACAACCATTCGGTCATAAGAACGAACTTTGTTCTTCTACTGAAGAACAGAACAAACTTTGCTCTTCTATTGCAATTCATATGTTAGGATCAGGCTGTTAGACTCTTACCTGATTGTACTTTTCCATATTCTTTTCAGGGGAGCCATGGTCATATGCTTGAAACTGCTTTGATTTTAATACCTACAATTACATAGTATATTGTTGTAGCAGTAAAAAATGATCATGATTAATTCAATATTGTTAGCTGGCATGGATGCTGCACAGTTCCAGTATTCAAAGTTACATAGTTTCTTCATTCTTTACAGTTACTCTGTAAATATACCAGTATCAATATTCCTGTATTGCAGATGCATTGGTAAAGTTAGGCATGAGCATGTGTTTTCAACACAAACGGGAAAGAAATGTGTCCCCATTCATTCTGCTATGAAAAGTGGAGTTGACCACAAATGGGAATTCTTCCATATTCATCTGTTTTACACTGATTTTAATGGCGAAAACCAACCATCTTATGCTTATAATTTTGGCATTTTTCAAGCAAACTGCAGGAAGGTTTTAGGGTTTGTACTGCTCCCTTACAACACCATTTGTGCAGAATTTCAGACTGAACAAAAGGAACTCACTTTACAAGCAACGTCAAAAATGCACCCTTTGTTATAAGATTTCCTTTACTTTCGCATGAACTTCACCCTGTTTTCTGGTGCTTGGTGTTTTTTGCCCAGACTACACAAAATGTTCAGGGATTGCTCTGCTGTAGTAAGGATTCCTGAAAGATGGTTGTTAACCACCTTGAGAATCCCATAGGGATGGAAAGAGCAGGGATAAATGTTTTAGTCAGCCAAATAGATAAATAAAGCAAAATTGAAAATTCCATGTACCTGGATCCAATGAAGTAAATTTTGTATAGATGTTCCAGCAGGAGAATGTGTTCCATATATATCCAATCGACTCTGAAATGAAATGGTTGTCAATCACAATGAATATCTGTGAATCTTGATAAATAGCTTCTATCACTTGCTTCAATTTGTCAAGAGCTGGAACTCCTCTCAAACCCTAATGTGCAACTTGGGACTTGCCTGCCAGAGACCAGAGAGTGAGAGGGATGGGCAAAGGAAACTCCACCTCTTTTCCTGTCCAGTAGTGGCCAACCAGTATCAGTGGCTTCTGTGTCATTCTGCCCCTTCCTTCCTTCCAGACCAGCTAGAAGGGCAAAGCAGAGAAAGGCATGGCAACTGTGTAAGCTTCTGAAAGGCAGAGATAGGGGGAGGTGAGGCTGTGAACAAAAGAAGAGCTGCTGTAGGGGAGAGCAGGCATATGAGTGGGAGACCAAGGAGGCAAACTGGAGACTGGATGGCTTGCTTGAAGCGAACCCTCTTCTGCCAAAATCTGATCTATCAAGAGGAAGGAAGGGACAGATGACACAGTAGCCAATGATACTGGTTGGCCACCTCTAGACCGGAAAAGAGGCAGAGTTGCAGGTGCTCCTTTGCCAACCCCTCTCACCCTCTTGTCTTTGGCGTGCAAGTCCCAAGTTGCCCATTATGGTTGAGTCCCAGATGAGTCCCAGCTAATCTATAAAGATTAACTTCATCTAGGACCTCAGCACTGGCTATTTTCAAAACAAAATGCCGTTGGTAGCTTGGGCTGTTGCCTAATTCTAGGTCCTGACCTACTTGTTGAAAAGACTTGTGGTTTTTATCATAAAGCTGTCCATCACCAGGGTCTTACTGGAAGGTGGGGGTACGTCCCCCCTACATTAGGGCTTGTTGCACATGTGCACTGGCTTCCTATATCTTGTACTAGAGCCAATCAACATACTTAGTAAATTTTTTAAAAATACTTTTCTACCTACAAATTCGCAGTAGTATGAAGAAACTTTGCTTCTTTAAAACTTATTGATTCAACCTCACATTGTTGATAGACAGACATACTTTCCTAGCTGTTCCTGGAGGTGCTTCCTCCTCAAATGCAAGCCCAATTCAAGCTATAAGGCAATGGAACTCTTGCAGTCAAGCCCAAGTATCTTTCCATAAAATAATTATCCAGTAATGCTAGAAGGTTGCCACTTCCCCTTCCTGCCCTGGGGTTCTTTATGCCTCCCCTCTGCAAATATATGTACAAGAGACTCTCCAGAGTGCCTTAATGCAGTGTTTCTCAAACTGTGGGTTGGGACTCCCTAGGTGGGTTGCGAGCCAATTTCAGGTGGGTCCCCATTTACTTCAATATTTTATTTTTAATGTATTAGACTTGATGCTCCCATGGAATGCGACTGTGTATGGGGAAATGTTACAGACTTGTACTTTAAACAACCTACTATGTATATTCTTTTAACCATGACAGTAAATGGGACTTAATCCTGGGTGGGATTGCAGCCTAGTATTAAGAATTTTCCTGCTTGATGATGTCACTTCCGGTGACATCATGACCGTCATGACATCACTTCTGGTGGGTCCTGACAGTTTCTCATTCTAAAAAGTGGGTCCCGGTGCTAAATGTGTGAGAACCACTGCCTTAATGATGTTGTATCATGGTTGCAAGCAAAGAGATATTAGTTACTTTCCAAGCATATGGAGGAGCGCTTTGTCATCATGCATAGCAATATGTGGGCTGAACTCATTTTTTAAACCAGAGGTGTTTTGTTTTCAAAGCATCATCTGAGAACACACACACACACTTAATAATAATAATAATAAAGGTATTTCTATACCGCCTTTCTTGGTCCTCAGATTTCTCCTCAGACTTTATTCAAGGCGGTTTACATAGGCAAGCTAATTAAATCCCCGTAGGGATTTTTACAATTTGAAAGAAGGTTCTATCTTTCAAGAAACCACAACATTCAGATGTTTTTTTCTGATCTGGTCGCAACATTCTGGCCTCCGTCCTCCCATGCTCAGAGCAGATGGAATAACTCGGCTCAGCTTGTCAGCTGCTTCAAGGTTGCACAGTGCTGGTGGCCTCAAACTGGCGACCTGCGGATGTTATCTTCAGGCAAATGGAGGCTCTACCCTCTAGACCAGACCTCCTGCCCTTACACACACATTTCACATTTGTTTTTATTGGCTGTCCCAAGAATTCAACTATCCTTTCACATACAGAGATATCAGAGATTATTCTTCTAGAAATCTGGTAGATTTCAAAGACTAGAAAATGTTTAACTTCGTTGTAGTACTTGAAATTTCTGGGAGGTCCCATTCCCAAAAAAGTCATTACCTCCCTTCCACTCTCATTCCAAACCTACAGCCACAATATCTCTTAAGTTACACAAAAGTAAGATTTGTAGCCGCCTTGGGTGCCCTTCGAGGAGAAAGGCGGAATACAAATCCAATAAATAAATAAATAAATACGATTCCTACTTACCATATTTACATTGGGAGTATTACTTCCAGTTATATAAAACATTACATTGGCACACAATTTAGGTAGATACAAGCAGAACGTAGCAAACACCGTTTTTAGGTATGCAGGGCTTTGTAACACTTGTTTGTTGCCAAGTAGTATAACCTGAAATATATTTGTAAATAGTTACCATAAATCAACTCATTAGTCAACTCTCTTCTATACCCTGATATAACTGTCCTACTCTGTCCAGGCCACCATAAATCTAATGGGAACTTTCTTAGAAACTTCGTGCAAAAAGTTTCACTTTGCTTAACACTTTAAGGCTACAATCCTATCCACACTTTCCTGGGAGCAAGTCCCTTTGACTATAATGGAACTTACTTCTGAGTAGACATGCATAGGATTGGGCTCTAACTCTGCAGCTAAACCCAAATTTAGTTACTCTTAAAATGTTTCTTATTACTATTTTATCTGCATGTCTGAATGTGTGCCTTAAGTGTTCTACACTACTTGAGTAAGTAATCTGGAGCTCATCCTAGAAATAAAAGGTTCTAGGCTGCCAGCCTTTAGATCAGTGGTTCCTAAATTTGTCAGGGTCATGGTGCACGTTGACTGGCTTTGCCAGTCTGTGTCTGTACTCTTGCTTTCATGGGGGTACAGCTGATGCCAGGTTTTGGCAGATGGCTTTGCAGTTCTGTAGGCAGGTCTGGAGGAAAGGCTATGATATCACTTGCTCCCTGGCATGATTGGTGAGCATGCGCTGGTTAGTCACGGTGGGGCACATGCACATTGCTCAGTTACTGGGCAGGTGATTATTACTGAAGGTGATTATTTTGCAAGCACCAACATAAGAGGCGGCAGTGCCATAGCCTCACTGCCACAGCCTGCTGGAGCTGGTAAGTTAGCGGTGGCGACAGGTGTGGGTGGAATGGAATGGGGAGAGTAAGGAACAGGGAAGAGTCTAGGAGGGAAGTGGTGGAATGGGGGGGGAATGGGCAGATATTGGCAGCAGCAACTTGCACTGATATCCTCATGCCATTTCTTCCTGTTCCCTCCCTTTTACTCGCCTCAGAGCTGTGCTAGCAAAGTAACTAGCACAGATCTGAGACAATCCATTGGCTAAGAGAGGCTTACCCCTGGGAAAAGGTGCAAATGCTGACAAATCAAATAATAATTAAAACTAAAACACGCATTTAAAAAGCTTCAGTCTTTTTAAATGCATAATGAGATGGAAACCCACATTATTAAACGAGTAATGCACTAATTCTATCCCCTGCCAGTTTACACATGACAATGGCGTGTGTGATACATGCTATGGTGGGGGTGTGATCATACAGGCCAGAGATGTAAATGAAAATTTTTTTTCACTTACCTCCCCATAAACTGCCTGGTCTTCAATGGGTCTCCTCAGTCAGGAGTCCAAGGAACCTCAGAGGGTGTGTTGGGCCAGGAAAATGGAGATAGGATCCCAGTGTGTGTGACTGCCACTGAGGTCCACCTCTCTTGTCCTTAAACCTCCCCTGCTCACACTGCCCTGATCCTCCCCCAAATGGCCCATGTTGCACTTCACCTCCACTTTATGTACTCTGGTACAACCTGAGTGAGCCATTGGAGCACATGCAAGGCCTCCGGCTGTTTGCACCAGCTGTCCTGCAGTGCATGATAGCAGTGCACCTTTTGCAATGCCTCACTAGGATGTACGGCAACGGATTGTGAGATTCACCAGTCAAAAAGCCCAATAGGATTCGGCTGTTAGTAAATACCCCAACAATACAATCCTAAGTATGTCTACTCAGAAGTGAGTCCCATTGAGTTCTATGGGACTTACTTCCAGGTAAGTCTGCATAGGGTTGTGACCCAAGAAACTTATACACCAACAATTGTACCCCAGAACGCGAAAACCTTCCTGAAGTTACAGGATGCTATTTGCTTATATAAGGAAATGATTTCCTTTGAGAAAGATCTTTTTCAGTCAAAATGTGGCAGGATTTAAAATATACTTTTATTCAACAATCCACCACCTTTTTTTTTTTGTTGTTGTTCTTTGATTTGTATGAATAGACCCAAGAAAGACTTACCTGAAGCAGTATTTTAGGCATATATGGCAAAAATTTTAGCAGTGGGGTTGTAGCGTAATTAAGTGTGGTTGTAGGTCCCAAGCAAAAGAATACTTTGATCTTCTTGGCCAGTTTTGGCCAACTAGAAAACGCTATAAAACCTGTAAGAAGAAGGGACATTTCAAATCAGCAAAGTAACTAAGTGGAAGCTTGTATGGTTCACCTCTTGGCCTGACTGCTTAATGCCAAATGATAGCTTGTGAGCAATAATTATAATTAATGTTAATTGATATGAGTTTGATAGAAAGCAGTTTTGCATGAATATTCTCATGCACTGATTTTTGGTGTTCCAAATGATTCAAAGGGCTTATGCTCATCTTGAATTAGAATTCCAGTCATGTTTACTTTTTGCCCCTTCTGAGCCATATGACTGCCAGGGCTGCCCTTAGGAGGGCAGGGCCCAATTGTAAACATTTTTTGCAGGGTCCCAGGTTCACAGCAAAGGTCTGTAGAATCTTAGAGAGATAAATAAAATTTATTATAGACTTTGTATATCTAAAGCAGGGGTTCTTAAATTGGCAAATTTGAGATAAGTCCTTGCAGGGGAGGGAGAATCCAGTGACACGATCCCCAGGATCATGCCACTGTTGGGCCGGGGCGGGGACTTACTTTTAGTCACAGGCAGAGCAGCGGTGTCCCGGGGTGCACAGATGCCTCCGCAGGGCTCTCTGATGCATAAGAACAGCCCACACTGCATCAGGCCATAGGCCCAACTAGTCCAGCTTCCTGTATCTCACAGCGGCCCATCAAATGCCCCAGGGAGCACACCAGATAACAAGACCTACATCCTGGTGCCTTCCCTTGCATCTGGCATTCTGACATAGCCCATTTCTAAAATCAGGAGGTTGCACATGCACATCATGGCTTGTAACCCGTAATGGATTTTTCCTCCAGAAACTTGTCCAATCCCCTTTTAAAGGCAACCAGGCCAGATGCCGTCACCACATCCTGTGGCAAGCAGTTCCACAGAATGACCACACGCTGAGTAAAGAAATATTTTCTTTTGTCTGTTCTAGTTCTCCCAACACTCAATTTGAGTGGATGTCCCCTGCTTCTGGTGTTATGTGAGAGTGTAAAGAGCATCTCCCTATCCACTCTGTCCATCCCCTGCATAATTTTGTATGTCTCAATCATGTCCCCCCTCAGGCGCCTCTTTTCTAGGCTGAAGAGGCCCAAACGCTGTAGCCTTTTCTCATAAGGAAGGTGCCCCAGCCCAGTAATCATCTTAGTTGCTCTCTTTGGCACCTTTTCCATTTCCACTATGTCCTTTTTGAGATGTGGCGACCAGAACGGACACAATACTCCAGGTGTGGCCTTACCATAGATTTGTACAATGGCATTATAACATTAGCTGTTTTGTTTTGAAGAATGAAAAGTGGAAGTGGGTCACGATCAGTGTTTTTTTCATTCTCCGCGCATCAGGTAGCCCTGTAGAGGCATTTGTGGGGCTCCCCGCACCCCCAGAATGCTGCTGCTCCTGCCTGTGAATAAAAGTAAGCCACTGGCCCCCCTGACAGAGGTGTGGTCCTGGGGATTGCATCGCTGCATCCCCCCCCCCTTCCTGCCCCATAAAGGGGCAAAGACAGAGGGACTCAGACTGGGGTGTTGCAATGCCCCAGTTTGAGAACCTCTGCTCTAAAGCAATCAAAATTGCTTCAGTGGAAAGCAATCAAAATTAAATGCTTAAGAATGCACTTCAAAAGTGCATGTGATTTAATGGACCAAATGAATCTAAGCACATTTTAATATAAAAATTGCATACAAGACTAGATTGCCCTAGCATGGTCTAGGGTACAGGGCCCAGTTGGGAGCAATTGGTTCAACTGACTTAAAGCTGGCCCTGATGACTGCAGTTCAGTCTGCTAGTCACGAAGGCAATGCAAAAGAGCTGGCTCTTCAACAATTTTCAATTCCAGCTGGTATGGTGTTAACAGAGTGGGGTATTATTGAGGCTCACAAATACTTTAACAAAGGAAATAATCATTTTCAATAATCCCTAGTTTGATGTTATAGGGATGGGCTGGTTCAGATGATACCATCAGCCGGCTCCACCCAGGTAATGAGGAGCAGGTGTTTGCCAATGCAGTTCTTTCTTGGCATGTCACAGAATTGTGTCAGGACAGACTACCAAAGCATGGTCTGAACAGTACTTTAAAGTGGAATTTAAATTGCATGAATGGGATGACTCCAACAATCTGTCCCCATACAGTAATGTAGACTGTAATGGCACCTCTCATCAGATGGTGCTGGGTTAGCAAGCGGTATTATCTGAGCTGTCCCAATGAACCTTAAGCCCATGTGCTTCTTCCTTGCCCTGTCTTCTCCCATTGTGCATCATGATTCTTGATCTTAGTTAGTGGCAAAGGACAGTTGGCTGTTTTCTCCAGAACACCAAATGACTACTTGTGTTTGTTCCAACCAGGGTTACAAACCAGAGTGCACGAGGAGACAAGGATGTGCATGAGCAGGTTTCTCTTCAAGTCCTCATTTTTGTAAGGATGAACCATCGTTTAGCGTCTGAACAGATGCAATAATGCAGTAGTGATGGGGAGGGGGGGTGATATGCAGTGCTGGGATGCAATGGTTTTTATTTTCCAGGGTTTTGCTTTTTCTAAACCTGAATTTTGGTTACAACAACACATTCTCAATACAGTGAGATACTCTTATGAATGGCTTGTAACATACCAATGGCTGTGCCTTGAGAGTGGCCTACATAATACAGCTGCGGCTGCCCAGTTTTGTTCAGGATAAAGTACAGTACTGCTGGAATGTCATAGTATCCCATTTCGTGAAAACTACAGAGAGAAAAGCACACAACCACAACAATAACATATGTAAGCACTGGTAGCACAAACTGCAGACAAATATATACATGGAAAACTTGAAATGGTTAGCAATAAAAAAATCTGATATTTTTTACTCCAAGCAACTACATTTGCTGGGAGCTTCGCATCCATTCCCCTTCCCCCTGCTGTAGATGGGGGGAAAAAAGAATTATGCAGCTTTAATTCTACTCTTTCAAGCAAGATTGAGAAGGTTCTCAAACCTTCTGTTTACCTTCATCCTTTCTTGCTGAAGAGGAAATACACATTGAGTATCCCTTATCCCAACAGCTTGGGATGGGAAGTTGTCTGAATTTCAGTTCTATCTATTTTTTAGAATAATTGCACAACCATGGGTCAAAGAGGTCCAAAAAGACTGCAACATTCAGTTGTGTCCAGTTTACTTTTTTCCCCAAATTCCTATGACAGTGTAGCTAATTTTTAAATGTTTGCCCTAGACTTTGGAATTTTCTGTGCTTACATTTGGCACACTTGTACCTGTATGATGTCAGGAACATTTTCTACCAGCTCCTCCACTTTATGTCACTGCTATGATAAAGTATCCAAAGGAAGGTTATGACATATGGAATGTGTATGGACTGGAGGGTGGGCCTGTATCCTGCAAAAACCTCAGAAGAGGTATAGAAGCATTATGTGCTCATAATGAAATGTTCTATATGTTTCACATGTATATTAGCAGGGATGTGCTGGGGTCATAGCTCCAAGACTCGAGTCAAGTCCTGATCTCTGCCCCTCTTGACTTGAGTCACCCATCATAAGTCATAATGAATCATAATTGTGACTCATCCAGAGCTGTTTTTTGAGTCATTCTGACTCAAGTCTGAGTCTTTTTGAGAAACAAGTTGAGTCACAGAAGTGGAGAAAGAAATGTAAGCAAGCACACACACAAAACAGAGTCAGACAAAAGCAAGTCTTGACTTTAGTCTATTTGAGTCTATTCTTTTTTAGGGTAAGAGTCCTGAGTCATTGGCCAAGTTTTGACATGCGTGACTCGAGCCTGTACAACTCGTGAAAAACACTTTGTTACTTGAGTCCAGGTCATATGAGTCATGGCCCATCCCTGTATATTTGCAACCCTGTCCTAATAACAGGGTTGCAACTTCTTACTTGCCATCAGAAACTAATACTGAGAATTAAAGTTGCATATTACTCATAGTCTCACTTGGGTAGTTTCACAATGGGTTATATTACATTGACACAACATTAGAGTGCACTGCAAGCACTGCCAGTCCAACCATGAGGTGAGGTGAAGCAGACTGTACCAGTGGCAGACTGCGAGGTGCTGGCAGACTTGGGGTGCACTTCACTCTGCCACTGTCTCCCTCCAGCCCACCACTGAACACGAGCTACAGTGATGGACTTTCTGCTCATCCAAGTAAGAAGTGGATCATTGGTCCCTTTACCTTGCTCCCTGTGCATTTTTCTTAAAGTCAGAAATGTGGACTTCTGGATTTATTTACAGAAACGGTGCATGCTGTTCCTTTGTACAAAACAAGAAATTCCACACTTCTGGGTTTGACGAAACCACTGACAGCCCAATCCTGAACTGCCCGGGGCACCCAGGCTCGGCAGCACCAAGAATGGCTGCTGCCGGAACCTGCGTGCCCTGGGCTACCGTGGGAGGTGCCTCGGGAGAAGGGGACTTTTGTCCCCTTCTACTGCATAAGGTAAGCAGCCCCACAATGGGGCTACTCACTTTATGTAAAGTAAAGGCGCTAGTTAGGATTGGACACAGAGTTTCCTTAGCATGCTCAGAACTTGCCAAGGAAAATGCATGGAATCCTATGCAAAGTGAAACTGAGCTGCACTGTGCAATCAGTCTATCCATCCAGAGAGGAATGCAATGCCACCAGAATGGTCCAGATTCGATGAACCATCCAAGCTGACAAATATATTGGGCACTATGGAAAGCAAAACTGTGCCACTGAGGTGACTCAGATCTAAGTAGACCCATTGGGGACAGTGCAGTGCGACACGGGGTAAAGGGCAATTTTTCCCTGCCTCAGGTTGCACTGATTCTGACCCCAAACTTGTGCTGGATGCAGCATAGGCCCCCTGGCCTGCCTGTTCTGTTGCAAATCAGGATTGTGCCCTCAGGCTCATAAATGAGTCACTTTCATAGGTGTGATGGCAGAGACGAGTTACAAGTTCCCTACCTCTATGACAATGTCTCCAGTTTCTTACCTAAATTCCCAGAATTCCTGCTCACTTGGTTTCAGCGTCTTGTGCATTACAGACCAGGTGTTCCCTCTGCTGTTTCCTAGCCAAACATCATAACCAGCGTCTGCTAATATGAAGCCCAAACTGTTGTTGGGCAGGTTGGAAATCCAGTGGGAAGCATCACCAAGTATAGCATGTTGCAAAAACACCACAGGCCGGGGACCTGCAAAACAGAAGGGGGTGCTTAATTGCTGCTCAATAAGTGTTCTGCCAGATTCCCAGGCCAAGCCCTGCCTAGAGAATTATGCCCACTTTAAGCAAATTAGCTCCCCTTCTTTCCCCCAACAAATGACCCTGGTTCTGCCCTGCAGTCCTGCTAGAACCCACCTCCAGGGTAGCTCGCCTGTTTAACCTGCAGAGGTCCTCTCTCCTGCCAGCAGCCTCCCGCCACTACAGCAGACCCTTGGTCCTCAGCAGGTCTTGGGCACAGCAACCACACACCAAACTCCAGTATCTCCAGCAGTCTGTTCCAGCAGTCCCTTAGTCACAAAGTCAGTCAGAGTATCCAGGGCAAAGTTCAAGCTCAATAAGTCAAGTCACAGTCCATGGTCAGATTCCAAAGTCAATAAGCCCAATCAGTCAGCCTCCTCTCCAACCTGCACTCCTTCTACAAACCCTTCCTGCCTCAGGTGCTCCTTATATCCCTGAGGGCCCTATTGCCTTCAAGTGGCTGCAGCTGTGCAGCACACTCTGCTGGATGCCCAGGCCTTACCCTTAAAGGGGCCACTGCTGACACCACATCTACCTCCTCGCCATATCTTCCTCGATTACAATACAATAAGTTGTTAGCTATATTCATACTCATGATTTCCATTCCTCATTTCTGTTCTGCCCATAAGCTGGAAATGGCAGAGGCCTCCTGGTGATAGTGAGGACAGGGTAATATGGTTTCTTCTTAACTGTTAATGGAAATGTGCCTAATTAGCACTGTTCACATGTGCTGTTCTGTCAAAGACATTTAGAGTGCAATTCAATGCTTACCTTACACCAATGCTTACCTTACATTGCAATTCAATGCTTACCTTACACCAGCCTCATTTATAACTTCCTTTGAAGTGAAGTAAATTAAGTTTGTAACGTGCTTCCAAAATTGTTTGGAATGTGAAAGTTTGGAATGTGATTAGAAGTAATTAAGTTTGGAATGTGAAATGATTAAGTTTGGAATGTGAATATCTAAAAGTATTATTACAATATTGCCTCCAACGCCAGTGACATAGCTAGGTTATTTGACACCCAGGGCCCATAAATTTTTGTCACCCCCCCCATATGACAAAATTAATTTGTCAATGGGTAAGGTCACCTACCAGGATGGGGAGTGGAAATTGGGTGCCAGTAAGGGAGCCTGCCAGGATGGGGAGCGAAATTGGCGCCAGTTGCAATGGGAGGCCAGGTCTACCCAGCAGGTAGATCTGGCTCCAAATCCAGATGGGAGTCCAGGTCTACCTGCCTAGAAGAGGTGGCTCCAGAGGGCAGTTGGTAAGGGAGCCCAGATCTAACCAGCAAGTAGGTCTGGCTTTCAAGTCCAGACAAGAGCTCACATCTACCTGCCAGCAAACCTTCACCACAGAGGCCAAAGTTCAAACAGGAGCCCAGGTCTACCAGCCTGGTTGTTCTGGGCTCTGGAGTTAAGGTACTGCTCACCCCCCACTGAACACAAACAATGGATCCACCCCTGGTGTCACCTTATTAACACCTTATTGATTTCATGTTGTGTCATAATAACATCTCATTGGCTCTTTGGAAAATCAGTCTCATTGGTCTGTTTTGAGTTAAGGAAATCCTACTTTTTGTTACATAAGATAATTGCATTTTGGTTTTCTGGTTTTGGGGCCATAACTTTTGATATAATGGAGATATTTTTCTTCACTGCATTCTGCTGTAAATTCTGCATCAAATGGTATATAACATGATAGCATTATTCCTAACAACTGCGATTTTAGCGATTTTGGTCACTAGTGATATCACCCCCTTGAGGCTGGCACCCTGGGCGGACTATCCCCCCTGTCCCCACTACCTACTTCACTGGCCAATGCAAGTATGGCACATTTCCTAACCTGATCACATGCAGGTCTCTCTCCTTATGTTGTATGACTGAATAGGAAAGATGAAATGCTTTCTCTGACTGGTCCAGTGCTCACAAACAGAAACGGCAAATACTTTTCTTTTGCAGTTGTACCAGATACTAGAAATAGTAACAGCAATTACAGCTGCAACCAAGGTTTCTCAAATTTTTCCCTGGTGAAATTTCATAAGTGAAAGAAAGAAAGAAAGTTGAGCATCTCTCCAAGTTGGAGACCTGGGGGCACTTGTCCCCACTGGCCCCTCCAGATATGCTGTTTACATATTACAGGCCAGTGAGGGGCATGAGAGTATCCACTGCAGCTGTCCAAAACGCTTTGATTATTTTTTTAAAAAAATTTTATATATATTTTATTCCAGTCATATTTTGAAAAACTAAGAATAAATGTTGATCTGGAACATTGATGGACAATAGTCAGGGCAATGCAAATCCTAGGCAAACCATTACTAGTGACAGATGTGCACAAAAGCTGCCAATCACTGTTAGTGGAAGGACTGCCATTGTGCCTCATATTACCTTTCTCATCACATGATAAGTCCTACCTTTGTTTGCACCATTATATCTTCCATGCGGTATTCTGAAGATTGCAAGGATATAGTTGTCTTTGGTCTCAACATGATATTCCTCACTTGGGTACCCATGATAAGTGATAATTTCACTCTACAAGGAAAAAAAAGCATAGACAGCAGGCTTGTGAGAAGTTGACTTCTCTGTACCTAATTAAACATCTGTTGGGGGAGCTGGTTGATGACTGAAGAAAGAATTAAGGAGGAGCTAAGGAGACCGTGAACCATTTTTGTGGTGTCTGGCTCAGAAACATCTAAATTTTGAAAACATTATCATTTCTAGAATCTAACAGTGCAATCCTAGTCATTTTCTACTCAGAAGTAAGTCCTATTGTGTTCAATGGGGCTTACTCCCAGGAACATTTTTTTACACTGAATGTTAGTTGAAGGAAAGACTGATGTGTTATTATTGGCAAACTGGCTTACATTAATAACTTACATTCACTTGACTGACATATCTTTCTTGAAGGAAGGGAAAAAAAGGAGTACAGGTCCAGCCTTGTTATACACTGATTTTTTATACACGTATTTGACTCAACACGAATGGCTACTGCAAATGAGAAGGAATGTGCTGATCCCTGGAGAAGGGGGAAAATGCACCCCTTTAAAATCACAGTTTAAAAAACTGCTTTTTACTGTTGCAGAGAGACAGTCATACAAGTGATTACAGGTAACCTAAGTGTCCACAGATTTTTTTATATCAAAGCTGATGAGAAGGGCCCTTTAAATTAAAGAAACACCATCATTTAATAATGCCAGAGAGGGCAGCCAGCTGACAATCCATCAATCATTCTCTCTGCAGGCTTCACTCCTCCCTTCCCCCTGAGCACTTGAAAGAAGGCTAAATGGCAGCAATTATCACCTCCATTCTTCCCCCTTGCTGGGGCTCTTGGTGAAGGGAGGGATTGCTGCCTCCTAATGAAGCCTAAGCCTCTGGAGAGAGACTGATGGCCTCTGTGTGCATTACAAAGGTCATCAAGGCTGTTTTTAAAACACGGAGGAAAGAGACATCTTGTTTTTTAAATTGATTTGCTATAGTTTGTTTTTTGCCATCCACCTGAGTTCTTGGAACCCTTGAGAATAATGAGACTCAACCTGTAAATTCTTCTCTTTGGAAGTGAGAATCTTACTTGTCTGAAACATTTTTTGTATGGAATGCCTATCCATTGCAACACCCCAATTAAGGGGGTAGCAAAATAGTCAAAGAACTTTGGAATTTTCTTCATTTCCTGAGCAATTTGGATGGCAGATTAGATGGACAGGTAGAATGGGGAAAGTGACTTGGACTCTGACAATAAGATTTTTTTTTTAATGAGGATTTTTTTCAAAGATGTATTCTCAAATTTAAATTTTTAATGAGAATAGCGTCATGCCTAACAAAACGTGACATGCTATAGTGACTGAGAGGCCAATCCTGGGCTCCGTGCCGCTGCGAACTATTGCAAGCATGCCGTAAGGCACGTCTGCGAGCCTCACCGCCAAGCACCTGCCTCTGCTAGCCCAG
Source organism: Tiliqua scincoides (assembly GCF_035046505.1). NCBI lineage: Eukaryota > Metazoa > Chordata > Lepidosauria > Squamata > Scincidae > Tiliqua > Tiliqua scincoides. The sequence goes on along the minus strand of NC_089823.1, from coordinate 160,838,978 downwards.
CGCTGGCTGGTGCTGGGCTAGCGCGGGGCGGTCACCCATCCTCTGTGGCTTGGTGGTCTCATGGACCGCGGAGCCGTAACACAGTAAGCATATCAAGGGAGGGGTTGGGGAGAAGGCGTTCCGGGGAGGGGGGAGGCCAGCAGGGGGCGGAGAGAGGACGGGGGAGGCATGATGCGGGGAGGGGACGGGTGGGAGGCATGCCGGGGAGGGAGGGAGGTGGGTCAGTGGACCTCTGCTCCACAGGATCCAAGGTGTTTGTGGAGGGCTTGGTGCCCTACATGAACACCTTTACTTTACCGACGACCTTCTGGTTGGCGGTAAAGTGAGTAGCCCCATTGTAGGGGTGCTCACCTTACCCAGGAGAAGGTGCCTCCCGCCGTAGCCCGGGGTGCGCAGGATCCGGCGGCAGCCGTTCTTGGTGCCGCCGAGGCTGGGTGCCCTAGGCAGCTCAGGATTGGGCTGCCCAACACTAGCAGCCAAGAGATGGATGGAACTTTTTTGCTGTTTCAGTTCCTTGCCTGAAAAAATAAGACTTTACCTCTGCTGAACAATCTAAAGTTACAAAACTTTGGCAACTTTGCTTGCCTTCAACTGATTCAGTGGCTGGTTCAGCTGATCCTTAGTGTTGGGTTTTAATTTTAAAATAAAGAGAGGTGTTTGAAAACAGTGTTATTTATTTTACTCAGAAGTAAGCCCACTGTGTTAAGTAAGACTTGGGCTGTAATCCTATCTTACCAGAAACAAAAACCTCTAAAATATATAGTTTTGTTTATTGTGTGTCTCTCAGTAAACTATCCTCTTATACGTGTGGGTGATGAAAGAGTCACTTTGTGATTACTATATGGAGACTTTAGGCTCAGGCATCATTTCAAGAATCAACGTTGGGCCCTTGGCAGTTTCCCAATGATGCCAAACCCTGACACAGCCCTGCTACGGAGGCTGAGTTCTTTATTCTGTCACCTATGTGTGTGCAAGACATACATGCCACTGCAAATATTTTAAGAGTCCTACTGGCCCAGTGGTGTACTGTGATTAAGTTTCACACACATTTAAATAATATTAAATGTTTTAATTAATATTAAATGCATTAAATGCCACCATGGGTTAAAGGCTTTTCAGGATGTGAAAGTGACAATGTCTGAACCATCCCTAGAGTGGAAACTGATTCTTTTCATCTTTCTTACCTCTATGGGACTGACTACTAAAAGCACAGTTGTTAAAAGTGTGTCTAACTTACAACATTCATATAGACCTCAGGATTCACTGTATGTTCAGTCACAGGTTCTTCTGATGTTCTGAATTCTTCTAGACCAAAAATTCCTTGAGACAAACATGCTGCTATTAAAAAGCCCCACATCTTCTACCTGTATGAAATGAAATGTACAGTTTTTTTATTGATAAGAATGCTGTGGTTTTCAAGGCCAGCCCATCCATGAGGCTGACTGTGGGGGTCACCTCAGGCAGGAGAGTGGTGGAGAAGGATCATTGCTCTCTTCCTACTCACCTCCACTGCTGCTTCTCTTCTTCCCTGGATTGGAGACATGGGACAGAGTGGAAGAGTAAGTGTGGAGGAGAGGAGTGTGATGGGCTAACCATTAGAGCAGGGGTGTCCAAACATTTTGGCAGGAGGGCCACATCATCTCTCTGACACTGTGTCAGGGGCCAGGGGAAAAAAGAATTAATTTACATTTAAAATTTGAGTAAATTTACATAAATGACTTTATTAGGGATGGAACTTATATGAATGAATGACGGTCTTGCAGTAGCTCAAGGTCTATAAAAGGCCTTGCACAAAGCAAGGCCAACTTTTCCTTTGCTGCCACTGCTGCATCACAGATGTGAAACAGCAAGTAGTGGAGGAAGCTCTCATCCCACAGCTCAGGTGAAAGGTCGAACAGTCATCCTCACACTGAGAGCAGTTCTGTTGGGCTGGCACGGGCTCCAGCAAGTCTCCGGAGGGCCAGAGGCTCATTGGAGACTGGGGGCTCCCTGTGGGCCTGACTGGGAGCCCTCGAGGGCCGCATGTGGCCCCTGGACTGGGGTTTGGGCACCCCTGCATTAGAGCATCAGATATTTGCTTCTCCTCTCCTCCACACTTAACTCTTCCTTAACTTTTTACCAGAGTTGCGTTCCTGCAGTGGCGATAAGGGTTTCCCAAAAAAACTGTCCCCACCAATTCTTCTGAATTGTTTTTCTGTGTGAAGTGGAGAAGGTATTTTTGAGCAATTTTTTTGTGCAGAGTTTTAAAGTCATCCACTTTTATGTACCAGGAGAGTGAAGGTCAGCATTTTAAGGAAACTGAGTAACTGGAACTATTTGCACATGCCTCAGTTTTCTGTTTGGAACTATTGCACCCCCCCTCCCCCCACTGTAATTAAAAATGAAACCCTGGCACACTTTTTATGGTAAGGGACTAGAACTTGGAATCCACTAGGTTTGCAGCCCCTCAGATACAATAAAATACCTGTGATCTGATATGAAACATACTCTGATTTGAACAGGAGACTAATTCATCCATATTCAGTCATATTGCTTCACTTTTCATAAATTCCTCTTATTTCTTGGGGGACTTGTACTGATTATAACCCACAGTTACATTTGGGGAGCACAAAGTAGAAGTCTCACAGTTTCAGAGATTGATTTGTCTTTGGCCTCAGTGAAAAGGTATTTATCACCAGAGTCAGAAATTATCTTCTACATTTGGCATGACAAAAGAAGGAGCTTCATTGGGGGTCTGAGAACACCTGCATTTTAATTTTCCCAGACTATCCTTGTGAAATAATGATTCAGAGGGCCCAGTTTAATAAATCTCATCAACTTGCAAAAGAGATGGGTCTAAAATACTTTATACGGGTCCCTGCTGTATTCTGTGTACTTGAGGGTAGAGAGCTGACATTTTTCTTTTCTCCAACTACTGAGGAATCTTTCCTGACTGGTTTACAACAACAAGCTGGTCCATCACCTTAGACTCATAAGATTTATTTGTACATCTCATTAGTTTCCACTTTATTCAGGTTGCAGGATTTTTGTTTTTTAGAAGACTTCTTTTCCCTTTATTTCCCTCTCCCCCTTTTTTTTCTTTTTTCATTTCCCTTCCCTCTCTTTTTTAAAAATGTCACTGTTTGCCTATATAAACTATAAACTAATGCTTAATTTAACTTCATGGAATGTAAGAGGTATCAGAGATCCTATTAAACTTCAAAAAGTTTATTTCAAGTTGCAACAACTACAGACTGATATTGCTTTCTTGCAGAAAACACATATGGTGGAAGACGACAAAACGAGCATGTGCAAATAATGGGTTGGAGAGGCTCAGGTGACAAATTTTTGTACTCAGTCATCAGGGGTCGATGTACTCATAAGTAAAAAGATACCATTAGAACAATGCTTCTGTGACTGTCCTTTGACTGAATTAGACACACCATCCCATGTTTTCTTTTACTGCCCCAAATACACAACAGCTAGGGATAGATACTTGAATAAGTGGTTGCAAGAATGTTCAGTGCTCCCAGATCCTCCCAGACTGAAATTACTTTTAAGCAGTTTTTGTAAAGTAAGCATTGTGGGTGTGGCCAATTCAGTTGTGGACCTACCATTAAGTCCAATGGGGCAAATGCTCCAGAAGTTAACCTCTAGGACCCCGCGGAAGCCTCTCAGAGGCTCCCGAAGGGGTCAGAAACTGTGCTTCTGGTTTTTCAGAAGCACAGTTTATAGGGGAACCTCAGAGAGGGTTCCCCTATGCAGCTCTGGGTCATGAGAGGCTCTGTGAGCCTCAGGTGAATGGGGGGCATTTTTGCATGAAGAGGTGGCGACGGGGGGGGGGCACCATGGCAGACCTTTACCCCAGCCACTGGGCTGGGGAGGTCCGCCGCTGGGCCAATTTTAATGTGTTTTTATTTCAAACTTATAGGTGTATGGCTTATAGGCTGTTGAACCTAATAATCCTTGACTTTGACACATAAATAAATGGGCACCTGTTTAGGTTCTACAGGTTATTCCAGACAGAAATGGTTGTTTCATTTTATGGTGCAATATCTGATATGGTACTAATGTTGATTTCCACCTATGTGAGCCAAGTGTAAACACCTCTGCTATATTTCATCAGTGCTTTGGACCTCTTTTAAACGGCCATATCAGGACATCATTATTGCAGGAGCTGTGAATGTGGCACGACTGGAAGCAATCATCAGAGCCAGCAACTTTCCTTTAGGAAGTGGAATTGAGGAATTATATGAATAAATGATGAGGCCAAACCCCCTGCTGCTCAGTGCTCCTGCTGCAACTTGCCTCCCAGGTTGCTGTAACTTGCTTGCTACCCTCTTCAGGTTCTTGCACATGTGCAGGTAACCTATCACAGCCAGCCAACCCAATCCTCTGCATGTCTACTTGGAAGCAAGCCCAGTCTAGTCAATGGGGCTTACTCCCAGGAAAGTGGGGAAGGGACTGCAGCCTCAGAGGGGAGCCCAATCCTCTGCCTTTCTACTTAGAAGCAAGCCCATTAAAGTCAATGGGGATGGGATTGCAGCCTCGGAAGGGAGCCCGATGCTCTGCCTGCTTACTTGCAAGTAAGCCCATTATAGTCAGTGGGGCTACTCCCAGGAAAGTGGGATAGGATTGCAGGAGGGGAGCCCGATGCTCTGCCTGTCTGCGTGACTGCCTGCAGGGCTCCCCAGGTCAGGGAAAGGGAGAATGGGGCGCTTGCGCTCCGCTTTTGCGGAGGCAGAGCAGATCGCCCCACTCTCCCTTTCCCTGACCTGGGGTGTCCTGCAGGTGTTCGCGCAGCGCTCCCCACGCACAGAGGCGGCTGCTGCAGGGACTGGTGAGTTCATCCCAGTCCCTGCAGCCCCTGAGCGATACGATCCTGGGGATCGCGTCGCTGCCTCCCCCCTGCCCCCCGCAAAGACTTACTGCAGGTTTCAAACTCCCGGAGAGTTTGACAACCGCAGCCTTAAGGGAAAGAGCAAAGGCAGCGATGCGATTGCCACGATTGCTTCACTGCTGGGGCCAAAAGGGAGGTTTTGAGACTTACCCAAGCCAGCACTGGTCTCTGGTGAGGGTGTGGGGGAGCCTCTGCAGGACTCCCCAGTCTTCCAAAAAGCTGAAAAAAAAGCAATCACAACCCACTTCTAGTTTGCAATCATGAAACCAGAAGTGTGATCACTGTCCCGCCTGTGCAGCTTGCACCCGAGTTGTCTCAAGCATGCTTTGAGGCACCTTCGGGACACTCTAGTCTAGGCCAGCGCAGCAGCCACTGTGCTGGCAGAGCACAAGGTATGGATCGTGAGAGAAGGTATGGATTTCTCTGAGAAAAAGAAACAAGAGCCAATCAAAGAAGAATTGTAATCAGACAGAACAGTGAAGCAGACAGCTGAAGAGGTATAGTTTTGATTCAGAAAGAATTGTGCTCTGAACTGAATCATCCTGCTTTTGCAAAAACCCCAAATGACCTCAGGGCCTTCTGAAGCAAAGCCATCTGACAACGCCTTGGGATGGCTGGCAGCTAAAAAAAAAATTATATATACATTCAAGGCTATTTGCTCTCCTGGCAATATTGCTCTGCCAGTTAAAGATCATAAGTCACATTCAGAGTCATGCTTCCATAGAACAAGTGTTCCAGTTTTAAAACTATTTTTTATTGATTAGACTGCCTTCCCTTTTCTAGCACTAGAACTATATTTCCTGGCATCTGCAATTATTTAAAAAAAGGCAAGCAACATCTCGATGTATGCAAAAGACTACTCACCTGAAGCAAGAGTCCTAATTTCCTTCCTTCTTTCTTAGCTTGTTAGCAATTGTTTATGTCAGCCTGCAGCTTTGTCGATCTGGATGGTTTCAACCTCTCTTAGAAGAAAGAGGAACAGTAAGTCAAATGAAATTGGTATTAGCATATACAAGGCAGGTGTGTTGTTGGAGCATGTGATAAACATGAGTCTTTACAGAATTATAATTCTGTTGGGACATAGGAAGGCAAACTGGCACTACCAGTTGAGCATATATTTTGTGATTGTACAGTGGGGCCTTGTACAGTGGGGCCTTGTTATTTGCACCCCCCCCCCCCGCCCAACAATACTGAATTCTGTGAATAATAAAAATGGGGTGGGGATCACCAGCAACTGGAAGTGAGTCTTCAAAGTGTCCAGGAGGCAATGAGATACTGCACATGACCACCCCACGCCTCAGATTTTGCAACAACAACAACAAAAAATGATTATGTATTTAGCAGATCTTGAAAGAAAGCATCTGTAACTCTTTCTCTTGGAAAGAAAGAGAAAATCTACTGAATAAATTTTTATCACATCTTATAGCTAAAGGTGTTTGTTTCCTCTAAGTAAGATAGGATTACAGCTTAAGTTTTACTGAACACAATGGGCTTACTTCTGAGTAAATTAATAACTGTTTCCAAACACCACTACCTATAGCTGAAGAACAGTGACAGAATTTTTATCTTATTCTGTCTTATTTGCTTTGAATTCCATCTGTTTGGAATTCAGATGATTTCATATCATAAGAGGATGGTCCTCTTAAGTGTAACAGCCCAATCCTATTCCCTGCCACCAGCACTGATGCAGCTGTGCCAAAAAGGGTGCACACGGCATCCTACAGTGGTGATGGTGGCCCAACTGGACAGCCTACAAGAGGTAAGTGAAAACATTTGGCACTTATCTCCTTATCTGCCCAGTTGCCAATGGCTCTCATGAACAAATGACACCTATTTTTGATGGTTTATGTCCAAGGAGAGAAAAGGGGCAAGGAGGTTTTAAAAAGAGAGGATAAGATCCGGCAAGCCCCATTTCCACTGGTTCCTCCCCTTCTTTCTCTGAAATACACCCAGTTTTCTTCCTCCCTGCCACAGCCTGCCCTTGGCACTGTCTTACTGAAACTGGGGACTCCAGGGAAACATCTGCTTCACCATTTCTGGCAGCAGATGCACTTTACAGCATCATTTTTTTGTGATGCTGTAAGGTTTACTGTTTGAGGCTAGTCCTAGGAGCGAGGGCAGTAGTAGACGGACTGTGGACTGACTTGTCAGTACTCCTGGGGCTCTGACATGGACCCTCCACCCCCATGCATATTCTGCCCAGAGGTCAGTCAGTCAGTGAAACCCCTGGGGTCAGGACAAGCGGGGCTTCTTTGTATGGCCACAGTCACTTTTCTGAAGCCTCCAGAGCAGTACAGATCCAGGACACAAGTGCAGCACTTTGACAGAGGGGCTTTCCACTACCTCCAGTTGACCCTTCAAGGGTAGACTTGCTGGGCTTCCACCTAGAATTCTGATGAAATCTGAAGCCATAACACAAGGACTGATCTCTCATCAACACAGCAGTTCCGACAGCAGCAGAACCTGGGGGAAGCTCACCACCAGGTACCCAGAGGGACACCCACTGAGGACAGACTAGAAAGGATTTTAGGCTAATCTGCCCTTGTGAACTGGCTGGGTTTGCTAAATGACAAATTGCCGAAGCAACCCACTGCCTCCCAGCTTACTTTTTGTGATTTTTTTTTTCCAGTCCCAGGACACTGAACTCCCCACTTGGGATGAGGAGGAAGGGGATTGAGGATACACTCTTTCTGTCAGAGCCCCATAAGGGCAAATTTATGAGAAAGAAACTGGAAAGGGACTTGTCAGGGGGTCCTCACCTCCAACCGCCGTGGGCCATCCTGCAGAGCCCCCAATGGCTGGCAGCCTCTTCAATGGCCCACCTGACCAACCACTGGGCAAACTATCCATTGATACAGTACATATTGAAGAGTTTGTAAAAGAAATGATTCTGGCACCCTTTTGTTCAGAACAGTTTTCTTTATAACATAACAGGATGATAAATGTAGATCAAAACAAAATGAACTGTTGGCATCAATGTGTTGTCTGACCAATTTGTGATTTTCAATTAAACTAGGAAAGGCAACAGCCATGAAATTAGCAAAAGGAAAAATTGGAGGCATGTTACAGGTGCACAAAAAGAGATTGCAAGATGGTGAAAACACTTCAAGGGGAAATTCCTGATCTGCTGCATACCAGCTACTTCTTATCTGCTTTTGAATTATCCAATTTTGAAACTTGGCAGATTTGTAGTTCTCATTGCATTGTCACTTTGGTCAAAATGACTTGTGGCAGTCCTATGATGAGTGCAGTATTTAATTATACCCCAATATCAATGTAATCTTAATTGTGAAAAGGCTTAGGCTGATTGGGCAATGACATGCCTTCTTGGAGGCACATAGCCAGACTGGTTTGCAGTAAAAGGGCAATTGTACAGATTCAATGGAATTGGCTGGTTAAGGGTCTAATTGCCAAATCCTGTGTTCATGGTACGCTGGTGTTTGCCATCATGGCGACTGCTCTGCCAGTCTGCCACTGGTGTCTGCCAGTTCACTGCTACTGGTGCAAAGAAGGCCTTGTGCTGTCGGCGGCACAGTGCAGACCACCATCGGAACAGTTTTGCTGGTGATAGGGGAGGATTGGGACAGGGATCTGGGATAGAGCAGATTGTGGGAAGATCTTGGTGGCAGCACTGATGGCCACCAGGGCCTACTTTAGCCCAATTGGACTTATTTGGCCCAATCAGGCCCTGTGCTTGGGGGGGAGGGGTACTGTGGCAGAGAGTGGGTCTCCTGCAGCCGGCTTGAAATCTTCCATGCAGAAGCATCCTGACCAGAGAGCAGCGAGTGGAGCGTTGCCACTATCTGGCCTTCCTGTTTGCCCTTTGGTCAGGCTGACCAGAAATTGGGGCCCCCAGAAGCTTTTGCTGGTGATGTCATCATATCACCACCACTACGTCCAGGTGCCGCACTTTGTGTGGGGCGCCATTGCTCATCCTGCTGCTCACACAGGGCACCATCACTTGCTCTGATGAGTTAGGGGCCCATGGAAGTGATGGGTCTCCATAAAAATGTTGTGCATTGGGCCCTGCAGCTCCTAAGGCCGACCCGGATGACTGTTATATCCAAAACCCCTGTCCCGGAGCTGGCATACGCCCTACTACATGGCAGATCATCAACAAAACAGCTGGCATAGACCTAAGTAGGCAGAGGCCAGAGAGGTAAGTACAATTTACTTCCATCTCCCAACCTGCCTGGTCCTCTGCAGGCATACAAGATACAGTAACACCAGCAGCCTTGCATCCTGTAGGCCAACATTGGATAGAATTGGGCCATTAAAGAAGGAAACTTCAAGATGCTTCAGCTGTGAGTAAAATCATTAACCTGCTATTCAATGCTGATACATTTTTGTATTGATTTATGCATAATTCTTCATCAGATGAATTATGTTGTTATACATGTGCTGAGGTGCATCCAGACCCCAGATGAAATCCAAATGAGCCCATTCGGGAATTGATTTGAAGTAAACAAGATTTTTAATCTGTTGGATTAATATAGAAACGTCCCTTGGATCTGAGAGCTGATCTTGTCCTCCAGCCCATACTGCAGTTGGCACAGGCATATCTTCCACCTTATAGACAGGAGGGGTAAACTAGAAAGGTGTGCATAACATACAAAGAGAAAAGAAATACTGAGTCATTGCCTGTATAAAACACTGGAAATAAATGGGTGGATACTTATTTCATAAATCCTCTTTTGAACTATGTTTATCTATCTCCATTTCTTCTGAATCACCTTCTTGCCAACACCTAATCATTTTGATCATGGAGGCAAGCTTTCTCCCCTTTCCTGATATTACCTATGCAAGAAGGAGTGAATGCATAGGGGATGCTGCTCTGAAATGGGAATGCTTTGTGCATGATGTAGGGGCTTCGAAATGTGAAAGTTTTTCCTATAGCATCTGGTTTGGAATAAAGTATGAAAGTAGTTAGGAGGGAGAGTTGGAGGTCTTTCCAGCTAGAGAAATAAAACTGCCAAATCAGATGCCAGGATGGAGAAACTACTGCCTGGGAACTGAAAGGGATGTACTCAGGATTATCTGATGAGCAGGAGATTTACAGACAGTCCCCAGGTGTTATTATTTTAGAATTATTCCAGAGCTACTATATTATTATTACTATAATTATTAGTAATTATAATTAGCTACTATAATTATTCCTGAGCTGCTATATCCCTTGGCAGTTGAGAGGTCAGTTAGGAGCAGAATTTAGGATTATTTGAGTAGGCTGGATCCAGAAGGGGCGTTTTCTAAATACAGCGCATTCAGGACCTGTGAATTTGACTCAACATGGGTCAGGAAGGCATCGATGTCCCTCTGGATATGACCAAAAGAGTCTTTTGATTCTGTTGAAAGGGAGGCCTTCTGAGGCAAGGGGAGGCTGCATGCAACCTCCCCACACCTCAGATGACTGGAGTCTTCTAAAAGGCACATCCAGTTTTTCGCTAAACCAGAAGTGCCTTTCAGAAGACTCCAGTTATACACACTTCTCCCCCCCTTCTATCTATTTTATTTTAAGGGTGATGCTTTTAAATAAATACAATATACATTGCCTTACTTGATTGTGCTTCTCTTTGTTCTTGGCCTCGTCACCCCAGTCATAACCTTTAAAAAGGCTACAATGGCGAATCTAATATAAAAGACAAAATATTACTTTGATAGATTTAGGAGTGTATAATAGAATATTATGATATCATAATTATAATAGTTATTGTAAATAGTGTTACTATATTTGCATGAAGATATCATAGACAAAAAGATGAATCACTGGCCTTGTATTGATAAAAAGAAGGGGTTAGAGAAGGGGGAAGGAGGTAGAGATTAACCGGGAATCCTATGCTATTGTTTTGGTTACATGTACAGATAAGCAATCAGAGCTCTATGCAGTCGCAAGGCTGTATAGTCCACTCTGCGAGCCTCCCAGACCCTGCTGGAGGTCAGTACAATCCCCCAGGTAAGTGAAAAAGGCCCTGAGTCCCTACGGTACCGCAATTGCAGTAGTGCCGTTGAGGCACCCATTCCTTGGTCACTTACCTTAAGGGGAAATGGTCCATTTCCAGTTCCTCTGATGGGTTGCAAACCAGTGGTTTGGGAACCACTGCCCTAGGGGGAATAGACAAGGAGTGTACTGTATCCCCCAATAGCCTATGCTGCTGCTGCTGTTGTTGGTGGGGTATGTGGAGAGTAATAGTAATTAGGATGTACTGCAGTATTTGCATTCTGTTGCATTGTTCAGTTAATAAATGTGGCCCAGCTGAAATCGAGTTTATGCCTTTTGTGCTTATTGGGGAGTTACTGAGGAAAAGATGAGTTTTAAAAAGGGATTTGAAAGAAGTGAGTCAGGAAGCATCTCCCAGGCATCCTGATAAGCAGTTTCAAGTGTGAGGGGCATCAAGGGAGAAAGGGCCCAGTCCTGTCCAACTTTTCAGCACTGATGCAGCTGCAATCTTCCCTTACCTTGATGAGGCCTCCCTGATTGCCCACCACCACCACAGGATGCAGCATATGCCCCATTGGCATGGCTGCATCAGCACTGGAACGTTGGGAAGGATTGGGCCCAAAGTCATATAAGGGAGCAATGAGAGGAGAATCTCAAATTGTTCTTGTACATGTGAGGATTTGAATTTGTATGTTTTTGCTGAATGTTCATGTTGCATATTAAAGAAACATGCCCTGATCTGGAGTGAATAAACCTTGAAGTAAGCATTTTCCCTCCACAAATGCAGCTGGGCCTTCTTTAAAGTAAATATAACAGTATTTGTTGGCCAGAGTTGGTTTGTAGAAGGGCTCCTTCAACCCTCAAATCAGAGTTCAGAATTGCTTTGCCCTGGTTTGGGAACTTGAGTCAGTGACTCAGACTTGAGTTGTGAAAATGTGTGATTTTGGGTGACTCAGTGACTCATGAGTCACACGCATGAAAGACTCGAGTCAGGTCCCCCTGAAGGGGAACTTGTCCCCACATGTGCTACCTCAAGTCTGCCTATGTCTGGGTGTGCTTGCTTGCTGTTTTCAGGTGTGAAAAATCAGGTGTGAAAAACCTTGTAGGGCAGCATTCTGATGAGCGAGCAGCAGGGAGGTTCCATCTGGGAGGCAGGAAAGGATTAATGTTTTGCTTTTGCATTGGGTGGGAAGGTGGGAGTGGGTTTTTTGCCCATCTGTGATAGAAAGGAAGGAACAGATGATTGCAGGATGAGGAGCCAAGGGTGTTCTTGCCTTACAATTGGCTGCAGGAGCCCAGGGAAGGGGAAGGAGGTTTTTTCCCTCCCTCCCTGGATGAATGAGGGGAGAAGGTGGGGGTGGTGGCAGTTCCTAGCCATCCCAGAGAAATTCATGGCATGCCTCCAGCAGCTCATTGAATGACCACTGCAGCGGGACTACTTCTGAGTAGGGCTGCCAAGGATCAGGTCGCCCTTGTAAGCCCCACAGCTGCTGCGTGTGACCCTCCTCCCTCTTGCTGCTTCTCTCCTGGCTCTCTTGCAGTTCCTCCCACCCCTCCTGCCCTGTTTACACATGGGTGGGGACATCAGGGAAATGAGGAAAGAGAACTCTTTACTCACATGCTCCCCGGCAGCAGCCCTGTTTTTCTGTGGTGGACTTTTTAAAGGGGGTGCGGGTGACTCAACTCAAGACCTTTAGAGTAGGCGACTTGGAAAGCGCTCCTGTTATGACTCTTTTTGGAGTCAAGACATGGGGGGGCAGTGACTCAACTACTTGACTCGAATCAAGCCCCCCTAGATTTTCCCATCGGTGGCTTTGCCACTTCTGATGAAAAAGCTTCAAATAGAGTTTTCCCAATTTACTCTGAGGCATCATTTTACTTAATTATTCTTTTCCTTGTAGAAAGAGCAATACAGTCAAGTGCTTGTGTTTACCTAGCCAGATATGGTGAAAATGTTTGCTGTTTAACTCAGCTGGTTCTTAAGCAGTGCAAGAAAGAATGTACACTGCCACTGGAAAGAGTGAAGAAGTTTCAAGAGCAGGTCACATTGTCCCAGCATCCTAGAAATAGGACTTCCACTCTCCTTGACACCTGTATAAGACCACTCCAACTTGAAACCCTTCAGCAATTAATAATAATAATACTACAGGGGAAATATACCTGGCTCCAATGCATTATATTCTGAGCAGCTGTTCCAGCTGGTGTGTGAGCAACATATACATTTACTCGGCTCTGTAAAAAAAAAAAAAGAATGAGTAAAGACTTGGCTTCTGTATAACAAAGGGTGGTTCTCAGCAGACAGGAGCCATTGAATAAGTCCTCAGAAGAGTTATGCAGCTAAAGAAGAATGCTCAGGGCCAGGCCAGCTATGAAGTTCAAAACATTGTCTTAGGTGGCAGGCTAGGCCAAGTGGCAAGCTGACAGAAGGCACCCGGTTTCCCTTGCCTACCTATCACCATCCCCAGGTTGCTGCCCACCTGGTGGCCAGCCCCCTACTCTAATGATGATAGCTAGCTCTGCTGAATTTCTAGTGGTTGGCCAAAATAATCAGGAAAATGGTAGCTCCCAGCATTCCCTCTGCCAGCAATAAAAGAAGCAGCATTGGAGGTGGACATCATTTTCCAAGGTAAGTGAATCTCAAGGGGGCAGTTTACCTCTTCTTCTCCCTTCCTGTTCCACCACTATTTCCTGTTGTGGTAGGTGGAGAGAATGGTGACTACTAGTGGCAGTAGTATTCAAGCTCGGTGTCACAGAACAAAGTAAGCTCTCTTCATCCTCTTTGCATGCTCTTGGAGCACATGAGAAGAGAACAGGGTGCTGCACAAGCAGTACGTAATCCTGTACCCTCAGCCCACTAGCAGTGGTTAGGTAGCAGAGTTGGGGGGTGGGGGAAAGGCAGAACTGGAGAGGCGGTTCAGGCAACTGCTCCACCTGGGAATGCCCAGTGCTGAAAAATAACATTGCAGGTAAGATGTGAAACAAAAATCATATCTCTGTTGGCTCAGGATAAGCCTTTTCTTGGATTTACAAGTAGTTGATGTTGGAGTGACTGACTGGGGAAGAATTGCCAATGGCACACAAAAAATGTTTACTTGGTGCACACTTCTGAAACAGTGTGGAGTTCTATAATGTTAATGTTGTGTATGGAGCGGAAATAGCACTGGTTAATGGTACACATGAGAATGGGAAGTTACTATTAAAGCTTGATTCAATCATGGACTCAGTAGGAAGGCACTGTATTCTTGTTAACATCATGGAGACAAAGGGTGCAATCCTATCTGCGCTGGAACAGGCAAGCCAGGAGGCTTGCGCTGTATCCAGTGCAGGATAGTGGCCAGAGGCAGCTCAGCCAGAGGTAAGGGGAAACATTTTCCCTTATGCCTGGGTAAGGGCTGATGGCCCCTATGGGTCTCCTTGGACTTGCACCACCTTTTGAGGGGAGCAGTGCGGCTTGAAGCTGCTCCATTCTCCCTGTGAATGGGAGTTGGGATCCGGCATAACTGCCAGATCCCAGCCCGCCTCCCACTCCCTGCCTGCCCTCCCCCTGCCCAAAAATGCCTCCCTCACACCTACCTTTTCCACTTGCATTGGCCCAAAGTTGTGAATCGTATACTAAGGCCCAAATCCTAACCCACTTTCCAGCACTGGCATAGCTGTGCCCATGGGATGTGTGCTGCATCCTGCAGTTGGGGGGCACTCAGGGAGGCCTCCTCAAAGTAATGGAATGCTTGTTCCCTTAGCTTGGAACTACATTGCCCTTATGTTGGCACTGGAAAGTGGGTTAGGATTGCGCCCTAAGATGATGATACCCAATTAAACTTCCTTGATCGATGAGTATGACTTCCCTATAATAAGATTTGGTAATGCATTGGTATATAATAACTACTTAGTACCTCCGTTTCAGCAGAACCCACAATTATTTTAGTTTTTAAAAGGTTTATGGCATAATCCTAAACTAGGTTTATGCTGAGGGTGTTGCAAAAGCGCTGTAAAGCATTCTGCAACACTTGGTAAGCAAACAGTGATAATCGGAATGCTAATCCAGCCATCCTACCAGTGCTGGATCCAGATGGTACAACTGATAGAGCAGGTAAGCACCACTGGATAGTGCAGGGGCTGTGGGAGGGGTGTAACAAGGTGAGGGGAGGGTGTTGACAGGGGTGGGACTGGCAGTGCCAGTGTACGGTGAATCCTTTTCCCCCTCCTGGCCTTGAAAGTCTGACGTGGGGCTTATTAGACTTGCACTGGCCATTTGGCAGGTACAGATTTGAATACATGGATATATGGGTTTTACATGGGTAAGGGGACAAATTTCCCTTTGCCTCGAGGAGACTTCCAGACTTTGCTTGCCGGTGCTGGATGCAGCATGGGCAGCTCAGCCCCACTGCACCAGTGCTGGTTAGGATTGGCCTGTTAGCATCTTATCTAAGAATTTAGTTTATATATGTCCCAGTCCTCCAGGTGGCAGTTCTCCCAATCTGCTGCTGTGCCACTGTGGTACAACAGACACTGTGCCATCATTGTGTGCTATGCAGCCACAGGTGCAAATGGCTGGAGACTCTGTGTGCACCAGCAGCCCCTGGATGCCCCACCAAAGCAGATAATAAGGTGGAAGAGGGGGCAGATTGAGGGAAGATTGGGGCAGGAAGCTGACCAGACCAAGGGCAGTTTGGGGGCAGGAGGGGGAGGATCTCAGTTGCAGCAGCACACACTGGGATCCATACCCTTTTCCCAGCCCAGAACAGCCCCTTGAGGCTCCTTCGTGTAGGTCTGGGAGACCCATTGGTGGTCAGATGGCCTACTGGTAAGTAAAATAAAAATTACTGCTAAGTAAATATTTTTACTTTCCTCTCCTATGCTGCCTGGTTGCCCCCCCCCCCTGCCAAATCATTGGATACAGTGTATGATCCAACAGCACAGCTGTATCTTGTAGAATGATAGAGGGTAGGATTGTGGCATTAATCACTTAATGGAAGAAGGGGCATCACATTTATTTAGTATTAAGTTTAACTCAGATTCTCAGAAACCAGCTTCTGAGCATTCAAGTCTTCACTCTAGACCCAGGCACTGAGAGAAGCAAGTAAAGTATCACCAAATTTGCAGCTAACACAGTTGTGTTCAGAAGAAACTAACAATACAATCCTATCCTCAGCGTGTCTCCACATATAGTGATGAATGCACAGCTGGCATAATGTTGGAAAAATAATGTACTGGAAAAACAATATTGGAAAAACAATGTGCTTGGACTCCAGCACAACTCCACTAATGGAGAAGCCAAAATGAGGAGATTGGGGTGTGATGTGGAAAGGACATGCAAGCGACAAGGAGGGGCTGATGTACTCCATATCCTACCCCTCTTCAGATAATAAACATGCCCCCATATTGGAAAAATCCTACACCAATGACATAGCTACCAGCGAGACTTTGGCTCAGATGAGAGGCATGAGGCTATACCTCTCTGGTCTCTCAAAGGGGAACTCTGGTGATGGGAACCATGGTGAATGGACATTTGACACACATAGGGAGCACTTTGCACAGACAACCTCTTGTCCCTTATAACGTGTAAGGCAAGTTATTCTGTCAACACGTATCAGAATTCTTATTGCAGGGTCTTCCTCCGGAGGACCCTACATGCAAACACCCAACTGAAACCTCTCCTTCACCACCCCAACACGGGAAGTAAGTACAGTGAACCCTACACAGGTATGGGTGGGAAAGGAATTCTGGACTAGGCTCTGTGGCTTTGCAAACTCCATGGAAGAAAGAGAACCAGCTGGTGAAACCAGACCTCACAGGCACGTCTTACTTGGCTGTCTGTTGGATAACTTGCAACTGCACAACAGCCCTGCTGAGAGGAGATGTTTGGCAATACTACTTGTGTGTTTCTCTTTCAGATGATGCTCCATCACTGATACTGTTCAATAAAAACCTTGGCTGGATGACACTTGTTGTTACTTTGTTAACAGATAGGAATTCCTTCTTCCTACCCTAGTTGTTCATTACCTAAGCTGACCTTAGGGTAGGACGCTATGGGGGAAAGCTCTCTGCTCCCAAAGTTTGCAACTTCCTTGCTTCTTGACCTTTTGGGCTCAGAAGGGAAGAACACACCTTACTGAACAGGAGTTTCCTGTTCTCTGCTGCCATGTATATGGTGCAGGGAACAGGAGGCACTTCAGTGGCTGCCTTTGTTGGGGCTGACTGGATGTGGAGATTGCCTCCTTAGTCATCACACTAATCACACACACACACACACACACACACACACACACACACACACACACACACACACACACAGTGTGCTGATGTCAGGGCAATGCCACAGTGATGTCACAGCTATGATATACTGATGATGAGCCAACATCATGCTGATGATGCGTTGATATCAGGATGCCACTCTATAGATAGGCTATGGGCCCAATCCTATCCAATCTTCCAGTGCCGGTACTGCTGCGCCTATGGGGTATGCACTGCTTCCTGTATTGGGGATGCAGTCAAGAGGCCTCCTCGAAGTATGGGAACATTTGTTCCCTTACCTTGGGCCTGCGTTGTGGCTGCACCGGAGTTGGAAAGTTGGATAGATTTGGACCCTCTAGATGGTGTTACTGGGCAGAGCTGTGCCAGTGTTAATTTGCCAGGACAAACTTTGCATTTTGCCCTTGTTGTGCCAGTGTTGATGTGGCATCAGTGTGGCATTGCCAAGAGGGGTTTAGGCTATGATGGACACCATGAAGGCCAAATTCAAAGCAAATGTGATGATGATTTTTTTTTTTTCTCAAAATTGTCCTTATCTCATAACAAAGTGTGTCAAGGTGATTTTTTTCTTCTTAATTCTGGAACCTCTCACATATTCTCTGGACCTCCTTCAAGCACTTCTGTTGGGCCACTGTGAGATACAGGAAGCTAGACCGGATGGGCCTTTGGCCTGATCCAGCAAGGCTCTTCTTATGTTAATTACCCCCTACGGATTCAGGTAAATAATTCAGGTAAAGAATCTTGGTCTTAGAATGAATCCTTGATGGTTATAAAGGCAGCTGAACACAAGAGGGAGTTGTTGATTCTCTGGAATTAACTTCCCACCATTCGAGAATCAACAGCTCCCTCTTCCCAATTTGTCTCAGTTGACTATTTATTTTCCCAATTGTCTAAGACCGAGATTCTTTACCTGAATTCTTTACCTGAATCTGTAGGGGGTAATTAACATAAGAAGAGCCTTGCTGGATCAGGCCAAAGGCCCATCCAGTCATCAGCATTACAGCTCATTCCTAGGAATATACGATTCGTATGGCTTATCCCTTTGTTTACCTTCGCATGTATGCCATCCCCCATTCCTGGCTACCCAGCCAGCATGCCAGGACCCAGCAGTCCTGGCCAGCACGCCAGCTGCATAAAGCAAACAAAAACCCAGTAAAGGGGAAACCTATTGCCCATTCACAATGCCAGTCCAGAGTAGGCAAAAAAATCCAACTTTCCAACTCCGGTGCAGCTGCAACACAGGCCCAAGGTAAGGGAAAAAAAATAAAATAATAATAATAAATAATAATAATAAACTTTATTTATATCCTGCCCTTCTCCCTAAAGGGACCCAGGGCAGCTGGTTTTATCTCTCAAGGTTTTATCTCTCTAGCCAGCTGCCTTCACCCTTCAGGATTGGCAAGAATAAGCTACCTTGAACTAGGACTGGGTGTTGCTTTGGGCCAGTATATGATGCCCATTAGAGTTGGGGGAGGTAGATGGCTAGTGCCTTCCCCCAAAAACCAGTTGCTAGACTGCTGGGGGTGGTATAGTCAGGTTTGTCCCCTGCTGCAGGTTCCATCAGTGTTTTCAATAAAATAAATTAACCCAAGGCTCTGTCTTGCATGCTTTCTCTGGGGGGTGTACCTGTAATTGCAAATGAACACTGACTTTTTCCAAATATATTTGGTTTTGTAAGTGTACATATGTGTATGTATGTTTAGCTCAATAGGGCTTGACTTGTTCCATTTACATACTGTTATACAAAAAATGAACATCTTAAATCCCAGTTACCAATTCAGGTACAGCCTATTTATCCAAGGATTTTTTATATGTGGATTTGTCTCAACTGGGGCAGGGTACTGAATGTCACACACACCTTTGCCTTGCACTGTCATCTCACTCTGTTTTCAGGCAGCCCAAAACACTGCAAAAAGGCTCCCCCTCCCCCAGGCAGGGAATAGCCCTGGAAGAGGTTCCCCTGGCAAAGGAACAGTAACACTCTTGGAGCCCCTGAGGCACCCAAGGCTGAAGAGGGGGCAAGAACATCTGTAGCCAGAACATGTGCAGGGAGGTGGAGGTGGAGCTCTCTCTCTCTCTCTCTCTCTCTCTCACACACACACACACACACACACACACACACACACACACACACACACACACACACACACACACACACACACACACACACACACACACGAAGGTGACTTAGCAATGGAGGGGATTGCTTTAAAAGAGAAGAGGGGATTGCTTTAATGAACCCAGGGAGTGTTTGCTGAATTCCCTCCCCCCCCCAGATGGTGCAGGCTATCACAAAGCCTTCCCACCAAGCAAAGCATGCTATTTACAGCCCAATCCTCTCCACAGTTTCCTAGGAGTAAGCCCCATTGACTGGAATGGGGCTTACTTCCGAATAGAAACTCATAGGGCTGGACTCTTAAAAGATCTGCATCCCACCTGTGAAAGAAACTGGGCAGCTGGCAATGGGGAGGGCTCAGGAGGGGGAGGCAGAAGGGGGAGGAGAGGGGATTGCTTTAAAAAACCCAGGGAGTGTTTGTATAATTCCCCCCCCCCCCATGATGCAGGCTCTTGGGAAGCCTTGGAGAGACAGGTGAGCAGATTGCCAGAGTACAAGTCCCAGAATGCTCCGGGGCAGAGGGGTTTCCATGATGGTGGTTGGGAGGGTTGCAGGAGCAGCAGCAGCAGCAAAGAGGAGGAGGAGAAGAACCTGCAGTGCTGTTGGGAGGCTGCCTGGGACACAGAGGCTTCCCAAGCAAGCTCACCATTCCAACTGTGAAAGAAGCAGGACAGCTGGCAACAGGAGGGCTGAGTGCAGAGGGGAGGGAATTGAGAACAGCTGCCTTAGTTTCCTTCCAACCGGAAGTGTCAGGCTGCAGCCTATGTGCTCTATGGACTCTAACTCTATAGACTTAGCACAATGGTGAGTCTATAGAGTTAGATTAAATACTGATTAATATTTTTTGTTAATCGTGCTGAGTCACGGAACGGAACTAACGCAGATAAATAGGCTCAACCTGTATCCACAAATTGTTCACTCATGGTTTTATCTCAACAATAAAACTCAACTTTTAAAACTTTTATCTCAAAACTCATGGTTTTATCTCTTATGAGAAGAGCCCTTTCAATTAAAGGAAAAACGTCACGGAACGGAATTAACACGGATAAATAGGCTCTACCTGTACATCAGACCACACTTACCATATTCAGATTTTTTGCATTATATCCACCAATAAAGAAGATAGCATTTCCACAGATCTTATTGAAGAGTCTGAAGCCACAGAATGGAACAATAATCTTTTTGAGTACTCGATTCTGGGGAAAGAATTCTTTTTCGCCAATCAGTTTCTGTAAAATGCAAAGGGATTGGTCAAATTTGTGCCTTTCCTTCAATCACTTATGCTTTTGCCCTAGATGGAGCAGGTTGATCACAATTTCAGCATGTAGCACAGGTGTGTCAAACATAAGACCTGAGTCAAAAATGTGTCACCTGGAAGCCATTTGTCTGGTTCACATTATAATTGGGTCCTTCCAATATGACAATTGGGTTCTCTCATATCTTGAAAGTATGGACAAGATTTGCTCATTTTCTCTTCTGCCCTTTGCGGCTAATGAGTTTCTGTGTGAGAACAAAGTGCTTTTTTTCTGGTCATCATCTGCTTAATGATGTCACTTTCTGCTTAATGATGTCACTTTCAGCCCTCAGCAGGCACCATGAATGCTAACTTCGGCCCTCTGTATGAAATGAGTTTGACACCCCTGGACACTTTTCCTACATTACCTCAGTAACTCTTACAGGCCTGTAAAGTATGCTAGGGTTATTATCTTCATCTCCATACTAACAGCAAATTCAGGTGGTTCTGTGCTTCTTAGTTCATATAAGAAACAGAACTGCCCATGGATAACATAGTGGTTGGCATGCTCAGAGGATTCCCATGGTATGCAAAAGTAGATACACTTGTGAATCAGAAGAAACAGAAGTCCCATTCCTTAGAGTTCTCATTTATTTGGAAATGAATGCAGTCAACTAAGAGCCCAATCCTGTGCTCGACGGCACAGCTCTTTGCCGCTGAGCACTGTTGCAAAAGTTTGCGAGCCTCACCGCTGGGCTCCCACCCATGCTAGCCCTGTGCTGGCTGGCACAGCCACGGAATGGTAAGCGGAGGTGGGGACGGGGAGGAGGTGTTTCAGGGACGGGGGAGGCCAGCAGGGGGCGGAGAGAGGGCGGGGGAGGCGTGCCGGGGGATGGAGGGAGGCATGCCAGGGAGAGGGAGGGAGGCGGGTCTGCGGAGCTCTACTCCACAGGATCCAAGGCGCTCAAGGAGGGCTCCATGCCCTACACGAGCACCTTTTCTTTACCGCCGACCTTTCAGCTACCTGTCAACCCCCCATTGCGGGGCTGCTTACCTTACCTGGGAGAAGGGAACGAAAGTCCCCTTCTCCCGAGGCACCTCCTGCGTTAGCCCAGGGCGCACAGGATCCGGCGGCAGTCCTTCTTGGTGCCACCGAGCCTGGGCAACCCGGGCAGCTCAGGATTAGGCTGCCCGGCTGCACTCCTACACTGACTTGCTTGAGAGTAAGCCCCAATGAACTCAGTGGGACTTATCTCTGAATAGACATGCATAGGATGATGCTGTAAGTGAATTTCATTCTGTTCACTTTTTTATTTGTTTCAATTCGTTCCCTTAACAATTATGACAAATGAGAGTAGAGATGTGCATGGTTGGTCAGAAGTGAACATACTTATTACAAGTTTTGCACTGAGTCCAGACTCCAGCTCTTGGGCCATCTTGTCCAACACTAGCAGTCCCATGGTCTCAAGCATCTGTCCCACTGCCTGCTAACTGATCTTTTGTCTCAAGAAAGTGACGTCTAAATTCAAATGTATTCACACTTGTTCAAATCAATAAATGCATAGTAATATAAACATTTATCAATCAATTCACTTGAGACACTGCCTAACAGATTCTTGACGTCTGAGGGGAAAAAAGAAAGAAATCAAAATTTGAAATCAATGAATATACTTTTTGTAATAATAATGGCCTGTGTTTATAATAAAAAACTCCACTAGCAGCCCAGTTCTACCCTCTGTTGGCCCAGAATGTGCAGCACTGCTGGCAGAATGTGTGCCGCATGCTATGGGCTGGCAGGAGAGGCAAGTAAAGAACATTTTTGCTTACCTCTCAGTAGGCTCCTTGGTCTCTAATGGGTCTCCTCAGACCCACACTTAGCCCCATTTGTCTCCCTTACTGTCACCATTATACACCATGGATTTACTCCTGCTAAACAGCAGGCATAGATCTATGGTGGCAATGGAGGCTTTCCCCAGGGGAAGTGAGCAAGCATTCACTTATACTGGGGAGACCTTTCCAATTGACTTCCCTCCTGCAGATACAGAGCATGCTCCATTGGCACAGCTACTTCAATGGGGAGGGGTTTGGGTATGATTGGGATGTATGTTATCGATATCTTCTTACACACCATTCCAGGATTATAAAAACTTTAGTTGACAAAAACAAAACAAAACAAAAACCACTCCTTGCAAATTCACTTATGGCTAAACTAGTCATTGTGCTAAGTTTGTCTTTGGCTCTATTGCTCTTTTTTTTTTTTCAAGGATCTCTCTCTCTCTCTCTCTCTCTCTCTCTCTCTCTCACACACACACACACACACACACACACACACACACACACACACACACACACACACACACACACACAGCTAACAAGCTCCCATTGGCACCAAATGCAAATGTCTTCATTATATGTACCCTGACACACACCTATATAGATGCCAGTGAAATTTAGAAGGTTCAGCAAGTTTTATTTACCCACCCATTTGAATGATTAGTATAAGAGCAGACACAAAACTTACCCTGAGCCCTTTTTCTGGAAGATGCAGCAATCTCATGATAGGGCTTTTAGCATACTTGATTCTAGTCACAGGAGCTAAGGCGAAAAACATTTTGATCTTCTTAGCCAACTCTGGCATTGTCGAAAACGCTATAAATGCTAGAAAAATTTTAAAAAGAGCCAGTTAACAATCACTGCCAGATTAAACAGCATTAAAATGGATCACAAGTGTTGCCTCCCTTCATCTTGAACTTACACAGCAACCATTTCAATACGCGGTTTGTTAGGGAAGTATGCCTGTAGGTTTGCTTTGAAATGTCTGTCCTTGTCACTGAATATCAGCTCTTTTCTCACCCTGCATATGAGAAGCCTCCCACCTATATTTATTTAAAAGATTTATACACTGCTTTTTCCAAAGCTCAAAGCACGTCATCTCTAATTTCCAGTGCTTAATGAAAATGCGAGCCCTGCACAAACTATGTCATTTCAACCCTTCTAGAAACATTTTCAATGCTTCTCAAGGTATTTTGAAAAAGCTTTCTTACCTCCCATTATGACTGAGACAGATTTACCCCACATGGAATCCTTACAGTCTAATCCTATGGTTTTCCCTGCCTAGCTGCATCAAAACTAGTTGTGCTGCATTCTATGGTGGGAGGATAGTTCAGAAGGCTTCAGATCAGAAGGTTTCCCCTTCTATAAGTTTCCTGATCGCGAATGGGTCTCCTCAGACCCGTGCTAGCTTTTTAACTAGCACAAGTCTGAGGAGAAAAAGGGGGTGTGCAAGCTGCTACCTGACAAGAAAACACCAAGAGGCAGGAGGGAGTACCACCAGATGTGAGCAACTGGCACCAGATGCCATCTCCTCCAGAGCTTAGAGGACATGCCCCCTTTGTCTCTTCGGAGTTGCACCAGTTAAAGAGCTGGCACATGTCCAAGGAGAGCCAATGGAGAACAAGGGGCTTATGGGTGGTTCAGGGGAGTGCTGAGGCAGAGGGTGAGGATCAGAATGAATGGGTGGATCTCAGAGGCAAAAGTGCACACCGGCTCCTAACCATGTCATGTGAATGTTCCTCTCCCCCCTCCCCAAACTCAATGTAAATCCTTTCTGTTCTTGCACAATTCTGTTGTTCTTGTGGTCCAAGTGCTCCATCTAAGGACCAGATGAAGTAATAACCCCTATTAAATTGCAGTTCTTTACAAATTGGGTTTTTTGGGGGGGGGGAGTAAAGTGTGCTGGATGGGGAATAGAGTTGTAACATTTGCAGTTTGAATAAAATCTTGGGGAACGATTTGTACTTTATTGTAAAAAGGGAATTTGGAAATGAGAAGTGCAAAGCATTTCTGCGAAGTCATTGCTTTTGGACTTATTGTCTTTTTCAGTCTCCTGATTTGAGGGAGCTTTCTGTAGCTGGGTAGGACTGATTTATTATCAGGATAAGGTTCAGTGTGTGTGTGTGGGGGGTCACGCTGGGGACCTTGTGCAATAGTTTACTGTTCAAAGGCCATGGCCACAAGCAGAGTTCTCCTAGCCAGGCAGCCTAGTCCTGAACTGCCCAGTGCACAGGGCTCCGGTGGTGCAAAAATGGCTATTCTGAGGTAGCTGCCAATGGTTCCTTGGGGGAAGGAGACTTGTGTCCCCTTCCCTAGGTAATGGAAGTAGCCTCACAATGGGACTACTTAATGGCTCTTTAGCTGAGCTGAGCTGAGCTGCACTGGTCCTACCCTCCTTCCACCCTGTTCCCCTCCATTCCTTTTCCCACCCTCTGCCTGCCCTGGTATGCCTTCCCCCACCCCGACATACCCCCACCCCGATGTACCTCTCTGCTGCCTGGTGCTTTGGACGGAATCCTGGGCAACAGACCATAGGCCCAGTGCCGGAGCTGGCCCAGCACAGGCTCGCGCTGGGCAAGCTGTGGTGCTCAGCCCTCAGTAAGGTTTGCAATAAGACTCACTGTCAGTTTATGACAGTGAGCACCAGTGGTGAGCTGACACGCTGAGTTCAGGATTGGGCCGAGTCTGCAGAATTTAGATGGGTCATGATTGGACTGGCATTTCTATAAAAATAGGTGCCTAAGTCCCCTTTGTTTCTTAATTTTCTTTGTCTGCAGAATTTAGATGGGTCATGATTGGACTGGCATTTCTATAAAAATAGGTGCCTAAGTCCCCTTTGTTTCTTAATTTTCCATCTAGGTGGATCATGTGAAAATGTTGCAGAAGATTTTCCACTGACTGAACTTCTGCTGACTTTTGTCTTTGAGCTTAGCTGCAGTTTGAATGTAAGTGTCAGAGAGGGCTGTTTAGATAGATGTTGTTACCTTCTATGTGCTATATGGGCAAGTCTTGTTTTTGCCTGAATTCACCTTTCTAAGCATATTGTTTCTAAAAAGTTCTGTTTATTTGAAGACCTTGTTATTTGTCTCTGAATGGGAGAGAAGAGTGCTCAACAGGCAGCACAATCCCATCCCCCCCCAAGCCAGCTCATGTCCCTTGTGCTGGCTCCTAAGTGTTGTGAACATGCCATAAAACACATTTGTGGCTACTGAGGAACAGGCTGGGCCAGTGCGTGGACATGTGCTTGCCCAGTGGAGCCAGAGTTGTGCCATGACAGCCTGAGTCTGTACTGGCATGAGTGGACCAGCACAGGGGTGGGAGAGGGCAGAGGAAGGGAGGAATGGAGGCAGGGAGGGGTTATTTCTGGGCGAGGGCAGAGTGGCCAGGGGGGCAGATCGGGCCCGAGGGGGGGGGGGCGCTGACCGCAGCAGTGAATGCTGGATTCCAATTCCTGTCTCCAGCCTGAGTGGTATTATTCAGGCTGCTCAGATTTGTGCCCACAAAATTGCAGGTGAAGATCCGAGTAGCCTCATGGGGCTGCCTGGGGCGTTGCTCAGGGCAGGACGATTGAACTCCCCTTACTCCAAGTTGCACCCTGGGCCACACCAAACATGCACTGGATACAGCACAGGCCAGCTGACCTGCCTGTTCCAGTGCAGGTTAGGATTATGCCTTCAATTTAATCCTTGGACTGTCGGTCCTGCTACTGAATAATTATTGTTGGCAAAGTGGGTGTTAGGGTCGCTGGATACACCTTACACTCCAGGAAGTCTGCAGAGAAGGAAAGGACTCCCCGGCTCCCTTGGGGGAAGTTCCTACTCTGGTATAACTTCTGGTAGTGCTACTGATTAGCACTGGAAAGGCTAATCTTCCCTGGATTGGTGTAGCAGGCCTGGTATTTTATCCCTCCACAAATTGGTCCACTTTGAGGGAAAGTAGGCTTTGTGGGATGGGGTTGCATTTGGCTGAGAGAACTCAGAAGATTCTGTATGAGTGCTTTCAGCTGAAGCAGATGATAAAACAGCGGTGTGAAGGAGTAATAAATAAATCACCCCCATGGTTTCTGTCATAATCCCCCATTTTCCATCCTATCCTCCCTCTGCTCATCACATATGCATAGCTGGCATGGTTCCAAGGAAGCCCATAGGTAACCAGAAGACCTACCAAGGAGAAAGTTAAAAAGTTGTAATTACCTCTCATTGGTCATCTGATTGCCCTCCCACCATAGCATGCAGCACATGCTCTGTTGGCGGGACTGCATGCTATAGTGTGGTGGGGGATAGGATTGGTTGTTAATTTGGCATTTTTTCTCAGTAATATTCAAAAGACCCAGGTTTTTAACTGCTGAAACTATCTACATTGAATAGTTGTTAAGAGTTATTTGCACAGTGTTACAAAGATGATTTCATTACATGTTAGTATATTTTCAAAGAAACATACCTATTGCAGTACCCTGTGAGTGGCCAATATAGTATATCTGTTGTTGTCCTGTCTCCTGCAGAATGAAGTTGACCACAGCTGGAAGATCATACTTGGCCATATCATCAAAACTACAGAAGGAAAGGAGCAACACATTGAATGGACACCATAAATACCGGTGTCAGCTAAGAAAAGACAACATTGTCCATCCCTTTGCATAAATGTGTATTTGGCCTGATTTCAAGTCTTCGTGTCCAACTTTTTTGTGGACCTTTTTCTAGGTCTCTGGCCTAGAAAGGTTGCTTGTAAATTTGAATTATTTTTTTTTCAAAATCACCTTGAATTTTCCAATCACCTTGTTAAATAGAAATCTCATACAATAGCAGTATTTTCTTGGATGCAGTTAATTGTGCAGTGTTTCCTGATTGGGCTAGAAAGTGAGTCCTTAAAGCTTCACCACACAAGCTTGGAGAGAGCAGCCCCACTCTACCTCAGAGCTTCCCACGTCGCCCCTTCGAATGGATACAGCATGCACCAGCTGTGGGGAGGATAAGATTGGGCTGTAAAACTGCCATTAAGATGCATGGTAAACTATGATCTTCCATTAATGATGGGTGATATTATGTTTCCCAGGCTCAATTAGCCTAACTCAAGCTAGGGAAAACAAGCTGGCAATAGTGGTAGGGATGGAGGTCTTTCCCTGCCACCTGGAACACTCCAGAAGCATAATTGGGCAAAGGGATCTTGGGCAATGTCATTTTCCCAGGGCGCCTGATGTCCATGGTATAGACATGGTGCATGGGATATAGTTCTAGCAGCATTCCTGGCTATAGAGAAGAGAGGCAAAAAAGAGAACAAACTGTCTCCTATCCGGCGGCCCTTGCAGAAGTCTTCATGGCAGGTGCACAACAGTCAGGTGAGAGGGGGAACTGAATTAGGAAGGAGCAAGAGTGCCTCTCCAGCTCCGAATACAATGGCACTTAGTTCAAAATACAGGCACATATTACAAGCATATCAAATTCTTATTCCATATTGAATAATTATAACTTTCAGCAACATCTTCACCTTCCACCTTAAGTGAATTTAGCAGTTCTTAAAAAAAGAGGGAAAGAAACCAAGTATTACTATGCTATACTGTTACTTTTAACCTATACTGAATTTCAACAAATGAGAAAAATGGCCTATTAAAAAAAATTGGGTGCTCAATAATAACTAGACAATTGGAAAGTGTGATAGAAAGACAAGTTTAAAGGTCTTCAGTGTTGCCCCCATTAATCTCTGTAATCCTCTTGTAAAATGACAAAGTCTGCAATAAGTAAATAGACCTGAAAGCCCAAAATTCTTCTTGCTGTACAGACAGAGTCTGATGATTTCTGGACCAGATGTTTCCTCTGCTGTTTCCAATCCAAACATCATAACCAGCATCTGCAAGGATGAAGCCCAAACTGTTGTTGGCCAAGTTAGAGATCCAATGGCTTCCATCTCCCAGCAAGCCATGCTGGAGAAACACTACAGGTTTCAAAACTGATGAAGGAACAGAACATTTTATTTTGTTATTAAGTGCACATGGTCTCTCTCTCTCTCTCTCTCTCTCTCTCTCTCTCTCTCTCACTCACTCACTTTTCAGAGTACAGTGATAGGGTATGACTTTGAGTCTCAAGATGTCGTATTTTTAAAAATGAAGTAGCAAATGTCATTATGAAACCTTTCTAATATTTCTTCTTGAAGATATCTTATTTAGGGCACAATCCTATGCATGTCTAATCAATAGTAAGTCCTTGTGTTTGCTGTAGCTTATTCTCAGGAAAGTGTGGATAGGATTGCAGCCTTACTTGGATAAGTTGCTAGTCCCTATGGAACTGAAATAAAATCTAAAATTCAGGGCAATTCAGGTAAGCATTTATTAGTGTCGTTGATTTCAATGAGAGAGATTTGAACATTTGTAATTCTTGCACTGAATTTCATGGAGATGTGCAGGGCAATCCTATCTTGTGCTGGAACAGGCAGGCCAGGAGGCCTGTGCTGTATCCAATGCAAGATAGGGGCCCAAAGTGGCTCAGCCAGAGGTAAGGGAAAACTCTTCTCCTTATCCCTGGGTAAGCCACTGCAGCCCCAGTGGGTCTCCTTGGACTGGTGCCACCTCAGGCGCAGTTTGGATTGTGCCCTAAACCAGCAAGGTGCAGTTTGGATTGGCTGGATTAAGCCATTTGATTTTCTGTCTGGAAAGCTAAATTGATATCAGTGCTCTTCAGTTTGTTACTGAATTTTGGATTTATGTACTATTTTTTCCAGTGCAGATAGTGAGGGGTCAGTTCACCAGTAGCCAAGAATATGATTCCCCCAGCACTACAACGAGCAAGGTCAAAGTTATAATCTTGGTTAAATTATAATCGTTGTTAATCTATGTTCAGATGTAATTTTAGAAGCAGTTTGCTGCACTGGCATTTTTAAATATGCTTCAGTTTTTCAGCTTTAGTTCAAAATCTGCATGTTGACGTTAAAGGGACAATTAGACGTAACACATAACAAGGGCTCCAAGCATATTCAGAACACCCTGGGCCTATCTTCACAGTTGAACAGACATTTCTGAATCAAGCTTTGGATGAAATGCATCTGTTTAGTCTCTCCCACTTTTTATATTGTATCTGCCTTTTTCTGACTTTGCATCATATTCATAAATCATACCTGAGCTCCCATTACTCTTGAAGCCATGTGGGATTCTGTTAATGCCAAGAATATAGCCATCTTCAGTCACCACTTTATATTCCTCAGAGGGGTAGCCTTTGGAGGAAATAAGCTCACTCTGCATGAAAAAAGCAAATGTTTTATCTTGCAGGATACTACAACTACATCTCATCTGGACTTCAGAAGAGATGTAAAAGGCGTATGCAACAATGTTAGGAATTGAATAGGGAGGAACAGTGAACATAGGAAGCGATGACACCCTGCAGTGCTGCAGCCTTCCCATTTGAATCAATGGCCCTTAGCATCATCATGATTAGAAAGAGCCATGCCTCACCCCATCTAGGGAGAAGCTGTAGCTGACCTTCTGGCATGTCTGCTAAGAAACCAAGATGGAATGAGGAGAGTCCGTGCACATTTGGAAAGGGAGGTCACAGGCAACAGTCCTTCCTTTGGCAGGCTAAGTTTAAGTCACAGCCATGGTGACCAGATGCAGTAGTGGACCTATCGCTGGGTGAATGGGGCAAATGCCTTGGCACTGACCCCGTGTGATGCTAGGACCACAAGAGAAGCCTCACTGAGACTTCCAACATGGTCAGAAACTGCACTTCCAGTTTTCCAGAAGTACAGTTTAAGACCGCGGGGAAGCCTCAGAATGCTTCCCCAGCCGGTCTGAAAGTTGCACAAGGCTCTGTCACACTGGAGGTGGTTTTGTGGGGGGGGGGGGATCTTGTGGTGGGGCATCACAAACCTTTGCCCCAGGAGCAGGGCAGGATAAGCACTGACCAGATGACTTCTTTTTCCAAGACACGTCTTTTTTAGCCTTGTGTCCTGGAAAAGAACTTAAATGTCCTTGTTTTCCTGTGAGCAGGACCCTGCAGCCAGCACATAGCTTTCTTGTAATTAATAAATTATATGTACTAAATTATATGCACTGTAGTTTTAAATTTAATAAGTAATATAGTGTTGAAATTAACCTCATGAAATCAATATACAAGTGTTTTTAGCTTTTATTTTGTCATGTCCTACATTTTTTTATTTTTATTTTTTTTAAAGTATTTCTATACCGCCTTTCTTGGTCATCAGATTTCTCCTCAGACTTTAATTCAAGATGGTTTACATAGGCAGGCAATACTAAATCCCAATAGGGGTTTTTACAATTGAAGAAGGTTCTGTCTTTCAAGAACCACAACATTTCAGATGGATCTTTTATGATCACATTCTGGCCTCCATTTTCCTCCCACACAGGCTGACAGTGGCCAAAGAGCAGGTGGAATAACTCAGCATAACTCGGCTAGGCTTGTCAGCTGCTTCAAGGTCTCACCGTTCACTGTGCCTGTGGCCTCGAACTAGCGACCTTTGGATGTTATCTTCAGGCAAACGGAGGCTCTACCCTCTAGACCAGACCTCCTCCCCATTTTTCTTGAATATCCTACAATTTAGGGTGCCTTTTCCTTTTTCATGGTTATGACATCTGGTCATCCTGGTCACAGCATCCTTGATAATGTTCTCAGGAAGTGAGCAGGGATAGCAGAAGGCAATGGAAAGGGAAATATCTATTCAGTCAGTCTTTCAAAACCTCTTTACTACCACATGCAGATCCTTGCAGAGGTTCTCCATGTCCTCATCAAATAGACTGGTGCTTGGTATGGATGTCCCAGGAAGTGTCATGAATTTAGAAGAGGGCTGACTGTAAAATGGATTAGCAACATTTGACCGGGGAGTTCAAGTATTGTGACAGTGACAATGACATACATCCCATCAATGCTAAATGAATTCCAAGAGGCAACTTACAATATTCATAAATGCTTCTGGATCTGTAGCTCGTTTTGATAGTATTTTTGAATAAGCAAATCCGTGGATCAGACATGTTGCAATGAACAATGGCCACAAATTGTTCCTGAGTAACAAAGTATATGGATAATTAATAATAATGTCATTTGCTTACATTTGCACATGCCATTTACTCATTCTCATAAGCCATATGGAAATGTATTGTTTTAGTGGTCTCTGTTTTAGTTATACCATGAAGGTCCTCTAATAGTGTGATTCTATACATATTTCCTCAGGAGAAAATCTCAATGGGGCTTGCTCCCAGTAAGCATGCATAGGATTGTAGCCTCAATGGCTCAAAGCCAAATGTCACATCACGCCAAGCATGTGCTTGTCAATCATGTAGTTGCTTTGTCACCTAAATAGCAGCCATGGGGGAGAGGGCCCCCCAGATTGGGACCCAGATTGGGACCCAGATTGGCCCCCAGATTGGCCCCACAGAATGGAGAAGAGCTTTATCCCTTTGTCCCAAGGTGGGCACAATCCAAATCCTCCGTCCCGACCTGACAGTTGCTATTTTCCTTTGGAGGGAAGCTCCAGTTGGTCTTCTGAGGTAGAAGCAAGCAGAGGTAAGTGTGCTAGAGCAGTGGTTCCCAGTGTTGTTTTTTTTCACTTGTGCACCCCTTGGCAGCTCATTTCCATAAATTTAAACCCTTGCTAATTGGGTAAGAGGCACTTTTTCAAGTGGGTGCTCCTCTTTTTTTAGCAGGGGGAGAGTAACTGGCCACCTCACCCCAGCAGTGTCTGTTCTAGTGGCTGTCTGCTGGTATTCTTTTGCATCTTTTTAGATTGTGAGCCCTTTTGGGACAGGGAGCCATTTAGTTATTTGATTTTTCTCTGTAAACCACTTTGTGAACTTTTAGTTGAAAAGCGGTATATAAATACTGTTAATAATAATAATAATAATAATAATAATAATTGTAGCCCTCCTATTAGCAAAGTGTTTGTAATTAATATAGTTGCTGTTCTTTCAAATTTATATATTTTCAATTACTGATCCATATCTGATAATGCACAATTTGATGACCAAAAGCTAGCAGTTGGTGGGGCTTTTGCAGCCAGCTAGCTGCCTTCCTTCCTGCTATGCTAGCCCAAGATTTGTTCTGCCATTATTCAATTCTTTTTCAAGTACCCACAAAGGTCCTTGCAAGTACCCCTGGGGGTACAAATACCCCAGCTTGGGAACCACTGTGCTAGAGCATCACTTCAGGCAGGACACAAACACCAAATGGAACTCCTGGAACTTTTCTCATCCTGTAGAGGCTGGTGGAGCAGTAGGAGGCCTTTCACAAGGTAGTGCAGTGGCGTCGCTAGGGAATGCAGGTGGTGCGGGCCACACTGGGTGATGCGCACTGGGCAGGTGACATGCTAAAATCGCAGTGGTTAGGAGTAAACCCATCATGTTATATACTGTTGGATGTGGAATTTCCAGCAGAACACAATGGAAAAAAACCAGAGTGAAATATCTCCTTTGTATCAAAAGTTATGGCCAAAAAACCAGAGAACAAAAAATGCATGAAGCCCTATTGAAAGTGAAACTGAGCTGTATTGCGCATGTACCTGCGAGTAGGTGATCAGGTCAGCCAAAGGAGAATGGGAAGCCACCAGAATAGTCTTGATCTGATGGAACTGGAGCTCAGCAAATGCTCCAGAAGGCAGCCCCCCCCCCCACTAAAAAGGATCAAAACAGAGGCTTCAATTGAAAAGGTGAACCTTTCTGAGACTTGCAAAGCCAGGTGGATCCTGACAGTGATCTTGTTTAAACAGAAGTTCTTAAATTGAACTGGGCACTGGGTAGGGCTGAAAACCTTACTGGTTTTGGAGGCAGGGTGTCACTGCAGGCAGGCTACAGAGGAATTTCACTTGGTGGAACAGGGCTGGCTTCTGCTTATTTAATTACTTGTTTTACTTTAATTATTTATACTTATTTATTTTAATTTGCCTGATGATGTCATCTCCACCATGACATCACTTCTGGTGGGTCTTGGACAGATTTTTATTCTAAAAAGTGGGTCCCAGTGCTAAACATTTGAGAACTGCTGCAATAAGGTGTTAGTAAGTTGACACCCTGGGGGCTGGTGTAACACCACTAGTGACCAAAATCACTAAAATCACAGTTTGGAGGAATAATACCAGCATGTTATACATTAATCAATGTGTCATTTCACGCAAAATGTGTTCTATCTTTGTTCCATCAAAAGGTACGGCCAAAAAACCAGTGGGGGTGGAGTGATGGTACATCACCATGCACACCACCTGGAGTGTTGCCCCGCCCATTGCATGGCGGGGTGATGTGCTGGCATCCTGCACTGGGTGACGCGAACCCTAGTGACGCCACTGAGGTAGTGTTATAGAAATTGAAGGCCCAGCGTAGTATTGTGACTATTGGTGCCCTTGAGGTGGCTCATTCTGTGCATTAAATTTGTACTGTGTGTTAGAAGGGTTTCTAAACCATTATAAAACCCATATAACCTGTGTGTAAACTTTTCAGTAGGACAAGCAGGAGAAAAGAACACCTGTTAGCTAAAGGTGACCA
Organism: Tiliqua scincoides; assembly: GCF_035046505.1. Classification (NCBI taxonomy): domain Eukaryota; kingdom Metazoa; phylum Chordata; class Lepidosauria; order Squamata; family Scincidae; genus Tiliqua; species Tiliqua scincoides. The sequence continues at coordinate 160,805,259 of NC_089823.1, read as the reverse complement.
CTTTGTCTCTGTGACCACTTGGACACTAACTAGAGTCCTCTGACCAGAGAACTCTCCTACCATCTTGAGACAAAATGCTTTCAGGAACTAATTTGAATTTTGCAAGTACAGCAGCAAATAATCCTGTCAAGAGCGAACAGGCACTCTATTTCCCTTTCCTGAGACTAAGCAAATTAACAGTTACATAGATTTGGGGGATCTTTGAAGTTAAAAGTGAGTTCTCATTGGCTTCCTCACTCCATTTGAAAGATTCCTATTAGTTGTCTGAGGTCACAAACTCCATTTTTTCACTTCATACTTGGGGTGCCACCTAAAAAGCATCCCCTTTTAGTCTATTCCAGTGGGGCGTTAGCCAACCATTCCATTGGGGTATTAGGCTGAAAAGCATTATTTATTTTCTTCTCTTTTCTTGGGGCTAAATTGCATCTCTCTGTCAGTGTCTTTCTTGCTCTAGCGAAGCAGAAATGTCTGTTTATCAATTCTACTCTAACAGTTTTAGTAAAAGCTAGGCTTCCCTAACTTCCAAAATTGACTCTTTCCAGATAACTTCCGGTCTCTCCATTTTTAGTAACAGCAAACTCCTTTCCCACATTTAGAATATCTTCCTCTTCCACTGAAGCTGGAGTGTATGAGTGTGTCTCTCCCATCAGATCATCCCCCACAACTCTCCTTCCCCTTTTCATCTTTTTCTCTATAGCAAAACATTGCGCAGCAAAACAGAAAATTCTGTTCTCTGCCTGATCAGTTTCAGATGCATTTTGAATTCCGCTCCCCTGCAGTAGCCTGGGTGGAATACAGATTGAGGTAGCACAGTGTACAATAGGCAAAGTTAGGTACAATGCTTAATGTCTTTTTAACATGTGCCAAACAAAGAGTAAAATCAATTCAACGAAGGCAAAAAGTTACAGTCTTAGAACAAATACAATCAAACACACATTCCTTACCTAAGCATTGTTCTCAAAAGGTACTTCTCTGGACTGGGACCAGCCTAGCTTTTGAGGTGGCCTCTCGCTTTCCACCAGTCTCCGTACAACACCAGGATGCAGGAGAAATGTGCAGCTGCGTACTGGTGGAGAAGAGCAAGGAGTCAGAACCAGAATCCCTTCTTATATCTCAGTGATTTGTGCCTCAAATTCAGGAACTGTCCACCTACTCCACACCCACGCTGTTCCTTGGTCCTATGCTTCCCCTTTTCACACTGCCATCTGTGCCCCAGATTCGCGATTCTGTTTGTTCTCTGTGGTTTCTGCTTCCTGGAGGATCACAGTGACCTTTGTGATAGCTGTCATCAAGGCCTAGTTTGGTCCAAAACTGAGAACCAATGGTCTGGTCGGCTCTATCCATTTGTCTTACTTATCAATGATTCTAGCAATGCAAACTTCCAGCAATGATGAAATTGTGCCAATGAGGTATGCGCTGCATGCTACCATGGGGGGCAGTCACAGAGTCCTCCTCAAGGTAAGCGAACATTTGTTCCCTTACCACGGGGCTACACTGCAGCTGCATTGGTGCTGGAAAGTGGGATAGGATTGGGCCCTAAGGCATTATAATAATTCAATAACACAGAGCCCAAATCTTATCTAGGCCTTGTCCTGATGGAATTTGTGCTGTAGTAGTACAGCACAGTACCCTTTGTGACAGCATGAGAACCAGGACGCTGCCTTGTGCTTCTGGGTTGCTAGCGCAAATGGCCAGAGGTACAGCGTATGTGCCAGTGGGTTCTGGAGGCTGTGCTTGCATCAGTAAGTTGGCAGCAGGGAGAGGAAGGTTCAGAGCATTCAGAGACAGCAGAGAGGCAGGAGGGCAGGGGCAGGGACAGGCTGGAGGGGGTGCATCTCATTTGCAAACATACATGTATGTGCAAACATACAAACATACATGATTTTATCCCAAATTTTCTAGTCTGCTCTGTCCACTTCCTCTCCTTGGACATATGCCAGCAAATAGCTGGTTTGGGTCAGAGGAGCCAATATGAGGCTAGAAGCCTTCCCAGAGATAAGTAAACGAGTTTACTTACTTCTGGTGGACTTCCTGATTGCCCCCCAACCATAGGATGCAGAGATCTGGATGTATGGATGCAGGTTATAGCGTGGTGGCGGATAGGATTGGGTTCTAAACCAATGATGATTTTTAATAATATAAATGAATGGAATTATAAAAAAAAAATTATTGCCTGTTCCTAGTGTTAGGACAAAATGTATAGTATTGATGTAGTTATGCACCTATGATATTCTGAAATCTGAGCATTATCACAAATTTGGCGGCTTAGCTCAGTGCGTGATAAAGTCACTGTTTTGGAGTGGTTTTCTTTAGGAGAGAAGTGCAGAGACCAAAACAGAATTCAGTTAGAAGTGCTCTATCTGCTAATAACAGGATAGTTACAGATGTTACATTAGTCATACTGTACATTAGTCATTCCTTATTCACATTCACACACACGTATACTTAATTAGATGACCTGTTTAATTAGTAGCAGGTCTTTAGAGGCCAGGGCTTTGGCAGCTGATTCACTGCCTCTGGTGCTGTCCTGCTGATCTCCATCCAGATGGAGTCTGTCTCTTATTTACCTGGTTGTTCTGAATCATTTACAATACATTGGATACTTTTCCGCTCACTGCTTTTTCCCTACCCAAAACCCAAATCTGATTATTTGCGTTTGATTGTCAGCCCACTTATCAAACAAGAACCATATTTGGGCAAGGAGGCAAGGATCATATTGCCCCAACAATCCAGATGTCTGAAATATCCTGTTTTTCAGGCTTGGTCAAAACCCACACCTGCAATTTTAACAGTTTGTTGTTTAATCTTAACTGTTTTGCAATAAGTTCTTCTTGTCGTGGCATAGCATGGCTTCATCCGTTTATCTGTGGTCATGTGTGCCCCTATTGCTCTATGTCTCTCTCTCTCTCTCTTCCAGCCTCCTGTCCAGTTAAGCAAGCAACATGCACACAATTGTTCTATGGAATGTTCTGCCAATATATCCAGTTTTTACACTTTTTTATATCCAGTTGATTTTAAATTACACGCGCGCGCACAGAGAGAGAGAGAGAGAGAGAGAGAGAGAGAGAGAGAGAGAGAGAGAGAGAGAGAGAGAGTATAATGCAGCATAGGAATTTAATCAAAATGGGAACCCTCACAAAGAGGATGAAGGTTTTTGGGTACTCACTTAACTCCAGAGGTTTGCAGAAGCTTGCATTTGAATAAAAGGACAGTCTAAGGATGAAAAAAGCCCCAAATGCTTTGCTTGTAGCCTAATATTTCCTACTGACACATGAATTGGTCAATATGTTACCGAAAGGGCTGTTTTGTTTAAGGGAATTATTACACTGCCTGTATTGAAACATTCGGATTGTAGGCTGGATAACAAGATGGCATTATGCAAAGAAATTCCCTTTTGCTTAAAGAGGAGACTGAGAGAAAGATAACTTTCAATAAAAGATTATGGTTTATTACAAAAGAACAAAGGTAAACATAATGCACATGGAAAAATGATACTTCTTGGTCCTAATGCTTGAATCCAGAGTACCTAGCTTTCATGGTGGTTGCGTGTGAAGAGTATTTGGTGCATCTGAGGAAAATAGATAAAGAATGGGGTTGTAGGGAAGGTTTTAGGGGTCCCTGCTCTGCCAACCCCAGCTGCTAACTAAAGATGGGGAGAGAAGGGGAGAAAAAGAGGGGGGAGAAGGGAAAGATTTCCATGCACAAGATAGTTACCTGTCTTGCAGAGCAGTTAAGGGGAGGGGAAGAGTCCTGTGGAGAGGACCCTCTGACACAACCCAAATATGTTGGGCATTGGAGAGAGAGAGAGTGTAGAGGAAGCCCTCTCTTATAAGGGGTTGGGAGACAGACTGAGCTGGAAGGTAGCTTGATTGCTAACACAAAGCTGGGTGCTTGGAGTAATGCTTATATATTTGAATGGGGATGAGGATGTATGTATCCGTTATCAGCAAAATTCAATCAGGGGGGTCAATGGCTGGCTTCCTAAAAGGGGGAACTTAACAAAGACTGTGTGGAAAAAGAATACAGGATGTAGGTACAATACAATGATTCAGCAGCACCAAAATCATTGAAGGTTGTTCAAGTTTGCATACAGTAATGTAGGAGATACTTAAACAGTGATTGGATTAAAACACAAGACTTCCTTGTATAATGTGTGACTATGGGGGGGGGGCATGGTTGTGTAACCATGAGCTTGTGGCTTGACCAAAGTCCTGGAAATGTGCCCTGTATGCTGGGAGAACAGTTTAGCCTGCATGATATTATAGTTCATAATAGCATAACCAGATATATATAGAGAGAAATCACAGGTAAAAGGCAAAAAGTGGGGATTTTCACGTAACAAATAGGTATGAGACTGCCCACATGACCACAGTCTGGTCAAGTCTGGAAGCCAGGTGTGCCTAAACCAAGGAACTCAGGGAAGAAAGAGGAATCCTTGTCTCCAGTGCGAACATCTTGTTTTTCTTTAGGTGAGCACTTCTCCATCTGCAATCCAATCAAGCATAGGTGATCCCCTTATTGCCTTATCCACTAAACTGACTGACCAGTGCTTCTGCACCCTCCCTTGACAAGTCAGAGAGAATCTGTTGGCTGTTGCAGAGCCTCTGGGCAGGAAAAACACCATTTGGCCAGTGGAAGTCAAACCTGCACACTTTTGTTAAGACCAGCAATTTTTAACCACAGAACACTGAAGTGCTGCAAATGGCCTGCAGGTGTGCCATTGGTAGGAGGAGGAGGCTAACTTATTAGTAGATCATTGGGGATGTGAGCCCCCTGCCAGCAGCACAGTGTGCCTTATTGATGGTCAAAAAACTGATGGTATGCCGTGAAAATGTTAGCACCTTATCAGTGTACCATAAGATGAAAAAGGTTGGAAATTACTCATTTAGCCTTAAAATTCACTCCTCACTCCCATAAAATATTTTCTCTAGGCCAAAGATTCCATTATCTTGGCCTTCCTGGGCCCTTTAGCCTCAGTATCTTTTTATTCTCTTTTGATCTGAAGGATATAATTAGTCTACTGAAAGCCCCAGACATTGCACTAGGTCTTCGCTTTGCCTTGGCACAGCACCCTTCCCCTCAAGCCAACCCTCCCTGGATCCCACTTGGACTGCTGTCCAGAAGTGCAGTCATTACCTTGGGCCCTCTTCCTTCTGGTCAAGAACTTAAGTTAACTCTGCTTTTTGCCACTAGCTACACAGCTACAAACATCATCAACCACCTCCAATTCACCAGGCGCAAAAAGGTATACTTGGCCTCTAACTCTTTTCTCTCTGTCTTCCTCTTTTTTTTTTTTTTTTTAAAACCTAGTCTATTTTTAACCCGTTCAGACAGGAGCCCAGGTTTTTTCCTTTAGACTCCTTTAGGCACAGTCTCTAAAGAGGTAAGAAAACAGATAGAATAAGCAGGATCCTAGTCTATTTCAAGGTATTGGGATATCAGTTAAGAGTACAATGGAGAGCAAACTCAGTCCATAGTGTGTTACTCTGGTGTTCAGCTCAGTAAAAAACATGGAACTTGCTCCTTTGTTAATGGGAGACAAAGTGCAGCCACAACTTTGCACCTCAGCTGGTTCCTTTAAGGATTTTTCTCTCTCTCTCCTGCTCATTCTTGAGCCTGTTTAGTCAAAATTAACCAAGAAATTATGTAGGGGATGGATAGAGTGGATAGAGGGATGCTCTTTTCCCTCTTGTACAACACCAGAACCAGGGGACAACCACTAAAGATGAGTGGCAGGAGAATTAGAACAAACAAAAGAAAATATTTATAACTTTCCTCTATGTGGGGGTTCCCACATGTACAGGTGTACACCAACTTTTGCAAGGACATAGTTCAGCAGTGGTGCCCCAAACCAATTTGGTCTTCCGTCTTTGCTGCTTGCTTTGTAGTTTGTGGCTCCCTTAGCCAGGAGTTGATACTTCACATCTGGGGGAAATCCCAGATAAAAATTGCCATTTCTTTTTAGTCTCCCAATATTTGAAGCTTGGACCCTGCAATCCATAAATCAAAATAGGATCTACTGCAGAAGGCTCCTGAAGTTTCTTCCTCAGCACTCTGGATACTCATCTAGACAAGAAAGTGCTGCAGCTAACTCCAGCCTGTTTTTATAACTCAGGTGAACCCTTCCATGATGAATGAAAAACGTCTCTACAGCTTCTCCTGGTCTGTGCAATAAAGATGTTGAGGGTTCACCTCATGAGCTGTAGGGATGCAAGGTGGCATGTGGTCACAACACTGCGGGGGGGGGGGGCTGCTGCCAGTTCTTGTACACACAGGGACTTCAAACTTCCTGCTTTCCTTCTTTCCTCCTCAAGATGTATGCTTCTTTCTTACATCTCCTGTGTTTGAGTCTGCATCTTCTCACATCTGAAGGACTTACTTCCCTAGAGCGGTTGCTGTCAAAGTGCCACTCTGTGGTTGAACTGGCAGTTCACAAAATCCCCCCCCCCCATTTCCATCCCCAGCACTGAGTCCCACCGGCTTCCCTTTTGTCTCCATGACTGTGCAGGTAGCACTTTTTCCTCTTGAGTGAGTGGGATGATGGAACTGCTGACTTGCCATAACAAAAGAGCATATACACAATGACTAAGCTTGTGCTCTAATTTTGCCTCACTGCAGAAATCCCCTTCTCTCATGACAGTAAAACACTGCTTTGACTCTGACTCAAACATCTCGTGCAAAAGGCACTTTTTTTTAGCTTTCTGCCAAAAAATCGTAAGCCAAAGAAAGCCTCAGAGACACAACCTCACTGCTGGATCCCCATGCAGTGATTCTAAGAAGGACTGAGACTCACCTCCATGAATCAACACTCACCGCAACAACTGATTCAGTTTTTTTTTCCACTGCCACCAGCAAGGTGAATTTAGAGTCATATTAAAAAGTGCTTGACAGTTGACAGCTCTCCCTACTGAATTTCCAGTGTGAGAGGAAGGAAGGGGGAACATCTCAATCAATGGTCCCTGAGCTCTCTCTCTCTCTCTCTCTCTCTCTCTCTCTCTCTCTCTCTCTCTCACACACACACACACACACACACACACAAGTCTCTCTTAACTAGAATTCGTGGGACAAAATTTAACAGACATGGAGACGAATTGCTTGTTAAGTTAAAGAAATAAGCAGATTTTCTTAATCCAAAACAAAGGAAATTGTTTATTGGATCAAAATAGACAAACAAGAAAAAAAGTTAAATGAAAGACACACAGCCAAATTATACATCCAAAATCAGAGGCAAAGTTCAAATGGAACTGAAACAATTTCTGACTACTTTCCATGATTGAAAGAATCCACTTATAGTCAACATTCAGAAATCAGAGAGAAAGATCTTCTTAGAATTAACCCTGTCTTAGTTAGATAGCATTTGGCTTTTATCCTGGCTTGGCTGGCATCTCACAACTGAAATTAACAGTCCAGTTCTAACTAACTTTTCAGCGCTGATGCAGCTGTGCCAATAGGGCAGGCACTGTATCATGCAGTGAGGGGCAGTCATGAATGCCTCCTCGAGGTAAGGGAACATCTGTTTCCTTACCTTCGGGCTGCGTTGTGATTGCATCAGTGCTGAAAAATTGGTTAGGATTGGGCTGTAACTCTTTTTTATCCCATATTGGGGGGACTAGTTCCCCAATAGTAGATAATCTGGTTTGAAATTAACAGACCTTTCCAACTCTCCAAATCAGATGACCTGAGTGGTTTGAATGCAACAGGCACCCAGAAAGTTTTGAACAAGACTGCTGTTTCCCAGGTGATACCAAACAGGGCATTGCACATTAGGGGAATGCCACCTGGGATATGTGATCAAACATTCTTGAAAGTATGAAGGAAGAGACCGGCTGTTTCCTGGGTCAGCCTCAAAGTATCAAAATGGGCTGTCTAGGGAAAAAAGAGGATGAATCCTTTGGAGAGAGGTGCTTTTTTGTGATGGAAGCATATGCCAATTATAGTGCAAAATATAAGCCCCATGGAAGTAAAATGGTCACATCTTCCAGGTGGACTTTGTAGTTTGTGGAGTGTGAGTTGCTCATGGAGCACGGGCAGCCCATTCCACTGCAACTCCCCATGTTGGGGTGAAGTGGCACAGGCGCGGGCTCCAATGAATACTGCGGGGGAGTTTTGGCTTTGGAAGGCCTCCTTGCAGCAAGGGAACAGTTGTTCCTTTGCCCCAAGGTAAGCCTCCAGGGCCCAGTGAGTCAACTCAGACCTGCACCAACTCAACAGCTGGCACAAGTCCACATTGATCTGGGAAGGCACATCAGGCATGGGAAGTAAATCAGGATTTGGCATGTGCCACTGCTGCCAAACGTGCCCCCTACTGGGCCTGATCCACCCCCTCCCTGCCCCCATTGCCACCCCATTCTTGTCCTATCAGGTGGGACAAGACACTTGTCTGAAATTCCCTTTTCCTAGTCAAGAAACTTGTACTCTCTCTGAAAGCTAGTTCCTCATTTGAGAGAGTAAGGCGTCGTCGCTCAGCATCTGGGGTTCTATGACTAACATTCAATGTTAGTAAGCAGAAGTGGTAGCTGAGAAAGTAGGGATCAGGGAAAGGAAGTTCAATGTTAAATCTGGAAATGATTACAACTGTGATTGGTGACACGTCAGTTTCCCTTATCTTCATCTGCTGGTATAAACATCCAGCACCTTAAAGTTTATGTGCTTCCCGCATCTGAAACTCTCACTGAACCAAGGGAGCTCTTGCACTGGATTGGTGTTGCTTTATATTGCTCTTTGTATTGCTCTTGCTCTAAACAATTCATTTTCTGTATGCTGAGCACACTTACGTGTCTTCGTGAGAGAATTTTAGAGAAGAAAAAATGGTTGCCAACTAAAAGAGAAATTAAACAGTTTGTGTTCCTTTCTGCTTCATTGCTTTTTAAGAACAAGAATAGGAGGCAGAATTAGAGAACTATGGAGCATCTTCAAAATACATAGCATAACAGGCCAAGATAAAAATGCCTTTTAAGGAGACCATTTTAGATATGTAATCTAGAAACATACTCAAGAAACTCCACAACAAAATGTTGTATACAGAAACATGCATTCCTTCTGCAGATGTCTAGCCTAAACTGTTCTTGTGCCCAGCAATGTTGATATTCTGAAAGGCTTCAAGGAGTCATCTTTCTCGCATGGTAGCCAGAAGTCTAGGGTCATTGCTGCAAAATCTCTTGATGGGAGGGATTCTGAATAGGTCAAAGGATTATGTCAGCAGTGTTTGAATTGTATTTTGTTTCATGTTTAGAATTGTGGCTCTGAAAATCTGAAGACCAACATATTCTGGGATCCTGCAAATATCGAGGGCTGGTTCATAGTATTTCATTGGTGTATTGTGCAAGTATCAGATTTGCACAATAACCACAGATTAACCCTCAAAGATAGAGCTTTAACAAACCAATGCACCATCGATTTGATCTGCCTCTTCAAACAATGTTGCTTAATGGAGAACGTTTGTGAAGTCTTGCTTGCTGGCCCAATCAAGTTATGTGCATGCATGTGTGAATCACCTTCTTTTTTATCCATTGTTTTCCATACAACATTCTTGAAAGAAACTTCTGAAATAGGATTCCATCAAATGAAAGCCTGAGGGTGTCAAAAAGCTTCAGTATGAAGAGAAGTCTGAAAAGAACATAAAGATTTTTCCCTGAATGCTCACACTGAGAACCTTCATTCTTTGTAATATGCATATGAGAAAGGCTCTGGCTTTGAGATTGGCGTATGTTTGAGGGGCAGAAGGGTAGGTGTTTAGGTCCTGTGGGTGAGCGTCTGGATACTTTGTATGGAAATACCCCTTGATATTTCCATACACATTGCTTAGTACAAAAGGACAAGGTTCAGTCTGGCTGAAGATGCATTATACACCCACCCTTCCAATTTTTCACAGTAAGGGATTATCCAGTTGCTTCACCACTAAGCAGAAATTTTGCATTCACATTGTGAGTTGGGGATTTATTTATTTTTTTACTTACTTCATACTGTGTTTCATACATGGGTGCTTAGGAATTGGTCATAGCCAAGCCGAGGCAATGCAGGGCAGGAAGGAAAAAGGTTTGGTGATCATCCTGACCGTGGCTGGGGCAAGAAGAAAACTCATATGAAATATCTTGGACTGTATGAAATGGGGAGAGTGACTAGATCCTCTGGGCTGCCTCTGCATCCACATCCTCAAAGGCTATTTGGGCTGGGAAGGTGAAATGAGTTAGCCTCAGAAATAAGGCTAACTCATCCTTAGACAGGCAGGGGAGTGAGGCACCACAGCCTCACCAGCAGACCCCGTTGGCCCCACCAGAAGTGCTAAGTCAGTGATGGAGGCAGACTGTGGGCAGAATGGGGCAGATAGGGGAGGAACAGGTGAGTGTCTACGAGAGAAAGGGTAGAATGGTGGATGGAATGGGGTGCATAAAAGATGGCAGCAATTTGCCCCAATGTCCTTGTCCAATTTTCCTCAGTTCCTCTCCCTTACTCTGTGCCAGCAAAGTAGCTGGTGAATGAATGAAGAAAATTTATTATATAACCAATTGGTCATTACAATATAAGAACACATAAGCACATATAAAACAGGCAATAGAGGTTCAGCCCTCCAGACACATCAAATAAAACTGAGCACATTAAAACCCAACTTAGGATAAAAGCATAAAATGTTAAAATGATTCCGAAATGGAACAAACTTCAATAATTTTCAAGATCTTACCAGCTAATAAGGAGAACAGGAAAATTTAAGATTTAGACAGCAGGAAATTGGCACGGATTTTCTTTGCCGCAAGGGGAAAGCTAGCCACTTTATATGTGACATCAGAGTTTGAGTCAGCAAGGAACCAGCAAATCAGGGCTGAGATGGATCTTTCTTGGAACAAAGAAATAATGTTGGATAGGTATTTAGATCTGGGAAGATCGTATAAAGGACATTTTAATAAATAATGAGAAACATCCTCTATATCACCAGAATTACAAATACAAGTCCTGAGATGATAGGGAGTATTTTTATATCTGCCTTCAAGGACTGCAGACTGCATACACTGAAAGTGCAGAGCCGTGAAGGCTTTACGCAGTGCTGGCACTGTTAAATAGGATAAATAATTTTCTAAAACAAAAGATAGCTTATACAATGGAAGCCAGAAAGAAAAAGATGAAGTAGAGATGTCACACAGGTCACGTCTCATATGGTAAAGTCGGATCTTATCTTTTACCAAAGCCTTAGCGTTTTTAGACAAATAGGAAGGCAAAGAGTCCGTGACAATGTCGTATTTCTCAAAGATCTGTTTTACCAAAGTAGCCCAGGACAGCCAAGCAGAGTTGGAAAGTTGTTCTCTAAAACACATCTTGGGAAGGCAGGAATCATCCATTGCTGCTAATTTGTACCAATACAGGGCCAACGCAGTATGACAGTGGGCTTCTATGGAAATTAAACCCACCTCCGCTCTAAGAAGAGGGGATAAAATTTGCCTGGGGACATTTAACAGTAAACATATAAAAGCATTTTGGGCAGATTCTAGTGTAGAGGTTTTAGAATAGCCCCAGATTTCTGCACCAAAAACCATTTGGGGGATTATTTTCTTAGCAAAAACCTCTACCGCAGGAGTCACCAGATTACCTCCTTTAATTCTCATAAAGTGTAGTAGGGATTGAGATGTATGAGCAGCTTTAAGCTTGGCCGTATTTAAATGGGGGGACCAAGCAAGTTGAGCATTAAAAGTAACCCCCAGATATTTAAATGCTCTAAGTTGTTCAATATAATTATCATCAATTCTCCATATGTGTTTCTTTTTTTGTTTTCCAAAAAGAACCACTTTGGTCTTGTTATAGTTTATGGACAATTTTTCCCAAACACAAAAGGAGCTCAATTCAGACATCAACCTACGTAGCCTGATAGAAGTAATAGAAAAAAGTGCAATGTCATCGGCGTACAAAAGAATTGAAAGTTTGGTATCCCCTATCAGCGGAGGAAAAAACTCCGGTCCTTGAAGAGCATGTACAATATCATTTATATAAAAATTAAAAAGAAAGGGATCCAATAGGCAACCTTGACGAACTCCCTTATCAGTGGAAATTTTCTCAGAAAGCATCCCTGATGTCCCAAGTCTGACTCTTAAGTTAGTATCCATGTGAATCCTCTGTACTAAAAAAAGAAGTCTCCTATCAATATTAGTTGCAGATAACTTCTGCCATAGGCACGTTCTATTGATGGAATCAAATGCTGCAATAAGATCAACAAAAACCGCATATAATCGTTTGTGGCCAATCTGAGTATATTTGTGGATCAGATGATGGATTACAAAGCTATGATCCAACGTAGACTTTCCCTTTTGGAAACCGGCCTGCTCTCAGGCAATGATCGAATTATCATTTGCCCACGCCTCCAATTTGCGTAGAAGATACTTGGAATAAAGTTTAGACACTATGCTGAGAAGGCTAATGGGTCTAAAATTTTTGGGGTTCAGTTTGGAACCTTTCTTATGGATAGGTACCACAATGCTATCTTTCCACCCCTGGGGAAAATCTCCAGAGTAATTTATGTGGGAAAATAGTTTGGTAAGTATTTTGCACCACCAATCTGGGTTATGTTTGAAGAGTTCGCCTGGTAACATATCCGGACCCAGGGCTTTATTAGTAGAAATAGAGGATATCAGATCTTTAATTTCTGCTGAGGTGACCGGTTCCCAATAGGGTATAAGGCGGAGAGAAGGCACAACCAAATCGCAACAGGGAGATACACAGTTTAAATTTGACTCTTCAGTAAAAATAGCAGAAAAATGATTTCGCCACTGAAGAGGAGTTATCTGATTATCGAAGCCACCATGCTGAGACTTCATACCTCTGGAAATCAAAGACCAGAATTTGGCAGAATCCTTTTCAGAGACGGCCAAGGCAAGAGCTTGCCAAGACTTTCTGACAAATTCAGCCTTTTTCAATCTTAAAAGGTTTTTATAGTCTCTTCTCAACTGAATATAGGAGGCAAAATTTACATCAGAGTCCCTCCTCCTAAGAGTTCTAAGAGCTCTAGCCACTGATCGTTTTAGCCGAATACATTCCCGATCAAACCAACCACCATGTAGGTATGTTTCTTGTCCTATCGGCTTGGAAGTGACAAGGAGAGGTCTAATTTGATTGTAATTAGTAATTAATTGTAACTTCAGTAATTTGATTGTAAATAACCAAAGGGTTTGGGGCCTCAGAGATAGTGTCTCTAAGCGATAACAAAGTTGGAGATTCCAGAAGACAAGAAACTTGGTCCTGGAGTTTGTCTGACCAGCGTAATCTTCTTTCACATGCCAATAAAGAAGAGGTGTTTAGATCTTTATTATTTAACTGATTGCCCAAGGGCAGATAAATGACCGCAGAAATTGGCATGTGATCACTTTCTGGCCTACATAAAACCTTAAAAGACTGAAAATATGACAAAAAAGTGGATGAAACCAGCATAAAATCAATAATACTATTACCCCTATGACCAAAAAAAAGTAAAAGAAGCAGAATCAGGGTCTGGGGTTAGGCCGTTACATATAAAACTGTTCCCGAATGAACACACACACGATTCTTTGGATTTTTGGAGAGGCAAACAAACAGGCGACAGGAGAATTCAAAGAACTTCTTATGTTTACTCGTTTGCAAATGGGGACCCCCCACAAACACACACACGTGGAGAGACCCCGAAAGATTACAATGATCCAGGTTTTATAGGGTAGTCTAGGTAGGGGAGGGGGGACAAGAACACACAAAGAGAGCAAAACACATCCATAGCAAGCATGGGAAAAATAACAGACCAACAGTCCCACAAACAACATTTGGCTTGGTTATCACATCAACATCTTGATCCTCAGGATGTTCAGGAGGGCAATTCGATAAGCATCGGCAATTTGTTTACAGAGATATCCATTACAAAGGATCTGGTACTCTATGCATCCCTTTTATTTGTTTATGGCTCTTGTTTATGACTTTCTGTTTACCCTTATGAATCTATACCTACAGCTAGCTTGTTCTCTAAGAGGGATTTTAGATGCTGGCTTTTGGTCAGAGAAGAGCCTTATGGGTGAACTGGGCATCTTGGGATATTTCCATATTGTGAGCTGGGCATATTGGTATCAAAAAGATGGTATTTATAGATCAGCCTAAATAAAATTATATCAGCTTTATTAACTCCAGCATCAGCCAAAAATCTCTCTGGGAGGTAATTAAGCTCTTCCGGAGTTAAGCCCAATCTGTCTCCCATAATGATGTTGTTATGCCCCATCCTGGCATTCATGTCCCCAAGTACTAAAACAGGGAGACCAGGGTATCCCTCCAACAAATCCGAGATTACCTGGTCTAGAACATCAAATGTAGAAACCTCAGGGACATGTAAGTCCTTAGGAGGGCAATATACATTCACCAAAATAAATTTAAAAGAAGGGGACCTAAACACAGATACCACCAAAATGTTTGAGCTAGACAAAGTATCCAAAACTTCTGACTTCAAAGATTTATGCATAGAGACTAAGGTAGCTAAACCACCCATGGCCCTTCCACCAGACAGAGATTTAGTGGCTGGTTTAGCGAAGGCAGTATAACCAGGTAAAGACAAGGATACTGCCAGAAGGAGCCAGGTCTCTTGAAAGGCAATTATATCGAATCGAGAACAAAAATCTTTGAAGTCATTGTCCAAGGATTTATGAATCCAGTCAGCAATATTCCAAGAAATAACATTTAAAGTATCATGGGTAGTAGGTACTATAGATAGAGGTCTTTTGGAATCCAAAGCACTCAAACCGGAAACACGATATATAGCATCAGAAGGACTTTGAAGAGGAGAGTGCAAAGGAGGCCGCTCCAAGGACGATAATAGACTCCTTCCTGTGATCCGATTTGCAGGCTGACAAAGCTCAGGTTCCAAAATGACTCCTGCTTTAAACTGACTTGGTGAATGACAAGGCGAAACCATGGAGAGGAATCCAGAAGATGAACAAAATGGAGCAGGATTCCGTAGTCATCGAGGTGATGCCACAATATCGATGGTTGAAGGAATTTCCATAGCAACACAGCTATTGGGACTGGGAATTACAGGGGAACAAGACTTGTCGTTCCGATTCGGCCAGACATCCATGGTACAGAGCTCTGGGGAAACAGAATGCAAAATCATGGGGGGAGATGCTGGCTTGGTGGTTGACCCAGTAGAAAAGAGGAAAGTCTTCGGCGGGACATCCTGCGCCAGGGCGTCAACAAGAGTGAATGCACCACTTTGCCGAGAGCGGTCCACAACACAGATAGGTGAAAGAGGAACACCGCCGGGAGGAGAAGAAGAAGGCATAGGTGGAGAATTCACATTTGATTCAGTAAGCTTAGCAGAAGGAAGAGTATGAAGAGAAAGGCGTCTCAAATCCTTTGATCTCAAAGCCATCGAAGAAGAAGGAGAACTGGATATGGAGTGGGGAAGGCATTCTGATTGAGGCCCACTGCATGCAGAATTAATATTGCAGGATGCAGGAGCCTCCTTTGAAGGTTTAAAAGGCTTCCCAATTTTATCCGGTAGCAGCCGAGCAATAATCAAGTTTTTAAAATGTCTTTGAGGAAATATACCTATACTTTTAAAAGCATATGCATGATGGAGAATCAGTCTCGGAATGTAGTGCAATCTGAAATGTAAAAGAACGCGTGTCTGACGAGAAAATGAGGGCAGTTTCTCAATTTTATACAAGTCTATCTTTGAAGGATTTATCTTCAGAATGTTTGACAAGTATTTTTTTGCCTTCCAAAGCAGTGTCCATTCCGGAGGATGCCTTGAATTATAGTATACTAAAAAGGCAACACCTGGAATCCAGTATGAGCTTAGTAGCAGCAATTCCAGATGTTGAAATAGAGGGCTCTTCTGTAAGAAAAAGAAGGGCCTGAGGCTCAGAAAATTTAAAAGTGGAACTAGGTTTACGAAGGTGCAAATAAGAGTTCGTATAATTTGGAGTCTGATCCTTTAAAAGAAGCAAAATATTCTCCAAATATTTGAGTATTTTCTCCACAGCCAGCGACAGGGAAGTAAATTGTTGCAATAATGATTCTGGAATGCCAGATACTGGCGGAGCTTCCCTAACACTTGAAGGATCCCAACCCTGATCATCAATCAAGTCTCTAATCAAGGATCTAGTAAGAGGAGAGAGGCCTGAATAATCAATAGTCCTCGGTAAATTTATATCAGCCTCAGCATGAGAAACATGAGTAGGGCTCCTTGTAGGCTCAAAAAAAATCCTCAAGCTTAGACTGTTTGGGTTGTTTAAAAGATGAGGGAGGAGACCCAAGGTCAGGACTCTCCAGGGATAGTTGGCGTTTTCTTCCCATTAAACCAGGAGTACAGATAGCAAGTTATTAACAAAAAAGCTTCAAAAGCAGCCGAAAGAAATACCTTCAGACGAAAACTGGAGGAGAACACCTTCGCAAACCAAAGTGATACAGGAGTTCCCAATAAAACAAGGATTAAAACCCATAAATAAGATTAAAAACCGGAGCACGCTGAAGGAAGAGCTGCTTTGGACGCCATCTTTCTCCACACTCCTCCAAAGTAGCTGGTACAGATCTGAGGTAACCCATTTGGCTAATGCAGCTTACCTGGAGGAGACCTCTGTGACTGATGCAGTGCATGCTCTGGTGGTGTGGCTGCATCAGTTCGGGGGGGGGGGGATTTAGTTATGATTGGGCTATAAGTGACCTTGGGAAAAACACTGCTGTTCAGGTGTGTATTCAAAAGATCCATTAGTCAATGCCATTTCAGCACTATCGCTGCAACAATCAGTGGTTGCCACTGTTTCAATGCATGTTTAAGGTGTGCATAAGTACCATGTCCCTTTTTAGACTGTGAGTCCCCTATTTCGTTTGTTATGCAAACTACTTTGTGAACTTTCTAGTTGATAAGCAATATTGAAATATTCTTATTTTTGCATCTTTGCCTTGCATGAGACCAGGTAGGAATTTCTAGCACACAATATATAATAAAGATACACACAGCACATGCTGTAACTATCTCCCTTCCTAGGCCTGATCTGGCAATATACGTAGATCAACACAGTTTTGCTGGTACAGGTCTGAGTTGACCCATATTGGCAGCTGGGACTTTCCCTGGGGCAAGGGGACAAATGTCCCCTTACCTCAAGGAGACTTTCTGCTTGCTACTACAGGCTGCCCACTTTACCTGCGGATTCAGAACCTGTGGATTTGGTCATCTGCAGGTTCTGAACCAGTGGTTAGCTACCTTCAGTCTCGAAAGACTATGGTATAAGCCTACAGCACCCGGTATTCCCAAGCGGTCTCCCATCCAAGTACTAACCAGGCCTGACCCTGCTTAGCCTCCGAGATTGAGCATGCTCTCTTTTGCACCTTTTCCAGCTTCACCATCTGGGGTAGGCCCAACCTGTATCGCCTGGAGGAGGGTATTCTAAGGCCTGTGGAGGCTGTGCATGACCTCCATGAATTTCAGACGGCTGAAAATCCTAACTTCTGATTTTTGGCTGAAAACCAATCATGATTTTCAGCCTTCTGGAGGCCTTCTGAGGCCTTCTGTGGGTTGGGGAGATATCCCTGGCCCTCAGAAGATCCTCCAGATGCAACCGGGGCAGAGCTCTGGATTTCAGGTGCCCAAATCAGTCGATCATCCACATATTTTGGCATCTGCGGGGGTTCCGAGAACAGAACCCCAGCAGATACTGAGGGCCCACCTGTACTTTTCCGTGACATGCAGTTCAGCCCCACTGGTGCCACTGCATCGGTGTGGAGCTTTCTATCTTTTAACAATAACATAGAAAGTAAAATATGATAGCTAAAGTGCATTTGAGTTATTGCAGGTATCTCAATTAACTATAGCCCTAACTCTACAGTATCATTAGCCATTCAACCCTGCTGATGAATGGTAGCAATCTACCATTGCTAACTACTGCTGCTGCTGCTGCTGCTGCTGCTACTACTGAGTGCATATCCTCACAGCCCAATTTTTTCACTTTCCAATGATACCTTTCAGTGAAGGTGAAAGGATTGCTGAGCCTGTAACTGAAAACATCTGAAAATGTAACTGGTGCCCCCTTGTGGTAAATAAACAGCACTCTTGCATATTGGAAGATGTATTTAGGTTCTTTCTCCACCTCCTGGTTTTTAAGCACATTGATTATGATCCCCTTATAATAAACCCTATAATAAAAGAAAACATTACTTTGTGGCTGAAGCTTGCTGCTTCCTGTTAACGTTTGCTTATTCTTCTCTAGCATTCAGACTGCCTGCCTGCTTCTTTTCCTATAAGCTTGCATGCTTATAGAATTTGGTAAAAGGCAGGGATGGGAAAACTCAGCAGAGTCGAGTCTCCGAGTCACCGCACCCCGACTTGATTCGAAAAAGTGTCCTAACGGGCACTTTCCGAGTCTCCTTTAGTGACTCTAATGGACTCGCCCCCCCTTCAAGGAGCTCACCATGAAAAAAAAAACAGGCTGCTGCTGGGGAGTGTGTGTGTCAGAGTTCTTTTTACTCACCCCCCTGCTGTCCCCACCCATCTGTAAACAGGGCAGGAGGAGTGGGAGCGACAGTGAGAGAGCAGGAAGTGGTAAGAGGGAGGAGGAGGGTCATGAGCAGCAGCTGTGATGCTTACCAGGATGACCTGATACTTGCAGCCCTACTCACAAGTAGTCCCTCTTCAGCTGCCCATTCAATGAGGGACCCCCTCCCAAGTAACAACAGAGCCATGCCATGCAAAGCATGATTGCTATGAACACCTCCTCTCTCTCCCTGGGCTGAGTCACCCCCTTTAAAAACCCAGCCATGGGCAAAATGGGGCTGCTGCTGGGCTCTGTGTGTATGTGGGAGTTTTCCTTAACTACTCCCCCTGCTGCTCCCTTTCATCTGTAATCAGGGCAGGAAAGGTGGGAGGGAACTGAGTGAGAGCCGGGACAGAAGTGGCAAGAAAGAGGAGGGAAACAAGCAGCAGCTTGGAGACTTACCAGGATGACCCACTCCTTTGCAGCCCTACTCAGAAGTAATCCCACTGCAGCTGGTCATTCAATGGGGCTCCCTCCCCACCACTAGCCATGCTGGTTCCTCCTTCTGCCCTCCCTCAGCCAATGAAAATATGAGAATGCCCATCCTTTGTTCAATGACCATCCATTCCTTCCTTTCTATCAGAGACAGGAAAAGAGAGCCCAGTTCCTTCTCCCCCAAGCTCATATTAACCTTTCCCTTCCTCCCAGTTGGAATTCCCTGCAGCTTGCAGATCAAAATGCTTGCCCCACAAGGTTTTCCATGCCGCAGAAACAGTAAGCAACCATCCCCAGACACAGGCAAACTTGAATCAGCACACATTGGGATGAGTGCCAAGTCAGGGGGCCCTGACTCAAGTCTTTTTCAGAGTCTTCCACTTACGTAACTCATGAGTCACCCAGTCATCCAAAATCACACATTTTCATGACTCGAGTCCGAGTCACTGACTCGAGTTCTCAACACTGGTAAAAGGGAGAGACATGCTTGCTTAACATGACTGTAAAGAAGATAAATGAAGGTGTTAGGTGCTGGGGCACAGAGATAGTGTAAAGATTGCATTCCCCCTTATCCATGATTTCCAGTATCCACTGGGGGTGGGAATGTTCCCCCCCAATACCAGGTGACACCTGTAGAAACATATCATATTTATTTGTGTGTTGCTTTGACCTGAAAATATATGGCACATATTTTCTACTCAAATGCATGGCTTCATAACTTCATGAAAAACAGTTTTGCAGGCTTTTATGATAAAATCATGTCTTTCTTGCCAAGCAGGCAGAAATATGACATGTATTAATTACAATGAACTGTTATAACTATAGAAGTACGTACCATAGATGTGTACCTTAGATGTTCCTGCATTCTTTTGCACTATCTCAGATCTGCAGAACACACCCTCTTCCTTTAATACTTTGGTGTGCCACACAAGGTGTTCTGCAGCTTAAGTCAGTCTTGGAGGCTTAGTAAAATCTGACAGCAACTGGTACCTTGCACATGCCCAATCTCATCTGATCTTGGAAACTAAGCAGGATCAGGCCTGGTTAGTACTTGGATGGGAGACCGCCTGGGAATACTGGGTGCTGTAGGCTTATACCATAGTCTTTCGAGACTGAAGGTTGCCAACCACCAAATCTGAGTAGATAGAACCGCACTTAAAGATGTTTTGAGATAACCAGTGAAACAACAATATGCATTTTGCAAGCATACTTATAGGGTTACCACATATCCCTATAAACTTTTACACATAAACTTTTATGACTGTAAGTGTGTAGATGATTGTTGATTTTAATGACTCTAGATTACCTTTTCCAACTGCAGTGTTGGTCCGAAGTCATGCATGCATAAGTAAATTGAATGATACCTGTTGATGGTATACTGTAATCTTGATGATGGTAACAGATGCAATCCTTATCTGTGAGATTACCTGATCTGTTTAGAGCTCAGTTACAGTATGTTGAATGGATGGGCTTCAGTTTCCTTGTGGACCTTTGCCTCAGGATAGGGAACAAAAGTTTCATTACCTTCAGGAGGCCTCCATACCGCCCCCCCCACATGCACTCCATTGCTGAGGCTTCATTGGTGCTGGGGGATAGGCAGCCCAATCATAAGCTTCCCTACTGCCCAGGGATGCAGCGGCATCGAAATGAGGCTATTGCTGCATCCAGTGTGGCCAGGGGAGCATGACCAGGTCTCCTCAGGCTAAGGCAGCAGTCTTCAAACTCTCAGGAAGTTTGAAAACTGCTTTAAGTTCTTGTGGGGGCGGGGGGAGGCAGCAGGGACGGGGGGAAGGCAGGGATGCGATCCCCAGGATCGCGCTGCTCAGGGACTTGGCTGTGCTTACCAGAGCCTCCTGCAGCCTCCCAGGGGTGTGGGGAGCTCTGCGCGACTGTCTGCAGGGCTCCCTGATGCTTTAGAAGTGAAAGTGGAGTGATTGCACTCCTGTAGCCCCCTGAGCAGTGCGATCGTGGAGGTCGCGCCGCTGCCTCCTCCCTGTCTCCTGGCTGCCCCCACCCCTTAAGGGGACAGAGGCCAGGGCCCACAGGCTGGGGTGTTGTGATGCCCCAGTTTGAAAAGCCCTGGGCTAAGAGATCTGTTCCCGATATTCAGCGGGTACAGATTTGAGGAGACCCTGTCAGATTTCCTGGCCCAAGGGGGGTTAGGGTTCCACCTTCCTCCCAGGCCCCTGCTCCCCTCCCCCCCACTTCTGTCCCCTCTACCACCCCAGAATACCATGCTGCTGGTTGGTTGCAAAACTTACTGCCAGGTTCCCTTACTGTGTGTCCTCCAGTGATGTGGCCCCACGCCAACTGTGCTGGGCCCAGTGCCGGAGGTGAGCCTCTACCTATGACACAAAATTGCTTTACGGCACTTTTCATGATAGTTGGGCCAGTGGTGCCAATAGAGCACCAGCTCTGGGCCCATAAGGATTGGGCCTTTAATTAGGTTTGGGCTGCAGATTAAATACATTTTTAGACTTACAAATGTTTTTCCAGTGACAAGTGCATCAGGCGGATTTGGGCGTAGGAGAAGATCATATCAGCAATGTAAAGCCAATAATTTTCTAGTACTATCAGAGGTGAAGCTTGGGTCCTCCCTAAATTTGTGAATGATATTTCTCATAAACATTAAGCTTAAAGGGGTATGACAGACAGAGCAATGTCCTGCCTGCTGGAATTTTCAAATAATCACCTAATGCCTAGAGATGGTATGTACAGGGCTTCAGAGTGGCCAATCAGAGCGTTGCATCCAAAGTTTTGTGATGGGAGAGATAATGTAAGAAGATTAAAAGAGAACACAATGGATTTTGAGGCAGAGTTGAAGGTTGGTGTTTAGAAATTGGTGGTTGGTGTTCAGCTGGTGTAGCAAGTTTTTTGCTCTGTGGGAACTGTGCGGAAATTTGGAGACGAACAGTTGTCAGAGACCTTTCCTTGGGCTGGTCTATCACTGCTTATAAGCGCAGGCTAGTGCAGAAGTAAATTTTGGTGAAAAAAGATCCTGGACAGCGATAGTACTGAGAGTGGCTCCCTATGGTCTTGACAGAACCAAGGCAGTTACAGGATAACTGATGGTTTTAGGGTGCAATTCTAACCTGTGCTGGAACAGGTGTGGCCCACAGTGCAACTCAGAGAAAGGAGATTTTAGTCCCTTTCCCCTGAGCAATGCCACAGGCAGCCCTATGGGGATGTTTAGATCTGTGCCCGCAATTTCATGAGTGCAAATCCAAGCAGCCCAGGGCCTGATCCATCCCCTGGGCCGCCATCCCCCTGCCCTGAAATGCCGTCTCACTGCCTCCATTCTGCCTCCTTTGGATTGATAGCTCTCTAATTCACATCAAGTTTGAATGTAATGATTTAAGCATAAACTGTTTGTGCGCAATGGGAAGTTGTGATGCTGAAATCTCACGTAACGTTCAAATAACAGAAACCCAATAAACCATCTGACCATCTTGCAGGGAGACAAACTCTGTGTTTTCAATCTTTCTAAAAGTTGGCCTCCTGTGTCCTCTTGAGGGAAGTGTTGTGTTCCTGAATGCAGTGTCTACCTTCACTGGTTCACTGCCCGGAGAACTCACAGAATAGAACCATTTAAGCTACGTTCATTACAGACAGTGTTCTGCTACCACAATGCACCCTTTCTGTGATCACACACACATTTCACTCCTCCATTCAAAACAGCCTATAACAGGGGCCAAGAGCGCATCTCTGCATAATCCATCTGGTATCTGAAATTCTGTTGGACTGAAGAAGTTGTTCTAACTATCAATGATCCACCAACAGACAAAATTCATATCAGAAATAGTAATCTGTTACCCTCATTTTTTCTTTGAAGTTTCTCAGAACTGAACCAAAGGCAATTTCTGCAGCCTGGTATCTGCTATTTACTTCACAATTTCTGGATTACCAGAGCAGACTATTCATTGAACAGCTGTGTTCTATCAGTGGGGAAAAACAGACACAACATTTGTGGGCTCATGATTACCGATACCAAACATGAGAAGCTCAGTAGAACCAAATATGACCAGATAACTGGGTCATGTTGATAATCAACAAACACTGATAATTGGCAACGCTGGAACAAATGAAAGTATGATTCCATTGCTGATCTGTGTAGCTCTTTTAGATTTTGGAATCACATTTGCATAAAAATGTCATCACATTTAATCGAGTGCCATTAAATTCACCCTTCCTGGAAATTTTGAGCAGTTGCATAAGGCTCAACAACGCTCGTAAATTTGATGTAATCTTACTTCACTGTTTTACTGAAGCAATTTGTTTACCAGAAATTCATCAATCATGCTGTAACTGCTGCAGAAAGAGACAGGAATAAGGATCGTGCTGGTGCTGGAGACAGAGGGTTCTTTTTTCTTTTTCTTTTAACTTACTGTGAGTCCTGGGGGCAGGGGACATTCAGGGATCCTGCGGAGCCCTCTCCTAGGCTCCCTGCACCTCCAAACAGCTGAAAATACTGAAAAATAGCCACTTCAGGTTTCACAATGAAAACCAGGAAGAGACGTTTGGGAATTACTGATCTAGAAAATGGAGGGCTATTTGAGACTGGACATCCTATTTCCATACGGCAGCAGTCCATTTTTCAGAATCTACTGATTCATTCCTGCTTGCAGTGTGAGTTAAGCCGGGCACACAAGGGAGCTAAACAGACCATTTGTTCTTATTTGGACCTAGATTGGTAGAGAATTTTTTTGTTTTCTCTTCCATATTGGACTTCTGGGAGAAATGGTGGCCAGCAAGAACTGGCTGCCAGAAAGTGCTTCTCCAAGTTCTTTTCACTTTTGCTTGCACATTTCCCATCACAAACCCCTCCCAATTATTTGGAATTGGGAATAAGCCTCTTCAAAAGCAACATTTATTGTAAAGTTGAATTTATTTTG